>NW_003852487.1:6978609-7018621 GCF_000181295.1 Otolemur garnettii | reverse complement strand
AAAAACGTGACCAATAGTAGAACCCACTCCATATGTTGTTGGAAAGACTAAGCAAGTTATTGCAAGCAGAGCCCTGAAATTACACCTTATTTATAGTAGGTGCTCAGTTAAGTGGTGGCTGTTAAATTGTTATGTTATAGCTGTAGAATAGAAATATATGACAAGATCATTATTGAATGGCCAGGGATATATTTGAAAAGATAAAGAATATTCATAAGTATTCTTAAATATAAGAATGTTCATTAAAAGACAAAGAGTTAATTAGCAGCCTGAGACCGAAAAATCCCAGAGAAGCATGAGTATGATTACTTGACTTGTATAGTCTAGATGATGAAATGGATTCAAAGTGGAGATGAGGCCTGAGGTTTATGTAAAAGAGGCAGGGATGGAGATGGAAGGACATTTAGGGATGAAAATCTTGTTTGTTTGAGTCACCAAGGCAGATCCGCCCTAGCTAGCACTAGGTCTGTGCATGAACCAGTCCCACCACAGAGGGGGAGGCACAGGTGGTGAGAATCAGGTGAGGAAAGTCTGAGCAGGGAGCAGACTGAGCTGGCTCCTGAAGGTCAAGCCAAGAGGTGGTTTCCAAACAGCCACTGCTGTTCCCTCTTCATTACACATGTTCAAAAGGCTGCACTGCAGAGACAGCCAAATGTCTTGGAAATCTACAAAAGAGTGTCAGAACTGATGATGGATCTTGAATTCTAGGGAGGTTCATTAACCCACCCTGGGCCCAGCTGGCTGGGGGCAGAGCCAGAGCAAAGCAGACCACACTGTCTCTCCTCCATCCCAGAAGCCAAGTCTGGAGCACCCTGCTCCATCCTGATCACCCAGCCAGATGACCTGACACTGTTTGACACGAGACACACTTTGTAAATCATTGTTGTTGATAGAATGAATCCTTCACTTAAAAGTTCCTTTTGTAAAAGTTAAAAACTCACCTGAGGGCCCAAGTCCCCAAGTAAACCACACTCATCCTGCAATGTGGTTTTTCTCTCAGAATGGGTTCTCCACTCCTGGGCACTAGTGACTGTGAAACCAGCCACACTGATTTGCAAACACGGCTGGTTAAGCAGACCCATTGGGGACATATTAGAGCTACTAAAAATAACTTTTCTAAGCGTTCTCACACTTTGATGTTTTAAAGCCCTCGGTGCCATCCTGTCTGAAATTTACTCTTGGTAAGTTGAGCCACAGTGAATTTGCAATTCTCATCAATACTCTCGGGAAAGGGTTTCTTGGCCCAGGCTGGTGCCACTCTGTGCTGGAAAGGAGGGGAGGTCGACACCAGACATAGGCCTGGCCGATAGCCCATGACCCTTGCTTGCTTTTCAGGACACCCAACACTCCTGTGCAGATTTGATGAGGGAAAGTCTTTCTAGAACAGTTACTCTAAATCAAGTTACTCAGCCCCGGAAACCAACACACTTTGGGGTCCCAGAGAAGATCCTAAGTGAGAGCAGAGGCCCAAACTCACAGCCTCCAGTGACCTTGGGCAGATCATTGCTCCCTCTGGACCTATCACCTGGAGGGGCCGACTGACTGGCCTTGCATGCCTTCCTCCTCCTGCTGCTACTCTCCTCCCTGCCAGCCCACCTGCACCACTTGCAGACCCCCTGCCTCCCCGCACCTAGCACTTACCCTATTTTCGTTTCCTTGGTTTGGTCTTCTTTTACCCCTCACTTTTATTTTGCCTTCTCTGTCGTTTCATCCCTTTTGCCCTAAAGGAGTCTCATGTGGGTCTTTAGAGAAGTTTTGAGATACACAAAAATCCAGAAATGTAAAATCCACATGGACAGAAACAGATGAAGCCCTCTCAGTTGAAACTTACGCAGGTGAATCAGGAAGGATACTGTCGACTGTGTTTGTTGGAGGTGAAAGAATGGACCATAAGACAGTCTATCTCAAAATTTTCATAGTGACCCATGTGCATGTCCTAGGACCTTATACCGAAATGGGGGACACCTACAAGGCTGCTCAGCAGGACAGGGTGTGTGCACAGGCCACCTCAAGGCCAGCCCTCACTGTGGTCCCGCTGCTCCCCTTCTCCTGCACTCCTTCCACCACAGCAGGAGGTAATAAAACCACCTCTCTGACGTTCATCTCGTGGCGTTCTTCCTGAGCTATGATGTCTGAGAGCAAAGGGATTCATCTAGTCCAAGCCAGTTTTCACTCTACAGACAGGAGCACTGCAGCCAGATGGCCTCCAAGGTCACAGAGCTGCCCGGCAGCAGCAGGCAGAAGGACTCGGAGCTCCTACACCATCAGAAGGGTTCTGACAGTGAGCACAAGGAGACCCCCTCGTTCTGTAGCATCTTGGGAGCTCACAGGGCTCATTGCACACCTCCCAAGAAGGAGCTAAGACCCAGGGAATGGCTGCTTCCCCACCATCTTTTGGCCTGAGGCTATGGCAGCTGAGGCCCAGCAGAACCCCCAGAGGACAGGTAGCAACAGCCTGGCCTCTGCGTATCCCAAGCAGGTTGGCATCCCAGAGAAACCCTGCTTTGCTAAGAAGAGTCTGAATGAAGTAAGCTGATTCTGGCCTGCCTTACTTTGCAGATCAGAATTTTAGAACAGCGTCCCACATCCCTACCCCAACCCCCCAGCTCCTCCCCAGCTCACAGCACCTGGGAATGGACACAGTCACCACGTCACCCTCAATGATGCCTGATATTCTGCTCCAAGGCATTTTCTTTTGGCCCCTGCTCCAGTTAGCAGCTCTGTCCTTCTCCCTCCCAGCTGCCTCTGAAGGATCCCTGGACGAGAGTTCAAGGGTGCAGGCTCTGCCCTCTCCCAGCTGCCTCTGAAGGACCCCTGGACAGGAATTCAGAGGCACAGGCATAGCCACAGCTCTGCCACTGACCTCTCTGTCTCCTGCTCCAGCTTTGTCTTAGTTTCTCACTCAACAAAGTGAGGCTGATGCTAGGCGTACCTTGGACAAGGGTATGCAAGGGGCTCCTAGCAACAAAGACCTCTTGTGGATGGCAGTGAGCCACAGCTTCAGGTAGTAAGAAAAGAAAGAAGACCCAAATGCTGCCACGTCAGTCAGTTCACGCCATGAACATATTACAAAAGTTCCAGTCTCTGTTGTCATGGGGTTTTCCTGAGAGCTTATTGAATGTCAGTAAGAGTATGTGACTACCCTGGGAAAATCTCTATTTGGAGTTCTAGATACAGAACAATTGTAAGCATTCTTCACACAGTAACATCTCATGTTTTCTAAAGTTCACAGATATTCCCTAGTCATGAAAATGTCCCTGTCTGATTTGAGAACAAAATGCAGACAGTGGTAAATGTTAGGATTGCCACCCACTAAAGGCACTGTTTGGTATCACTCTGAGGCTTTCAGACTCAAAGAGCTTGATTAGCTGATTAATCGGCCCAGTGGTCCAGGAAGGCAGGGATATTATCCCTCATTTAGAGATAGGCAAATTCAGCCCAAGTGCTTCTCCCAAAGAAATGAACAGAGATGGGTTCAGACTATTTTCCAGTCAGGAATGACTCCCCCCAGGAACTCGACTGTTTGGAAGACAGCACAGCTTCCCTGGCAGAGTGAAATTGATGACTTCCTGCTGCAGGGTACCCCTCCTGGTTAGAGATTGAGGACGGTTGACAGTTTGGGTGTTGTTTTTTTGTTTGTTTGTTTCAAGGGTTTATAAACCTCCTCGGTGGCCAGGGCTGATGACAACCGGTATTATTGCCACCTCGGGACTTGTGATAGAATGGGAGGCACTCTGGCATGCTGGTGAGGAGACCAGGGTCTAAGTCTGGCCAGCTATGTGACCTTGTCATTTAACTCTTGACTCTCACCTTCCTGTCTGTGAAATGAAAGGGTTAAACTATATTAGCCCTGGAATTCCTCTAAGCATGATCATTCTGTGCTTCAATAATAGAGAATAGCAGTGACCTGAGAATTTCTGTTTTAATGACCGTTTCTAGACCTGAGGTGTCAATGACAAGATATGATCTTGGGCAAATCCTTTCATTCTTTCAGCTTCCACTGTGTAGCGATCAGACCACTGTCCAGAGGTAGGAGAATATACCCTAAAATAAACCAGCAGGCTGTTTATTGAGCACGTGTCTTAAGTCCAGGACCAAACATGGCAGGGAGCCTAAGAATCACAAGACAGGTGAACTTCTTAAACTCAAGGAGCTCCATGATTGATTCTTTTGTGCCTAGCCCTTTCCTGAAGATCCTCAAATATGAAATAACAGGCCAAGTGAATACTAATGAAAAAGAATGGTAAAAATAAAGGTCGTCTTATTTTAAAAAGACTTATAAGTGACTTTCTCAATGTTGGGAAGAAAAATGAGGGGATAGTGAAATGAAGATACAGTGAAGTCAGTGTCCCGTGAAGTGATCAATACACAGAACATGAGCTCCATGTACCTGTTTTCTTGGTTCATTCTCTCGTGCTGATTCATGACAGTGTTTAAGGACATAGATGGTGGAGTCCCACCACTTAGATTCCCAGAGCCACCATGAAGTAGCTATGTGCCTCAGTTTCCTGATCTATCAAATTTAACATCTCGCCTACCTCATGGAGTTGTTGTGAGTATTAAATGAGTAAATTCTTGTAAAGCATTAGAATTATGCTCAACACATTGGAAACATTCATCAAATACTAGCTGGTAGTATCCCTATGGATTCAATATCCTACCTGCATATCTCAGGCACCAGTTGGACTAATAGGAGGAAAGGGACCTTCTATACTCGAGGTTTTTTTTAATTATTGAAGCATAACATATTCAATAAGGTTCATGTATTTAAGTGTACCGTCACAAATGTAATAACCTTTAAATAGTGTAATTTAATATACCCAAATCCCATCCTCTGTGATTGTTACACATCTTTGACTTAGAAATACGTTATAAGCCCCACCCTACAATGTTATTATTTTTACTCTAAATAGCCAGTTGTGTTTTAAGTAAATTATTAGAAAAAATGAAGCATAATCTTTTACATTTACCTACTTATTTACCGTTCTTTATTTACCGTTCCATTCCTCTCTGTAGATCCAGGTTTTCTGCTGATGTTATTTCCACTCTAAATAGCCAGTTGTGTTTTAAGTAAATTATTAGAAAAAATGAAGCATAATCTTTTACATTTACCTACTTATTTACCGTTCTTTATTTACCGTTCCATTCCTCTCTGTAGATCCAGGTTTTCTGCTGATGTTATTTCCACTCTTGCTGAATTACATCCCATAGCATTTCTATAATGTAGGTCTGCTGCTGATGTGTTATCTTAGTGTTCATTTATCTTAAAATGTCCTCGTTTATCCTTTTATTAAAGAATATTTTTTCCTAGGTATAGGATTCTTGGTTAACAGGTTTTATTTTTTTTCTTTGAAACATTGTTCCATTTTCTCCTGGCCTCCATTGTCTCTGATGAGAAGTCATTGATATTATTATTGTGATTCCCTTGTATATTGTGTTTCTTTTTTTGCCAACTGCTTTCAAGATTTTCTATCTCTAGTTTTCAGCCATTTTACTATGATGTGCCTCATTGTGGTTTTTATTATATTTGTCCTGCTTGAAGTTTGCAGAGCTTCTTGGATCCATCCATTTATTGGAGTCTTCATCAAGTTTGGAAAGTTTGGAGCCATTATTTTTTTTAAAATTTTTTCTTCCCCAATACCACTCTTCTCTTTCTGGGACTTCAACTACATATATGTTTGGCCATTTTATATCATCTCATTGGCCCTGGAGGCTTTGCTCAGTTTTCTTCACTCTTTCATTCTCTATGTCCCACAGATTGGATGGTTTCTGTTAATTATTCTTTCAGTTAATTCACTTTTTTCTCTGCTATCTCTATGTTCATTAAGCTTATGCAGTGAATTTTTTATTTAAGTTACTCTTCAGTTATAGACTTTGCATTTTATTCCTTTTGATAATGTCCATTTATCTGTGAAATTTCCTATCTGTGCCCTCTTTAAGACCACATACTCATTGATTTCATTGAAAATGCATTCCTTTCATTTCTTAAACATGTATATATGTATGTATGTATGTTTATATATGAATGTATGTGTATGTATATATTTATTTTAAAACTCTATTAAATTTGTAATACTCAAATTACATTTGACTTCTGCAGTTACAAGAGGTGCTCAATGTGACTTGTATCTATCTTTTGTTATTGGAATATTTTGAGTATTACAGTTTTAATACAGTTTTACCTTTGTTGAAATGTATATACATTTTTGGTACCATACATACATACTGTTTTAAAATCCTTGTCTGATCAAATGAACTCTGAACAGCCTACTTTTCTGTTTTCTATTGACTGCTTTTTTTCTTGACCATCACATTTTCCCATTTTTATTATAGCTAGGGACTTTTTTAATTGAATATTAGAATCATGGATAATATGTTTTCAGGACTCTGGATTTTATCATCTTCCTAATAGTGTTCAGTAAGCTGATCACTGTGAATTTGCATAGGTTTAGTTTTATGTTTGTTGATGCAAACCAGTTGAAAATCCAAATGCTTCAACCAACAAAGTCTATTTCTTGTTCTGATCTTGTCAGGGCTTGATTTTAGGCTTTGTCAGGTTGGGTCTAGGGTAGGCCGCTATGCCTGGCCTCTACTTTTTTTTTAATGTTCATGATGAAAGGGCTAGTCTGATATCAGTCACTCAAAAGGATAAGTCCTTACTCCTAAGATACTCTTTCTGGTGTCTGAGTCAGTTGCCCAAGGTGTTAACTAGATCTTCATGTGGCAGGGCCAGAACTCCAACCTCCTGACACTACTTTGTCCTCAGCACTGATTAACCTATAGGATCTCTTCTGCTCTCAGTTTCTGGCATCTGCTATCTGGTGTGCCTTAGTAGTTTCATCTTGTACATGTCTTAGACATGGACACACAGGCAACCCCTTGAAACTTCTAGGGTCTCTCATCTCTGTTGTTGTCTCCCCTCTGATGTCCCACCACAGGCACTTCAGCAACCCAGATTCTGATCTGATCTCTTCTCTGTTTTCTTGGATCAGTGGGACTGCATTGGTCTGCTTGAAGTACAGCTTACTGTGCTGCCATCAGGAAATGGTGTTAATGAGTTTTAATACTTGAAAGATTATACTCCTATGCTGCAGCTTTATGTCCACTTTGCAAAAACAGTGGCTGTTTTTGCCCAGTTGTTGTTTGGTTTTGTTTTGAGAGACAGGAGCTCACTCTGTTGAAAGGCTGGAGTACAATAATATAGCCATAGCTCACTGCAGCCTCAGACTCCTGGGCTCGCTCAAGCAATCCTCTAGTCTCAGCCCCTTGAGTAGCTGGGACTACAGGCATATGCCATCATGGCTCTAATTTAAAAGGAATTTCTTTTGTAGAAACAGTGTCTTCCTATGTTGCCCATGTTGGTATTGAACTGTTAGCCTCAAGTTATCTTCCCACCTTGGCCTCTCAATGTGATAGGATTGTAGGTGTGAGCCATGTGCCTGGCCTTTAGTTTTTTTAAATGTTCATGATAAAAGGGATAGTCGGGTACAAGTTACTCAAAAATGGCTGGAAATGGAAGTGTACTTGGTTTTTAGTTCACAAAATGAATGATTAAAACGTTAGCATATGTAAGATATTCCTCAAACATTTTATAATATGGTATATTATATAACATAATCTGTACTATGTAAGTTGTATATTACCATATTTATCACATTTATCGAGGACTTACTATATATAAATACAACCCCACGAGAGGGTCGTATCGGCCCAGCTAGGGCCCAAAGATGACATGCTTTCCAAAGTCACACAGCTATTAGTGGGAGAAAAGGAAATGGCTTGTTATTTTTTCCCACATAATTCAAAATATATATTTTTTAAAATTACTCATAATATTTGGAGAATTTTCTCACTTAGAAAATCTGATTAGTGCCCAAGTCCTACTGATGGATCAGTTATATAAAGTCCCTAATTATGCATGAGCCATAATTAGGAAGTTAAGTCTGGCATCTTAAGAGCATTTTGTTTGAGTTGCATAGAAATATTAACTTACAGTGTACAGTCACCATAAGTTGGCTGCAATGGACAAGCTTGGCTGTTTTTTGCACTCTACCTCAACAACAGTTAGGGAAGAGGAAAATGTTGCCAGGGTATAATGGTATTTGTTGGAAAAATGACTGGAAAATACATAATGATGGCTATCTTAGTAACTCATCCAACTTGATCACTCTATAATGAATACATCTATCTCATTTGCTACCAAAACCATGGGGATATTTTGCATTTTCCCCAAAGCTGATTCTTCTATACATTTCTGAAGAAAGGAATGAGAACCTGCAGTAAATGCAACCAAACTATTATTCTCTCCTGTTTGACCTTATTACCAGATATATCACCTCTGCATACAGCTAGTCCCTAGAAACTTCCCTCCAAGAAGCTAGATCCAGGGTCTGGCACAATCTCTTACTAGAAGAGATTTTCCAGCTTTCTAGAATATGTCCTTGCATTCATAGACCCACTGATCTAGTTCTGGGGGTGGGGTTGGTAGAAAAAACTATAATGAAATGATTTTCCTAGGTAGTTTCTCCCTTAAGAAATACAGGCCACTGTTGCTTTCAGTAACAGCAGATGAAATCATTTGTATCAGACAATTAGAAATGATCGACAAAATATAAAATACATATAATTATACATAATACATATTATATATAATATATAATGTAATAACTCATATCTTTTCTGAAACTTGGGAAAGATGCCTGATAAAAGCCAGTATGGATCCTCTCTGGAGAATACTTTCTTATGAAAGATAGAACACAACTATAGCCCAGGATGAAGGAAAGAAATGGAATCGGAAGGGAAGGGGGGGGTTTGATAGAGGAAGGGTAAAAGGCGAGACCGCACCTATGGAGCATATGACAAGAGTACAGGTCAAATCTGTGACGTGTAGAGCATAGATGTTTTGGCACAATAATCAAGTAAATGAGGTGAAAGCTATGTTGATTGGTTTAATGTAACCACATCAGATTGTATAAAAAAAATAAAATGAGCACATTGTACCCCACCAAAAAAAAAAAAAAGATAACATCATCAAAGTTTTTAAATTATTTTGAAAAACAATTTTGGAAAAATAAAGTCTCACTCATGATAGAATAACTAGACATGGAGACAAAATAAGATGAATAAAAATGGGCAGAAACTATAGATCATAGGAGGAGACCCATGGGGATCCAGATATTATCAGAATAGACTTGAAAATAACTGTATTTACTATATTTAAAGAGATCAAAAACAAGATTAGTAATTTTTCAAAGAACCAAAATTATAAATCTTAGAAATGAAAAATACAATAACTAACATGAAAAATGCAATGAATGGATTTAGAAGAAAACTTGAAGACTTGGTACAGCTGGAAGCCAGGTTTCTACTATAGAAAGAGCAGGGGGAAATGCTGATAATCAAGTATAGAGAATCAACAGAATGGGGGATACAGAAAAGAATGTAAAAGATTGGAAGAGAAATGGATGCTGAATTTTATGATTTTTTCTCTGCCATTGGTAGACTCTTGATTTTTTTCTGTTAGTGTGGTGAATTATATGCTAACTTGTTATTGAAGTATAATACTGTGATTGTCTTGCTGAAGGAGGGGGTGAGTGAGACCTCTGTAGAGCTGGTGATGTTCTATTTCCTGACCTCAGTGGAACTTACATGACTGTTTTGTGATCAATTATACAGTGTAACATCTTTCTTCTTTGCATTTTTATATGTATGCTATATTTCACAATTTTTTTCAAAAAACATTTTGAAAGAAAAATAAAAGTGAGAGGTCTAGGCATGTATATCATTGGCAAGTGCCAAAAGAGATAGATGTGTTTCGTATTCTGCCTACAGTAGGAAAATACAGTTTGTCTCCAATAGGGAAGCAGCACAGAAGAATGGCCCATCATGATCCAACCTCTGCCAATGGATTAGTGTTGTCATGACAGATACACTGTTAAAGAGGATTATGCGGCTCCATCTGGGACCAGAGGAAAAGGGGCCATGATTAATAGCAACCTCCACCATGGCACAAGGCCAGGGAGGGATGTCTGTGTGCAGTGTATGTGCCACTTTGCCTAGATAATGGCTAAGAAGTGGATATTGTAAAGTTGATTGGGCTTTTAGTCCCAGCACCACCATTTACCATTCATGTGATCTGGGATGAGTTACTTGTCTTACCTAAACTTAAATTCATTTACCTTTGTTAAGATGACTGGAGAATTTGGCTAGGCATAGTGTCTCACGCCTGTAATCCTGGCACTCTAGGAGGCAGAGGCGGGTAGATTGCTTGAGCTCACAAGTTTGAGACCAGCCTGAGCAAAACTGAGACCCCATCTCTACTAAAAATAGAAAAACTAGCTGGGTGTCATGGTAGGTGCCTACAGTCCCAGCTACTTGGGAGGCCGAAGCAAGAGGATTACTTGAGCCCAAGAGACTGAGGTTACTGTGAGCTGTGATGACATTGCAGCAGTCTTCCAAGGGTGACAGAGTGAGACTCTGTCGCAAAAAAAAAGATAGTGGAAGAAATAAATGAAATGATGAATACAGAGCACTTAGCACAGTGTCTGGCATGTACTGAGTCCTCAAGAAGTGGTAGCTTCTATGTTCATTAAAGATATTGGTCTATAGTTTTCTTTTCAGTCCTTGGAATGGGAAAGGATTTTTGCAGGTTATATTTCTGACAAAGGTCTAGTAACCAGAATCCGCAGAGAATTCAAACTTATTAATAAGAAAAGAACAAGTGATCCCATTACAGTGTGGGAAATAGACATGAACAGAAGCTTCTTCTCTGAAGAAGACAGGCACACGGTCTACAGACACATGAAAAAATGCTCATCATCATTAATCATCAGAGAAATGCAAACCAAAACCACCTTGAGATATCATCTACCTCCAGTAAGAGTAGCCCACATCACAAAATACTGTAGCCCAAAACTACAGATGTTGGCGTGGATGTGGAGAAAAGGGAACACTTCTGCACTGCTGGTGGGAATGCAAGCTAGTACATTCCTTTTGAAAAGAAGTTTGGAGAACACTCAGGGATCTTAATGTAGACCTGCTGTTTGATCCTGCAATTCCTCTACTATGCATATATCCAAAAGACCAAAAATAACTTGGCAACAAAGATATTTGCACCAGATTGTTCATTGCAGCTCAATTTATAATAGCCAAGTCATGGAAGAAGCCCAAGTGCCCATTGACCCATGGAATATTCTGTACCCTTAAAAAAAGATGGAGACTTTACCTCTTTTACGTTTACATGGATGGAGCTAGAATATATCCTTCTTAGTAAAGTATCTCAAGAATGGAAAAAAATATATCCAATGTACTCAGTACTATTATGAAACTAATTTACAATCATTCACACTTTCATATGAAGACTAGATCACAACTATGGCTCAAGATAAAGGAGGGAGGAGGGGGGATGGGAGGGGAGGAGGGAGGTCAGATTGAGGAAGGGTGAATGGTGAGATCACACCTATAGTGTATAATGCAAGGGTACATGTTGGATCTATTAGTATAGAGTATAAATGTCTTAACACAACAATTAAGTAAACGAGATGAGGTATATACAAACCGGTGTGATGTAAGTGTTTCTAATTCTATATGAAATCAGCACATTGTACCCCATAAATGCATTCATGTATATATGATCTATGTGTTTATGATTTAATTTTTAAAAAAAAGAAAGAAAGAAATGGTAGCTAATATTATCATTGTGGTCATTTGCCTTAGATCAACTTGTCTCCATTTTGCCCTTTGTAGTTTTCCTCTTAACATTAGGATTTATGGGCTCGGCACCCATAGCACAGTGGCTACGGCACCAGCCCGGGCCAGCTAAACCACAATGACTATTGCAACAAAAAATAGCTGGGCGTAGTGGCAGGCACCTATAGTCTCAGCTACTTGGAAGGCTGAGGCAAGAGAATCACTTAAGCCCAAGAGTTGGAGGTTGCTGTGAGCTCTGACACCATGGTACTCTAGCAAGGACAACATAGTGAGACTAGGTCTAAAAAAAAATGGGGGATTTATGTTATATATTTTTCTCTGAGCTTTCCTTTCCACCCCCTATTGCCACACCAAAAAATGTTAATTCGACATGAAAGTTGATATTTTAATTATTCTTACAGTCTTTAATTTATTAGGCAACCAAATATATACCATCCCTTTCCTAGGAAACCAGGCCTCCTTTAGAATTCATTAAGCCACATGTGGGATGCAGGATTTATTAGTATGGAAAGGTTTAATTAAAATTAAATGAAAATCTCTAATGAATAAGGACATCCTAATAAGAACAGGCAAAAATCTTAAAGATTGACAGTGCGGGAAAGCTATCCAGGCAAGAGTTCTTACCCCCATCGATGGGAAATCTCATTTCCAGTAAGGAAATGCAGGAGACACTTCTAAAGCTCAACATGATAAACTTACTCCTTAACCCACGGGAGAACTACCTGCCCTCTAATTCTAGAACTATTTTCTTTCAAAAGCTATTAAACGTGTGAGGCCATTACAAGTCTCTGTTGCTCCATTAGCCAAATGAAGGCACAAAACCTGATCTGTGAGATTCATCACATTTCCAGTTTCTCGCCAGCTCCACAAGGGCTCCTGGAGATCAGCAGTGAGTATGGGCCAATCGTCACAGCCTGATGATGGTGATGATGATGATTGTCACCAGCATAAATGCTGATGGAGCATTTATTTTTAGAATCACTCAGGTATGACTTTGGAAGATGAGGATCCAGAGGTGGCCAGTGAATTAGAGGATATTTATCTGATCATCTTTCCTGGGAGGAGACTTGTTGGCTCACAAAACGTAGAAGCTCCCCACAAAGGATATGTCCTGCTGGCTTACTGGAATGGTGGCAGTGGCACACAGAAAGCTGCCCAGGGTTCTGTCTGCCAGATGACTTCCACCTGTGCCACCACACCACTCTCCGCTTCTCTCCACTTTGCGTTCTGCCAGGGGCACTTAACTATGTAGCCTGCATCAAAGGCTGCCTTTTCTCCAGTTTCTAGTTGGCTTTAGTCACTGAGAGCTGAGCAGGAGGCATGAGGGGAAGGCCAAGGTTCTTCTGTCCCCACATCCTTCTCTGAAGGTCATCTTGGGCTGGCATTGTCCAGATGGTCCTTTCTACAGAATACCCTCCTTCCTGCTCCCTGTGGCCACTCCCTCCACTTCTTTAGACCTAGGTACATAAAGGACCACTATTGTGTTACCCCCAGAATCCCCACTTTCCTGTGTGGTTCTTATCCCACCATATCTTTAAAAAAAAAAAAAAAAAAGCACCAGGTGCCTTGAATTCTCTTGAGTGCCATCTATTTCTGTTGTGATATTTGTAACTTGTTTTCATCCTTTCTGAAAGTATACATTGAGCACCTACTATGTGCAGCTCTTGCAGAAGGGAGTTTGGGGCCTGCCCTCCATGATGGAAGACTGTAGGCTTCCGAGCAGGGCGAGGGTGTAAGGAGAGCAGCTTCAAGGCTGAGTGATGCCCTGGTGCTGCAGGACAGTCTGGGGTGTGAGGGAGCTGGGACAGGAAGCCCAGCTGTAGTCGGACAGGGACGAGAAGAACCAAGGCAGCTATCGGACACACGCAGATATGGTGGGTGTTACACATAAGAAACTATTTGCAGCTGGTGAAAAGGCAGACAAGGGTGACTGTAGGTTTTGATCCTTTGGAGATTGGTTTTAGGGAAGAGATCTTGACTGTGACATGATAGTGGGCCAGCCTGGTGGCAATATCTGGTAGGCTTATGGAGAAACATGACTTGAACTGAGAAGAGAGGGCAAAAAAATCTTAAGTATAGATTTGGACTCTCGTCTGCTTGGTGATGACTCTCGAACCTCAGGCAAGAGTGAAGCAAATGAATTTTCTGATAAAGGGAGTGTGTCTGTTTAGAGAAAGCCACACCAAGGGCTGAAGGCTAACTGAATTAAAGGACAGAAAGAGGCTTCACCCCTGGACACAGTGCATCTGTCCTTTCCTGTGGGGACTGTTTTCTTTCCCCAGATTGTTTTGGTCTCTCTCTGTCCTTTCTGTCTCCACAGTCCTTTGGGCATAATTCTCAGGAATATTGTCACTAGCTTTTGCATTAGCCATTTCCAAGCCTGCAGCCCCGTCTAACTACAAACTCCTCACAGGCAGGAGCTGCATCATTTTTATCTTTATAGTGTGTGTTCCCTGGATGAAAGGGGTCTAGAAAGGAGGAAGAGGATAAAAGAGGTGAAGAATTAAGGATGGAGTTGGCTCAGTGCTTGTGGCTCAAGTGGCTAAGGCGCCAGCCACATACACCTAAGGTGGCAGGTTTGAATCCAGCCCGGGCCTGCCAAACAATGATGGCTGCAACCAAACAAAATAGCCAGGCGTTGTGGCGGGTGCCTGTGGTCCCAGCTACTTGGGAGGCTGAGGCAGGAGATTCGCTTGAGCCCAGGAGTTAGAGGTTGCTGTGAGCTGTGATGCCACTGCACTCTACCCAGGGGGACAGCTTGAGGCTCCGTCTCCAAAAAAAAAAAAGGATGGAGTTGAAGAACAGGAAATGTTTACCCTTGTGGAGATAAGGAGAAAAGAGAGTTTCACAAAGAAAGGCGTGATTAGTAATAACATCAGATAGGCCAAGGAAAATGATGGCCACGGCAAAGCCACCAGTAACCTCAGATGCAAGCTCAGAAAGAGTGCAGACAACGGAAGCCCCTGGCTAGAGAGAGAGTCACGCTGAGCTGTTCTTATAAGGTGTCTCTTCCGTAGCTCTGGGGATCAGCTTCCACGGGTGCTGAAGGAGAGCCGCTAGCACATATCACCCAGCTCTCTGGTGGTCTCCCAGTGACCATGCTTACAAAAAAAAAAAAAAGTAAAAACTATGATAAATAACCATGTGGTACCCTCACACCAGGTAATGTGTGGCACTTTTCTGCATCCGATGTTGGTTTCATGCGCTTTGCTGATTATACAAATTTCCTAAAAAGAGTGCTGATGTGACAGGGACCACCCCTCCAACAAGAACCCACTCACAACCTCTATGAGGCTAGGCATGGTCGCCTCAGCCTCCTAGGATGGCCAGTGCAGCATGGTCCTGGGCCTGGCCTCTCAGCCTTTTATTGAGGGGACAGCAGCTTTGGTGTCACCTAGGACCTGATTAGAAATGCAAACTCAAGTCCCACCCCAGGTGACAGAATCAGAAGCTGCTTTTTTTTTTTTTTTTTTCCCTAATTACTTTTTTTTCCTTTCATTTCAGGTTAATGTGAGTGTACAAACAATCAGGTCACAATATTTGAATTTGTTAGGTAGAGTCTATCTTGTAGTTGTGTCCTGAATAGCAGAATCTACATTTTAACAATCTACCCTAAAGGGTTCCCTGAGATCCTTGTTACTTAACACTTGTAAGACCACTTACAGTGACAATGGCTGTCACCTGGGCCAGACATTATTCTGAGCATTTTGCATGAATTAGTTTGTTTAACCACAGAAACTTTATGAGGTACCAATATCATCCTCTCTTTAAGATGTGGTCAAGCAGCTAGTCCCAGGACACACTGCTAAGATGTAGTAGGGCTGGAATTCAGCAAGTCATTTGTCTCCAAGGGTCCCTAATCTCTAGCCACTGCCCTGCACTTCCCTTCCTCCACCTCCCAATCGGCAATCCGCAAGGTGTCTCATGGGTACACAAGTGAGGCATGGTTGCCATCTGCAGTAGCCACAAAAAAGGCAAGCTTGACCTTCTGGGAAGAGCTTTCTACGGTCTGGGTACGCCTGTTTCTCTCTGTTAGGGAAGGGAGAGCCCACCAACAGTACTTTCTTGGACAGGGAACATAGCTTGAAGATGGAAAGCCTCATTCTAGATTCCTCTCCTGGGAGAGGCTGGTGTTTTATCTATACTTCCTCAGAGTCTGCATCTCAAAAGTCCAGGGACAGTAGGGCGCTTTAGTGGGTGGGCATGGAAAAGCCATCACCCTTCACTTGAACACCTGTTTTAGGGGAAGTCCGTTCCTTTTAGATGTGATCTGATCCTGAGACAAAGGGCTCCTAAGGAAGTACAGCATTTGCTTCCAGCTCGTGACTCTATCATTTTGTTTGAATTTGGTGACGTTTGTTGGGAAATACAGAAAGCATAACACTTTGGCAGGGCCAGGCTCTTAGTAAATCATTATGGGGCTAATCAGACCTTTGGATTAAGCAATTTGATGAAATTTCTGCTTCCCTTCTGTGAAGACAGCCAGCTTAAATCAAGGAGTTATTTTCTGAAACCCTTAGGGGTGACCCCAGAGTGGGCCTCGTTCTGACTCTTCCCCCAGTCCTAGACATGGGGGTCCCTACTTAATGAAACCTCTGTGACACAGCAGGGTCTGGACTTAGCATGTCCCCGGAAAGCCCTGACTGCATGGGGAATAGGACTGTCAGGCACAGGAGGATCTTTCTCTGGGTTGGAGGCTGACTGGACGCATCTTCACTGAAGCTTTCTGTGTTGGCGGCATCTCACATGACGCCACAGCTGTCTCTTCAGTTGACTGAGTCTGTCAAGAGGTTATGGTGAAGGTTGCCCCAAAAGAGCCAGCAGAGAGGTGGAGGCCTCTTCACCTAATTGTGTTCCTTCCTGTGCTCCCCTCTGTCACACCAGACAGGGACTATTTCCTCTGTTTGACAAAGGAGGAAGTTATCGGGAAAGCCTTTCTCATGTGCTTCCTGGATTAGTTTCCCTGCAATTGAAAGTGATTTCTGCTTCCTCTAACTCCAGACAGAAGCCACATACTGGTTTCCCAACCATCCTTCCAATAATTTCTTTTAAGAGGTAAAACAAAGCCAGGGGAGAGCATGGGACTGACAGAGGAAGAGCCACGGGTGACCCCCAGCCATGCAGGTAACCCCCCACAGGCCCCTCCACCTGCACTCACCTGACCAGGTCCTCTTCATCAATCGGCCTTCGGCTCCAGGGTCACCTCCTCAGAATACCTGCCCGCACGCCATGCCAAAGGAGGACCCCAATACTCTGTTCTCTCCCTTGAAGATTATTTGCAGAGTCTGCAAATGAACATTTCCTATGTGATCATTTGATTAATGTCCAGGCTTCCTTACAAACTCTGGAGGGCACAGCCTGTGGACATCTTAGTCACCCCTGTACCCCCATCCCTAGGCCAGGGAATGTGCCACAATAAATAATCTTTGAATGAGTGAAAATTAAGGCATTGGGCTGGGCGACCCCAGAGTCCTTGTCTTATGATGACAAACTGTGAGTCCATCTGTGAGAAACGCGTACGCACCCGCACTGTCAACCCAGCAGTCTCCTTGTGCATTCTGTCATGAGCCTCCTTGATCGTCCTTACTGCTTTCCTAAGACTTAGCTGGAATATCAAGTCTAAATAGTTGGGAATGTCCATTAATAGCCACCCACAAGAAAGCTACACATCAGTGTGGAATCTGAGCGAAGAAAGTAAAATAACGTTAGCAATGATCTCCAACTAGGGGACTTCAATTATTTCTACCTTTCCCCTTCCCATTTCATGCCAGAATGACTTAAAATACAAATTCACAATAAGAAAGTTCAAGGGTGGGGTTCACATGAACAAAGCCCCTCATCAGTGCCCTGGATCAGGGAGCATTGCCACTTACTGCCCTCCAGCCTCGGTCAGTTCTCTTCTCTCGGGCTCTTACTTATAAAGTCATTTTCAAACTCTTTCTTAACATTGCCCCTGGGGCCCCAAGCAGAACGATTCATCATCACAGCAGGGCTGGGTGAAATGCTCTTCTATAGAACAAAGGAGAGCAGGATCTGTCCCCAACCATCCACCCATCACGCTGGACTGTCTGGACCAGTCATGGAAGCACCTGCATTAGCAACCTGGGCACCTCCAGACTAATCTCAGCACCTCCTTACAGAAAGATGCCAGGTTCTGCTTTCCATGATTGATGGTTTCTCTTGACCTGCGAAGGAAAAACAAGATGATGCATGTAAGCCTTTCCTAACCTGGAATTTTCCAGTTGTACCCCAAAGGGAATGCAGGCAGCAAAATAAACAGAAGGAAAGAAAAAGCCACATCTGCCAGCTGAACCCCATTGCTGTTCTTTTCCTAATCCCACCAGTTAATGATGCCACTTCCCAGAGCTCCATCTCCCTAGACAGTCTTTCCATCCACTAAGAAGAAGTCATCAGACATGAACTGCAAATTAGTAAGACTAGATTTCTACATTCTATGTGATTTGATTGCTGTGTGGAACCGTATTCCCCAGCATGATTCTCGCCTCACACATTCTACCCTGTTTGGTCCCATGCTTCACGTGGATTTGTCAGATCTCACGTCAAGGAACCCAGGCTCCTTGTGCGTGTGGACCGATAATGACCTGTGTTCACAGGGCATTTGACAGCAGTTGCTTCCCCAGGCTTCTCTAGGGCCCATTCTCTTCCACCACCATGAGAAGCCAGCCCTGGAGAAGAGCTTAGTATTACTTAGCAGCCTGTCTGAGGACAGTGAGCATGGCCTGTCTGAGGACAGTGTCATGTGTTTTCCAAATTAGAACTTGAGTTGGAGGAGCTGTTTCTGGGGCAGCTGTGAGCCAGTCCCAAGAAGAAGCTGTTAGCCGTCCAGGCCCTGAGAGGCGAACTCTGCATGTGGGGTAGACAGAAGGAGTTCTGGCCCCATGCCTCACATGCCAGCCTCAGAGCATCTGGGCTGTCTCAGAAGCAGGGGCTAAGCTAGGCTTCCCTCCCCTCTGGCAGATGCTGAGAACATGTGTCACTGCCTTACCAGCGCAGATTGTGGGGGTGGAGGGCCATGGGCTCTGGAGCCAGCCCACTTGGCTGTCGCCACTCCTGAGCTGTGTCGCCACTCCTGAGCTGTGTAACTAACTGTACATAGGTGATTTCACCTCCTTGACTCACTTCTCTCTCATCACCAATAGTACCTACTTCATCAGATTGTTGTCAGAAGGAAATGGAATAAGTCAAGTAGAGCTGCACTTGGCCCATGGTAAGTCTTCAGAGCATGTTAGTGAGGTTATAGGGGTCTTTGGTATTCTAGGACAGTCCTTCACCCAGTGGTTCAATCCCCACCAAGCCACTTCTTCAAGAGCTTTTTTAGTAGCTGCTTAAATACCCCTAAGGATGGGGAATCCACTACCTCTTGAGTCCATCAGCGTAAACTTGTGCCCACCGCCGCCCTAGACCCAAACTCCTCCCTTCCTGGTTCAGTGACTCAGCACTTTCCTTATACATTCTGTCATGGACAGCCCACTCCACCTTCAGACAAGCCTGTTTCATGGACGATTTTTATTTGTGTTAAACATAAGTCTTTCCCAGGTACTTCTTAGTTGTTCCTAGTTCCATCCCTGGGGTCAGATAGAAATAATCTAATCCATCTTCCTCAAAATAGCAGTGGAAATCATGTAAAAACCATTGCCATCACCCTTTCCTGCTTGTATCTTTTCTCCCTTCCACAAGCCTGTCCTTTCCTAACAAAGCGTCTTCACTTTCTTCTACTGACCATTGAATGACGTGGGTGTCGGTCCTTCGTAATTGTGGTTTCTGTCTTCTGAAGGCCGCCTGTGTGACTTAGCTCCGTGTGCAGGGAGTCCTGACTGCATGCTTGAGACACAAAGACAGGCAGATGGGATGAGACTGGAGGAGCCCTCTGTGGGGCAGGGAACGGCATTCCAGGCAGAAAGAGCACATGTGCTGCGGCAGCAACTGTGGGGCCAGGGAACTTAAGGCAGGGGACAGATCGCTAAGTGTGAGCTATAAACTGGGCATCACAAGAGATCAAACTGGGGGACGAGTAGGTGATAGGGAGCCATTGGTGACTTCATGCTCAGGAGGGACACATTTTAGTATGTGCTTTAGTAAGAGCAGTGTCACTGCAGCTCAAAGACAGGGCAGAGCTGGAAGTAGGGAGACACTTACCTAAATGACACAGCCAAGGAGACAGAGGGGAGGCTAGTGACCCACAGACCCCGGTGTCTAAAATCTAAACCGAAAGGTTACCAGTGGCTGTCTGTGAGTGGTGGGACAATGAGCGATTGCCTTTTTCTTTTTCCTTTCCCGTGTTTTCTAATTCTTTATAAGTATTTCCTATTTTGTCTGTAACTCGCATGTATTATTTATATAGTAGGAATAATTTATGCATCTCTAAAAATACCTCCGCACCAAACTGGCAGGACTTGGTAACCAAGTGGAGGGAGGAGCCTGGGAGATCAGTTTTCTGGCTGGGATGCTCTAGTGGGTGCCGAGGCCCCCCGAGCAGGGTGGGGACATGAGCAGCAGAGCATTATATAGGAATTCCAACAGCTTCCTTGGCAGCTGAAATGAGGTCCACAGGCCACTTCAACTCCCTCTTGGCCTCTCTGCAGCCTGCCTGGCAGCCTCCATGCCCCCTGCAGGCCCTGAAACTCACCTGCCTGGAAAGCAGCCTCTGGTGTAGCAAAGCTGACCAGCTCTCCACAGTAGCCTCAGTGTTTGCTTAGATGGTGAGTTTTGTTACTCCTTTATATCCTCTGAGTGCCCACTGTATGCTCTGTACCAAGCCAGCGTGAGTGATAAAATGGTGAGAAAAGCAGGCACAGTCCCTAGCTTCACAAACCTTAGCCTAAAGAGTGAGACAAACAAAAATGTTTTAAAGTTGCTCTAAGCAGCAAAACATTGGTGAGTCTTCAGAGCACCTTGAGGAGTTGGGGAAAAGCATTCCAGGCAGAGGGAACAGCACATGTGGGAGCCCTGTGGTAGGAAGAAGTAGAGCATATTTGAGTCTCTATAAGAAGTGTTTTCCTGGGGAAGGAGGGCAGGTGGACCCTGCAGGGCCTTGAAAGTCACGAGAAGGATCTTGGTCTTCATCTTAAGAGCAGGAACACCCACTAAGTTTCCAGCAGGCCTGTGGACCTGCCCCTCTGGCTGCGGCCCAGAGTGGAGCTTCCCGCCTGGCATCTCCTGTTTCCCAGGTCCACAGTTTCCTTGCCAGTTGTGCCCCTAAAGGCCTGATGGGACACCTCCCCTCCTGGCCTTGGCAGACTGGGTCAGGGGTTTTCCCTCCCCCTCTGTGAGTAGCACTGAGAACACTCTCCCCCCTGCAGACACTTCTAAAAGTCGCTTTGCAGTTCAGTTTCCAACTTTCTTCGTGGCTTCGCATACTTTAACGCTAATGTGTGTACAACTTGCTAATTAATGGAATCATTTGGATCTGAAAACATCTTGTTCTAATGGGAGACTGCAAAGCACTCTCATTAATTCACAGGTAAAATTATTCCAGCTTTCTCTTCTTTTATTTTTTTTCCCCCAGCTTGACTTAATAGCTGGGGAGAATGCTTCTAATTAGCCTTGTGAAAACCACTCCACCAGAGTGTTATCGGACTGAGGAGTCTGTTCACCTGTCACCAAAGTCCATCAGTAGAGAAGTAGATGAACGATCAACAATTTTATTTATAAAAAAGTTAGCAATTTTGGAGAACAACAAGGGTATCTCTTTAAAGCACTGTTCTGCCCTCTTGTTTTTCTTTATTATTTTTATAGTAAAAGTATATATTAGCCATGCTGCTAATCATCATAGTACATATTAAACAACTTTCTTCTCATAGGTTGATAGGTTACATAGTCTCTCCCTATTTTAAAGTGGTTATCCCTTTAAAGTATTTCTATTTTAGACTAAATTCATAGTTGGTCACTACTTAAATATTAAGGCATTACTAACTTTACTTTGTACACTGGATCTTTGATTTGTCACTATGATCTTTGGGGCATCCAGTTTTTTAACTTTATCTATGAGACAAGGCCTTGTATGTCAATAAATAACTTCAGATGGTGGTACGTGGGCTGGTCCAGCCCTACCAGGGCCTGTCCAGCAGCGTTCTATAAGTAATGGTTATTTGGGATATAGTGGCCACCAACAAGAGCACAAAGAACCAGTGAGTGCCTCGGGGTTTGGGGAGAGGGTGGTCAAGGTTTTGTTTATCGGTGATGAAGGTATAAAGGTGACACTCCCTGTGCGTGGTGCATAGAGTGTGGCTGGGATGAGACAATGGGGAGGCAGGCAAGTCAGGTAAAGATACTAGAAGTGACTCAAGTGGCATGACTCCAAGAGGGTGTCCTATGCCATGTGTGTCAAAGATAGCCCCCGAGATGACTTCCCACACAACCGACCGAGCTGGAAGGGAAGAGAAGCTGCCCTATCCCCTAGGATGTGAGGCCTTGGGCATGCAGTATGGGCAGAAATCCCACAAGTGACTTTCCTGGGGCTGCGTATAATCTGGGTGACTTATAGGTAGCTACCTTTGTGCCATTTTCAAAGGAAAATTTGTAGCATCCTCTTTAAACAATTTGCATTCTTGGTGTGAACTTTGTGGTGTAGTTGAGCTTTGAAGAAAGGGGTCTTTGTCCGGTTGAGTCAATCCCACACCCCTGCAGGCCTGCGAGAGACCATGCGCTCAATGGGGCTTTTCATTGACTTTTATTTTTCTAAAGGGATCTGGGAACTTTTTTTTAAAAAAACATTTTTTTCTTGTGGTATGTGTGCATAACAAAATTCACCATTTCAACCATTTTTGAGTGTATAATTCAGTGTTGCTAAATATATTCGCATGGTTGTGCAACCGTCACCACCATCTATCTCCAGAACTTTTTCCAAGGCCACCATGAGGAAAACTTTGGTAGATAAAGTCCCTGTGTGGCTGTGTCTAGTCCAAGTGAGTTCTCACTGTGCTGAGATGCTGCTCTCCGAGGAAAAGATGCTCAGTTGTCTCCGAGATGGGATATTAGAGAAATTGGTGGTTATGGATGAAAACAACATGTCCTTCCCCTCGGAAGCACAGCATCTGCCAGTCCTTTTCTTCGTATTTGCCTCCAAGACAGATTTGGATCAGGCCAACCTGGATTTATATCTCTGTTCTGCCACCCACTGAATGTGTGACCTTAAGCCTCAATTTCTCCCCTCTAAAAACTGGGGCCTGTGATACCCACTGGTGCAGCTGCCGGAGAGAGCGTGTGGGCTCGCGTCAGCATGGCGTCCAGGCCAGTGCTCCGTTTGCCAGTGGAGGCTGAGGCTCCAGCCAGCTCCCTGCTCATGACTGTGTTGTTGCAGGTCTGCAGGTGGTTCTGAACTCCATCATCAAGGCCATGGTCCCCCTGCTACACATTGCCCTGCTCGTGCTTTTCGTCATCATCATCTACGCCATCATCGGCCTGGAGCTCTTCATGGGCAAGATGCATAAGACGTGCTACAACCAGGAGGGCATCGCAGGTAAGGGGAGGGTGCAGGCGAGCGCCTGGAGGCTGTGCCGTCCCTCCTGGCTGGCCCCAGGCAGCTGCGTGTGCTGCAGCCAGGTGGCCAGCAGTCCTGGCAGGGCCCCCTTTGTTCAACCCCAGCTTTCTATGCCATGGTGAAGTGAAAGGCAAAGGCCTGTATCCTTTTTTCTCTCAGCTCCAATTTTTGTTTCCATCTTCGTTAAAACAGCCAAACATGGCAGAGTACAGTGGCTCATGCCTGTAATCCCTGCACTTTGGGAGGCCAAGAAGGGAGGATCACTTAAGACTAGAAATTCAAGACCAGCCTGGCAACATAATAAGACTCTATCTCTATAAAAATAAAATGATAAAATTTAATTTAATTTAATTTAAAAGTTAGGCATTGTGGTGCACACCTATAGTCCCTGCTACCCAGGAGGCTTAGGCAGGAAGATTACATGAACCCAGGAGATTGAGGTTACAGTAAGCTATGCCACTGCCTTCCAGCCTGGGTGACAGAGTGAGGCCCTGTCTGTTAAAAAAAAAAAATTCAAATGCAAGCTTTGTTCAGCACTATTAAACACTGAGTGAGCTAAACAATTTGAAAAACATTTTAACAAATTAGTAACCTGTCTTTTGTCAGTCTATCACTTTTTAAGCCAACCCTGAATACTTTAAGAATCAGAGCTACCCTGATGACTGTACCTCTCTGCTCCATCAGCACTTCCATGTGGCTTGTCACCAATAACCCTCAGGAAAGCTCCTCTTCTGGAAAAGAGGCTCACAGCCCTGAGGTCTTTTCACCTTCCTGGGGCTGGACCTGGCTCTTCTCTGGTTAGATTTCTATGTATCCCTTCATAGGCAGAAGTCCCAGGCCCCTATTCCAGGGTAGCAGAGGAGAGGGGGCTGGATTCACCCCCTTGCCAACAGCCAACTGCTTTTCCTCTAAAAGGGTTAGCTTTACCCCATGATTTCTTAGGGCTTTCCTTTTGAGAGGAAAGCCCTCTCTCTTTGTGTTCCTTCCATAAATCAATACATTTAACAAGCAATGTGGCTCATTAAACACTTCCCTAAGTAGAACTGGAGTTCTGGCTTGCAGGCTGTGCTGCAAACTGCTGTCCTAAGTTACTAACGTCTCAGCTTGACCTTTTAAAAAACATTTAAACAGAAACTGACAAGGCCTTTAAACAGATATATAAAGCATTTTAACACAAAGAATTTGTTGAAACAAATCCCCGTGCCCCAAATGGGTTAGCCATGTTACATTTAGAAGATTTTTTTTTTTCCAAACAGCAAGATCTTAGTCTTTGGCATCTTGGTGGAGAAAGGGGAGCAAGCGTCTGGAGCACTGAAGGATACCTCATTCCTCCCCACCTATAGGGCATCTCATGTCCCTTCAGCCCAGTTAATAAGTTAAATTTGACCCCTCTCACTTTGGTGAGGAGGGAATGATAGCATCTGTACAGCAAGGAGTGAAATTCATATTCAGAAGCCAAAATAGGCTACTTGGCATATATGAACGAGTTTGATTGGGTGGATTGACTGGATATTTGGAAGGTTTCTAAGTCATTGCCACATGACCACAGTTTTTAAAAAATAAATAAATAAACACAAAACCTATAAACCTAAAGTCACAGAGCCAAACAATTGGTTTTGCTTCTTTGATGGAGAATTGTTTCACTCTTGAGAGAATTTCTAAATTACTTAAGTCATAATAGTAATTTTAAAAGCTTGTGTTTTTAGAAATCGAGTCTCTTTAAAATTGGAAAAAATATATATCTCGCCATTAACTAAAATTCTGAGATTTTGCAGCCTTGCTTTGAAAATTATCAAACAATATAATGAATAATACGATACCTGACAATTAAGTTCAGAAACTCATCCTAGAAAAGGTGCTGGATACCTCAGCGCTAAATATCACTAAGGTTGCCTTAGAAGTCCTGCCCTTGGGAAGCTGTGCACCAACAACAGCACCTAGTCCACCCTTTAAAGCAATTTCAGAACTCTTTTGCTGGAACGGCCATCAGAACTATCATTGTGTTATCCCTGATGTCCTGAATATCATCAAAATGTCTTCCTTTTAATGTTTCCTTTATCTTCAGGTAAAGAAAAATATCATTGGGTGGCAGCTAAGGTGAGTAGGGAGGGTGTTCCAATATAGTTTTTTGTTTACTGGCCAAAAAGTCCCTCACAGACAGTGTACGTTGGTGAGCTCCTTTGGGACCATTTTTGCACATACCTTTCTCATGCCGAGATTTTCAGTTAAGGTTTTCCTAACTTTTCCTCTATTGATGCTTACTTGGTCTGGTATGCTTCTCACAATCAACTGATGATTCTGATGCACAATTCAATGAATTTGTGCAGTGTTTTCATCAGTTCTGCTTCTTACTGGCTCCCTGACCTCTCTTCATCCATGCTGCCTTCTCTGCCATCAGAAAAATGTTTAATTCATTGGTACATTGCCATTTTCTTCATGGCATGATCCCCATAAACTTAGACTAACATGTCCCTGATTTTACTTCCACTTTTGCCAAGTTTAACAAAATACTTAATGTTTGTTCATTGCTCTAATTCAAGCTCCAACGTTCTCACAATAACACACAAAAACAGGCAGCAACAATAATGAACACCACTCAGCAAGACACCACCACATGACATCTGTGAGACACTGATGGGCCAAGGCTATGAAACCTTACCAAGCTGTCCATAAAGTGCTGTCAGGGTCGCATGGTGGCAAGTTTACGAACCTAAGTACCAGATCTTTGTATTTCCCCCTTATTCAAAGCCTTCCTTTTGTTCAGTTTGATCTGCAGCTAGTCCTGAAGCAATAAATTTATATTAGTTGTGTGCCTTTGTTAGAGCTCATTGTCAAACCTCCGTAAGAGCTGACTGTAGCACAGCTAAAGTTTATGCAATTATATTGAAATGATCAATGACTCCTTTGACTCAAACTCCTCAGGCAGTCACAGAGATAGGGAGTCTCAAAGATTCCCTGTCAGCTTAGCAGTGAATGATGGTGTGGCTTTCACCAAGATGCAGGAGAGTGAAATGGTGAAATTCTGCCATGGAGCCAAAAATGACAGCACTGCCGTGCAGTCAGATATTATGCACCACAAAACAAAGGGGAACGGCTTCAAACACTGCAGATGACTGCAGTCATCACGAGGGGAGAATAGCCTAAAGTATGGTTTCTGATGTGGCAGGCTCCTCCAAGGGGGGATGAACCTGGGTTGGAAGTCAGCGGGGAGTCAGTCCTCAGTGGTCTCAGATAGCCAGGGAAGGGTGAGTGTGGTAGACAGAGAAAACATAGGGTGGGGAGTTCTCCAGGCCGTAGCCAGAGGGGCCAGTGAAAAGGCAACCTCAAGCACTGAAACCTTTCATGGCGTCCTCTTATCTTCAAATAAGGACCAGACATGGTCTCCCCCATGATAATAGCCAATGGAAGCCCATACTGTCCACCCTTGACAGGAAACAGGAGCACCTGAGATGTCGCCTGCCACCTGCCATGAGCCTCATCCAGTTATTTTGGGGGTAGTTTTACCTTTGTCCTGCACATTAAGAAAAGAAGTAGGCTCCCATTGTGGACATGACCGTGAGCTGGGGAGCCAGGGTATCAGAGGACAATGAGAGGCACGTTCCAGAGAGAGCCTTGCCAGGCTCCAGGGGACAGTAGCCTCACTGCCAAAGACTCTGAGTGGCAGAAATCTTTCCTCTAAATTCTCTGCAGTCAGAGCTCACTCTCCCCTGGTTCCTAAACCTACCATCTGATGACAATCCAGGGGCCCATGCCATCACTTCCATAGGACAAATGCCACTCACTGTCTTTGGCGCCCCATCCACCGACAGGGTGACTATCACTGAGAAAGCAGAACATCATGCAGGAATGTGGGCATAGACCTTCATCCATAAAGCAGAAGACCAAAAATTGCAGTCTTTGATACCAACCCCCAAGTGTTTTGGAGAGTTTGTGTCACCTTTGGAATAGGTAACCTTTTAATTTTTTTTTTTTTTTTTTAGATTTCAGACTTGGATTAAATTACCATATTATCTGCAAATTTAGATTATACAAAAGTGTTTTGTGAGCTATTATTATAATTTTTATTTATTTTTTTGAGACAGAATCTCACTATGTTGCCCTTGGTAGAGTGCCCTTAATAGAGTGCATCATTGCTCACAGCAACCTCCAACTCTTAGGCTTAAGTGAGTTTCTTGCCTCAGCCTTTCAAGTAGCTAGGATACAGGCGACTGCCACGCACCTGGCTATTTTTTGCTGCAGTTGTCACCATTATTTAGCTGGCCCTGGCAGGGTTTGAACCCACCACCCTCAGTGTATGTGGCTGACGCCATAACCACTGTCCTACAGGTGCCAAGCCCCTCATTTTATTTTTTGATATTATTTCACAGACTATGAATTTTATATGCTTTTAGATTTCAGAATCCACTGGTGTTGAGCCATGTTTCTATAAAGTCCATACAAGACAGCCATGGAGCTGGCCAGGTGAACCAGGAGGCTGCCTCTCAGTGGGCAGTCCCTAGTGAAGATGGTCTCAGAAGAGGCAGCTTTTCCCTAATCCCTGAGACATCTGCAAGGTGCCTTCTTGGTTCCTCAACAGATACATCACCATATGCCGATACCTTTTGTTTCTGGTTGTCCCATCTGTTTGATGGTGCGCTGAGCCAGGTCACTCTGAATAGCTCTCCCAAGCACAGTAATTACCCTGGAGACTGGCAAAGAATCGGTTGGCTAAAACCTAGAAATGAAATCATCTTCACTCTATTCACTCCTTGAAGTTGGGTCCTAAAAAAGTAATTTATTCTTGTTGGTAATTTCTCCTTGGAACCGCTAAGTGGAGCTCCCCCAGGATCTCATGTTTTTGTTGGTATTAACTGCATTTCTAAAATCTCTCCTAATCTTCGCCTCCATTATTTCACTGAAAACTTAATTTGGACTCTCCAGAATGGCTCTTCCTCTCCTTGTTTTTGTTTTAAAATGTGGAACCTGCATTGCTTTGTTTCTTTTCCCCACCTCATATTCCCACTTTCCTCCCCAGGACTTCATGACTCTGCAAAAGAAAACCAACCTATTTTCACACTGAAGCATGTTGCCCCTCACCCAGCTGGTTGCCCCCCACCCAGGAGCACGTGTTGCTAGGACCTGCTGATTTGTGTGTGTTCACATTTTTCAAGCGTTCCCTTTAGTGCTTTTTATAGTTACCTATTTTTACCAGATCATCACTGCTTCTTAATTGTTCTCAAATCTTTTTTATTGTTGTTCAAGACAGATTTAAAATAGCAGAGCAGCACTTAAGCCTTTAGATAATCTTTCTGAATCCCAGACCCTTCCCTCTTATTGAAGAGATCACTTCCCCTGGATGCCGTTTTCTTTTTAACATATATTTGTGGTGGAGCACGATCCAAACTCACGTAGGCAGCCTCCCCTTGTCCGCAGAGTGCAGGGTACGCTGTCAGATGAGCAGTCCCAACGTACATCTTCATTCTGCTAAAAAGCAAAACGTGAGAAAAGAAATGCCTCTCTCTTTGTCCTGTCTCCCCTATCATTCTGGCACTTTGATCACAGCGACTGAACACATCCCTCTAGAAATGATCGTCCAACAGAATGGATGCTCTGTTTGATTTTTGTTTTTCCAGTCTGTTTAACACTCAATTTTTAGATGTTTGTTACTCACTTTTTTGTGAGTAACTCACTTTTGTGAGTTACTCACTTTTTTGTGTGTGTTATTTAGGTTTGGGATTTATTTTTTAGTTCCCCTCATCTTTATAGCCTCACAACCAAATTTCTTTTTTTCTTTTTCTTTTAATTTTATTTATTTATTTTATATTGGTTCTGGTTCACTGAGGATACAAAGAATTAGGTTATACTATTTGCCTTTGTTAGGTAAAGTCCCTCTTATAATTGTGCCCCACCCCCAAGAGGTGTGTCATACACCTTTACCCCATATCTCCCTCCCTCCTCCCCTCTCCCTGCCCCCTCATTCCCCTGTCCCCCACCTTGAATTGATTTGAGTTTTTTCTCTTATGTGAGCAGGTTTTAGATCGTCTGCTGGCTTCATATTAGAATCGAGTACATTAGATTCTTGCTTTTCCATTCTTGTGATACTTTAATGCCTCTCATCCAAATTTCCAAGGGCTTCACAATTTTAAAAATCACACACACACACACACAAAATGTTACTAGAGGGCAGCTTAGTTTAGCCACACTGATACAGCCCTGCTGGGAGCCAGACCTCAGTATAAGGAAAAGGTGAGGACGCTGTCATTCCCTCAGACAGTTCAGGGACCAGGAACACAGACCTTTACACCTTGGTCAGTGAACAAAGGACCTATACGCAGCCTTAACCACCAGGCCAAGAATAAGCCAGGAAGCAGCATTAGTCACAGTAACCCAAACCTGGAATCAGTCCAAATGCCCGTCAGCTGGTGAACGGATAAACACACAATGAAATACACTGCTCAGCAGTAAAGAGGAGCAGACGACCCTGATGGATGCAACGGCATGGATGCAACTCACAAACATTATGCTAAGTGAAAGGAGATGGACGCAAAAAGCCTCGCAGCGTGCGGTTCCATTTATCTGAAATTTCTAGAAAAGGCAACGTGATGGAGACAGAAAGCAGGCCAGGTTGCTAAGGGCTGGGGCTGGGAGCTGGGACCGGCTGCAAACAGGCACACGGGAATTTTAGGGGGTGGTGGAAGTGCTTTAAAATGGATTGTGCTGATGGCTGCACAACTATGCAAATTTACTAAAAATAATTGAGCTGTACATTTACATTGATTAATTCTAAGGCATGTAAATTATATTTCAACAAAGCTGAGAGAAAGAGAGAGCAAAGAAGAGAAAGAGGAGGAGGAGGACCAAGAGGAGAATGAGGCGGAGGAGGCCACAAAGATGACCAAGAAGACAATGATGACAGTGAACGAGGAGGAGGAGGAGGGAGGGGGTGCAACTGGGCCTATATTTTCAACCAAAGCACTCAACTCCACTCCCCCAAGAATTATCTCTCAGTTAAGGATTAATATTTCTCCTCCATCTTCCTCCTGGGGAGTGAACAGTTTTGAATTTAAAGCCACAAACTGAGAAAAAGCCAACCACCCGACAGTGTCCGGCACAGAGCCTATGTCTCGTGGGCAGAACAGTCACGGCTGTGATAGTGTTGATAGGCAGGAAATAAGAAAAGCCCCTGGGCGATCTGTTGTGTGTCAGTGAGGAACCCGAGCATATCCTCTCTCTGGAAGCCTGTCCCCTGCTGTTAGAGGTGGTCCTTTATTAGAATGGGGCTCTCCTCCTTTTGTTATTGTCAGTACTTTCTGTAAGGCTGAGAAACGGTCCTTAATTTCACAACTCCTGTGAATTCTATTACCTTTTACTATTACCTCCAGTAGCTGGGGCCAAGACTTTCTCAGTATTTTAACATAATGAAAATTATTACATCAGCCAAGTCTTATCTAAATGTATGGTCTGCACTCCAGGATCGTAAGCTACCCCTTACTGCATTGGTTTGCTGGTAGCTATTCCCAGCGTGGGGAATGAGGCCAGGCGTTGCCTCAGCCTTAGACAGCATGTTATGTGTTTCCTGGAAGCCCCGTCCATACCTAGGAGGTGTTCCCCCATCACCTGCTGCTACCGTGGGTGGTAGAGGAAGATGACTCTTCTCCTCTGAAAGGCATTAATGCCTGGAGCTGAGGGCAGAGTCTTAAAGTCCCCCACCATAGGATAAAATGTGGCCAGCAGCATTTGCACTCATACACTGTTACTCGGACCCTGCAGGCAGGACTGCTCCCTGCAATCAAAGTTTATTTTCTGTGCTTCATCTGTATAAGGCCACACTGTAAGGGGACTTGAATCTCTGGCAATGAGATATGAAATGGACCCATATGTAGCCAGCATTATTGAATCTGATCAGTGTAGCCCTCAAAATACACTCTGATATTCTGACAGAAGCCTGTACGCACTTTCCACCAAAAAAAGAAAAGGTGGACTTCCTCTCATTTTTCTGGACAATTTCCACTTGAAATGGTGGGATCATTGGGCTTTTTTATTTGCCATTTGACTATGATGTTGACATGTTACAGCAGAATGGACAATAAAAATGGTTGTCTTTGAAATCAGTTACTCAAGTTAAAAGACAGCTTTTATAACAATCCATTAAAAGGACTAAGCTACTAAATGGACGGCAGCCTGCGATGGATGCCTGGTTCCCAGCGTTGTTTGGTTCCTCTGTGGGGGGACTAAATCCAGTGTGTCCTGCATTGCTGTTGCTGTTTGCCCGCCCATCAACCTGACCCCATCACTTTTCCCTCTAACTTCTTTTCTCCTTTCTCTGCCCATCTCCCTGCCTCCCTTCTGCTTCCATCTCCTCTTTCCCACTGGCCATTTGAGATGTTCCAGCAGAAGACGACCCTTCTCCTTGTGCACTGGAGACAGGACACGGGCGGCAGTGCCAGAATGGCACAGTGTGCAAGCCTGGGTGGGATGGACCCAAGCACGGCATCACCAACTTTGACAATTTTGCCTTCGCCATGCTGACCGTGTTCCAGTGCATCACCATGGAGGGCTGGACGGACGTGCTGTACTGGGTACGTACACAGCGGGCAGTGGGCAGCGCAGGGCAGGGGCACAGTCTTCCCTCAACACCTCTCTGTTCTCTCCCCCCACGGTGTTGGGGTGACATACCCTTCCTGATGCGATAGTTGATGAGAGTCTGTGATTTCTTCGAGGTCACAAACAAAGAGAAACAAAGCATGAACTTTTCTCCTACTGAGCCCCTTCTTCCCATTCAAATACCACCTTTCTGTTTTTCTGACCCTAGTGAGAGACATAGCTGTGGGGTCAGTTTCTGGAATAAGCTGGCCAAGCCTGCCACAGGGTCTGTTCAACTCCTTCTCCCATTGTCGAGTCCCTTTTCTTGCCTCTTTCCCCAAAAGAGAGCATAGAAAGTAGAAGTTCAGGAGGAAGAAAAAGTCAGGCCTAGTCTTCTAAAAAGAAACTACTTAAACAAACCATTTTTGTTGAATAGTAGAGCTATTACAGCTTTATTTTTTATTACTCTTAACATTAGAACCGCCATCCCACAAATGCACTGGTGTCATTTTTAGTACTGTCAGAACATCCTGATGGTTATGTGATGTGTATTTAGAAATACCCCTTCTTTAGAGCTAACCAATCAATCTTCTCTTACTTTGAAGATGCCCCCTTTATCATCCAGCAGGCTACACTACTTTGCTGGCCTAGGAGCCACCGAAGAGCCGGATCTATAGACAGCCTGTCCCGCAGGCAAATTTACACACCATATTTGAGCTGTCTTCATTACTGGCAGAGTCAAGTCCATTATTAGGACAAACTCCAGAAAATATATTCTTTGTAGTATCTCCTACTTCAGCATGAGACACGACTTGCCAGAATCCAGTGTTGTTCTCCAAAATTCGGGTGAATAAAAGCATGTTGCCAGTCTTAAAAATACCATCTCTCTCAGAGTTTTGCAAATAGTCAAATTTATTTGGCCATCGTGAAAATAATCTAGAGCCTGCCTAGGGAACATGTCTGCAAATGAAAGCAGGGAAGAGTGAGAATGCTTCCCACTGAGCAGAGCTGCCAGTTACAGAGGAAATAATGCCAAGAGAGGTGTTGACTTCTTCCTGTATCCGAAGGAAGAGTTTGATAACAGTTCAGCAATGTGGCGTACAGTATTCTGTCTTCTAATTTTCTTTTTTTGAGCACCATGTCCTGTTGATTCAAAAACCCTGTTGTTTTCCCAGATTTTTATGCCAAAACCCAGTGTTGCTATGAAATTTGGACCTCTCTGTAAATGAACCCTTGAAATTTGCCTGAGTACTTTGTACCCAGCAAACATTCTTCAAGTGTCCTTGCATGCCAGGGGTGCTCCCGGGCTCTGAACATTAAGTCATAAACAAGAACTGTTCAGGCTGGGAAGCTGACTAAATTCTAAACTGACTGATGGTGGTACAGCTGGACCAATGCCATGGCACACTTGCAGAGTTGTGATACTTTCAAAAAAGAAGACAAAAGTCAAATCTCCTTTGCCTCCACCTATAATGAAACCCTGGAAAACATTTCTCAGGCTCATGCTCAGTAAGAACTTGGTTTTGAGTAATTTGTAAGACAGAGGAAATTGAGCTTAGGACACTTAGGCAAATTTATTTCATTTAGCAAACCAATCCAATTCCCAAGTGGCTCTAACTAGTCCTTCCTTGGGTAGGTCCCTCTGGCCAGCCAAGGGCAGAAACATCCTTCTGCTAATGGTCAGTTTCTGCCTATGTGCATGGAATAAATGATTGCATGGGACTACGCCTTGGGGCCTCAACCCCTGAGCTTCAAACGCGTTCTTACGTTGCTATGGAAAAGCCTTTCATGATATTGAATTGAGGGCAGGTGGCACTGGGAGTGTGGGTGTGGGGTGGGGAGCATCGATATAATTTCCTTTGCTCAATGACCATGCTGTGTTTTTGTGATCTTCCTTCATCACTCCCTTCCTCTCCCCCACCTCAAGTCATTGATACCCCACCAGCCAGATGTGACCCAAAGAAACACTGTCATAATGACAGCGAGTGGGGAACGAGAAGATGCACACAACTGCAACCACCAATTTTCAGCAGCTGTGTTGTGCTTTTCCCCCTGGGGTGTGTGAGATGGAGCTCAGGCTGGGGATGGAAAACGTGTCAGAGGTGAAGAAACAATCCCAGACTCGTGGGACATGCCTCTCTCTGATTTTCCCAGCCCCTTTCCAAAATGGCCATGTTATATGTGTGTGTACACGTGTGTGTGTGCGCACACACACATGCGCATATGCACACCTTCAGCTGAGACTGGCTTCTGCTTCGGTATTCATGACAGAAGCACTTCCTAGCCCAGTGCTCCTGCTTTCAGACAATTTCCCTAATTGCTTTGACCTTCCTATGGCCATTTCTTCCTTTCTTTCTTCTTCCACCCTCCCCTTCTTCCTTCCGTTCCCTCCAGCGTTCCTCCTCCTTAGCCTCTAGGACCATATCTCTAACCCACAGACTCTAAAATCTCCAAGTGTTTTAGCATCACAAATGTTGCTTTCTAAATATAAAATAGCCAGACCTCCCTCCAAGCCACTGAATTACAAGTTCCAAAGTTAGGGCCCCAGTGTCTGCATTTTGAGAAAGCTCTCCAGGTGATTCTGATTCCCAGGCTGGGGGTTGAAAACCCTGGAAATGTAACCTGTCAAACCCACAGGGGCTGCTGTGATGCCACTAGATTTGAACCCGTCTTGGGAGGTAGTTTCTTTGGAGACTGGAGAAGTAGGTCTTGTATGCAGAATAATGAATGTCCCTGAGAACCCCAAGGGCGTGTCAAGGAAGCTTGGGAAGGAACAACCAAGACCTCCAGGCATAGCAGTGAATGAAAACCTTAGAGCAGGGCCCTCTCCAAACCACCAACAGCCAGATAGATGCTCCAGGGGAAGAATGAGTCAATAAGCATCAAAAAAGCAATTGGTCAGTGACTGGGTATGGCCTGGGTAGAGGGGACCGGGGAGATCACCCATAGCAAATGGCAGACAGTTGCCTCCTATTGTGGATGGCATAGGGTCTGTTGTTCTTTTTCTCTGACATCTGTTATGAAGAGTTAGTGGACTAAAAATAAAAATTTGGGCAAGTCGTGCTTGAACATTACCTCAGCTAAGAAAGCTATCGCCCACACATTGGGTCAAGGCCACAGCAAACTGAGCGATTTGCTTAGAACATTTCTTGTACCCAGCACCTGTGGGGGGAGTCTGCAGGCGATAGGGTAAAGAGGCTGGACACTGTGGACTTGGCGGCTCAACCAAAACTCAGGTGTGGGCTGTAGTTTCCTTGGGGAATTCTTAAGCCAAAGCCTCACCATCTACTCCAACAAAGTCCAATCCTCTTATAAAGATAGGTGGATAGGTGAGGAGAGCGTGCTCAGATGAAAAGCACTGGCCTTCAGGGTCAGTGAAGCACCAGGAGGGAGAAAAACCCAGCATGGTGTAACATGACCCTTGGTTTCCGTTTCCCCTTTCAGATTTTGTTTTTAGACTCACCATCCTAGCCTCCTGCATATATTCAGGACTGTTCATCTCACGTGGTCTAGACATGTGGTCTCTTAAAGATACAGCAAGATCAAGCTGATTGCAGGGCTCTATCTGTAGGATTCTCTGGCCAGTCTGAGAACTCGGGTCAGCTTGAAGCTCTGAGCATTCCCCCTTCCACACTGTAGCTGGATCACCGTTGGGTAGCATAGGCGCCAGTCAGTTATGTATCTTTTTAGTGCTAACTTTGTGCCCAGAACCCAGGACAGCTCCATGCTTGTGGGAAACAGCATGACTTGGCCGCTGAGCTACAGTGTAGGACACCCAGGAAAGTTGCATGGGAGAGCCATGGGGGAGGGGGAGCAGTTGAGTATGCTAGAACATGTGGTGCCAGCTCTTAGGGAATCAGGAGACCTGAGTCCTTCTCCACAGCACATCCCATCATTCTGTTCTCCCAGTGCCCTTCTTACTAGGGACTCCTGAGAATGTTGCGTGCAGTGGAGCGCAGTAGAGTGCCTCTGGCCTGCATTTTCCAGGGTTCCTGCCCTCCCTACCCTTTGGGTCACCCTCTTCCTGACATCACCCCCAATTGGTTTCCCCATGATCAGTTTTTCTACTCATTGTTTTAAAAGTTTTAAATTTCCCTTAAAAATATGGTTAGAAGAGCTGGAAATGGTGGTGGCTCACACCTATAATCTCAGCACTCTGTGAGGCTAAGGCAGGAGGATCACTGAGCTCAGGACTTCCAGATCAGCCTGAGCAAAAGCAAGATCCCACCTCTACTACAAATAGAAAAATTAGCCAGGCATTGAAGCAGGCTGCTTGTAGTCCCAGTTATTTGGGAGGCTGAGGCAAGAGGATCACTTGAGCCCAGGAGTTTAAGGTTGCTGTGAGCTATGGTGGCACTATTACACTTCAGCCTGGGGCAACAGATCAAGACTGTTTCAAATAATGATAATAATAATGTTAGAGAGAATACTTAATGAAAAAATCATATAAAGGAAAGATTTTTAGAATCAAAAGGAGTATCTTTTCTAGTATCTGGGATTAGTTTTGGTTTAACCAACAGAAGAACTTGGGGACAAAAGTTGAATGTTTTGATTTTCATACATCGGTTGTCAGCTCCACACTTCATCTTGCCATCCCACTTACTTATCCAGATGTGCCGAGAGATATTCCTACTAAATTCATACACATGCACACTTCATAACAAGACGGCCACTGATCTCTGGGCTTGGTGCTGTTGAAATATCCCTTATTTATGACAGAGGATTTTTGCATCAAACTAACTTGAATTTGAGTGTTTTACCCTACTTTTCCCTCTCCATCTTGGCTTCAAAAAGTCACCTCCTCTCACTACGGAATATAGGAAATGAGTCTCTGAGGCATCAAAAACCAAGGCGGGCTGGAGCTGAATTCGACCGATGGCCTAACAGTCATTCTAGTGCACTAGAAACCCTTCAAGGAAAGCAGAGACAGCATCCTGAGCTCTCTGTCCAGTATTGGGGCAGAGACAGTGTTAGATCCGACCTGGGACTCTGTGGTCCTTGACTTTTACTCTGCCTCACAGTACTACCCCCCACTTAGTACACCTGCTGCTGCTTAAAACAGAGTTGCCACTATCTCGACAGGAAACTGGCCCTTTAGAAATGTATCAAGGAAGGGAATCTCCATCTCTCAAAGCCATTATTTATTTGCTTATTGAGTTTTATTTTATTCATTTCATTAGTAGTAGAGGAGTCCTTATTATTCAATAATTCAATTTAACACACATTTATTGAGCATTTACTATGTTCCCAGGACTGGGCAGGGTGGGGGGAATGGGCTCAGAGGAGCACAAGGCCTGCCTTCAACAATTCAGGCTCTAATCCTGTGAAGGAGTGTGGCTGAGTGGCACAGGTCACACACCCCATGGGAGCAGAGGCACAGAGCACCCCAGGGCAGACTGGGGCTGGTAGGCCTCAAGGCTGGGCAAGAGAGGTTTCCTCTGCCTGAGAAAGCAAGCGTTGTGCCATCTGGAAGACTGGAGAGATCTGCATTTTAGGTTCTGTCCACACACGTTAGCTGTGAGCCAGTGTCCCTTCACAGACCTGCAGACTGGGGGAAACCACTCTCTACAAAGCCTCCTGACCTTCCATACAACCTCAGTGCACCATCCCATCTGATTTCAGGGATTTTTTTTATGATACATGGAGGAGTTTATTTTGTTGGTTTTCCTTTTCTTCCCCACACAAATTGGATTTTTACTCATGCTCTGAGGTGCTCCTGAGTTCTCAGCCTACAGCATAAGCGGGTGCAAGGGAAGGAGTCAGGTGGCACCTGTTCCCTGCCTGCTGCTCGTGCAGTGACCCAGGAGGCTGACACTTGTGTCCTAGCAAGCAAGATGACCTGGGTCATGAGTAGTCACAGACTGGCAGAGCCATTCCTCTGGGTGACTGGCATTCACTGGCAGCAGCACATCCTGTCCTCAGATGACATCTGTGTAAAGCACTGTGACTGTTATGGGCTTACACCTCCTGCCTTTTGATGGCAGGCAACAGCCTCTCTCAACATTCACTGTAAGTGTCCAGTCATTGTGGATCCACAGTACCTGTGACTCCAGGAACCATGTGGGTCATGCCACACACAACCTGAGAACCCAGGGAAATCAGCTAGGATCAAGAGCAGCCTTGAGGGGACAGGGCAGGGAGATGTGGTCCCTCCTATGTATCTTTTTGGGGAAAATAAATGATAGGTTTGAAGGTTTGAGACTGAACTTCCCCTTAACGAATTACATAATGGTTTCGGAAGAGTCTGATAGTTTTCATTGAATATCCCCTTTGCTTCATCTGCAGATCCTTGGACTAGAAAGGCTGTGTGTTTCAGCAAGGGCAGGGTACATCCCGGTAGTTCTTGGGCCTGAGGCCCTCCTGGCTGCAACTGGTGGACCTCAGGGTTCATGTCTGGGCACTTTCATCAGGAAAGTTATAGAGATCCAAAGAGCATCCAGCCTAATGGTTTGAGCAGATCTTGCCTTTATTTCACCTCCGAATAAGGGTGTCAGCAATCTGGGTCAGTTTTTTAAAGTATGGCTTTATTTATTCGTTCTCTTCTTAGTAGCCCCGTTCCAGCTGATTTAAGACATCAACCTCATCACTCTAGGCATCGCCCTACTTCACAGCCACCTAGCTTTGTATGCTCTCTACCAAGTCTACCCCTCAAAGTAGGTGGCCCAGAATAAAGAGGAGAAAGTAAGAGAAACAAAAGGGGCCCTTACCTTTCAGACCAGAGCTGGGCAGACCAGCAACTTGCCTTCTGGTGGCCGTGGGGCTCTGCCCACCCCAGGAATGGTAGTTTTCCGAGGATTCCCTGGAAGCTCATTCATCTCTCCTTTGTCCCCCTCCGCTGCCCGTCCCCTGCTGCCCTCCACCCTAAGCATCTTATAGAACTAGCCCACAGCCAAGCTAGAGTCAGAAGTGGGACAGCAGCAGGGTGGGGACTGTGAGCTCCTCAGTTGGGCCCTGGCTGTCAGGGACCATGACCATGAGGTCCGAAGCTCCCGCTCTTGGAGCTAGGACGCTAGGAGCCCTTCCTTCACCTGTATGTGACAGGAGAGTGCACCCAGAAGCTCCCGCTCTTGGAGCTAGGACGCTAGGAGCCCTTCCTTCACCTGTATGTGAGAGGAGAGTGCACCCAGACAGATCCAGGGCCCAAGGGAGTCTCCCAGGTTTAGAGGTCTGTGTGGCCTTGAGGACTGTGTTTTCCATGAAGTTAGATGTTCACAGAGCAGCCAGTTAAGGAGAAATTTCATTTCAAGGGGGTTGGCAGAGTCCACTCATCCCTCTCTGGACACTGCCCAGGCTCTGAAGGCAGCTCCATGAGGGGACACGGTGAGCAAGCCCCTGCCTACTAGGACTGGCTGCCCCTACCTGCCAGCTCAGGACGGACCTCCTCTGCCACCCTCCACTCTCTGACCCACACGTGGGCAAGGTACTCCTACAGGGCTCGGTTAGAATGAGCTGCTCGGTGACAGGAGCAAGCCAGTAACTTGGGTCCACGTGGGCTCATGGGTGCACCCTTGAGGCCATACACATGGGGCTACACACATGTGCATTTGTTCTGGTGAGAGCCTGTACTTTCCACCAGCTCCTTCTGACCTCTCCACCCTCCTAAAAAAGTAAAGAAGCACTTTTTTTTAAGAGACAGAGTCTCACTTTATTGCCCTTGGTAGAATGCCATGGTATCACAGCTCACAGCACCCTCCAACTCCTGGACTTAGGCAATTCTCTTGCCCCAGCCTCCCTAGTAGCTGGGACTACAGGCGCCTGCCAGAACACCCAGCTATTTTTTTGTTGCAGTTGGGCCCAGGCAGGGTTTGAACCCACCACCCTCAGTATATGAGGCCGGCGCCCTACTCACTGAGACACTGGCACCACCCAAAAAGCACTTTTTCCTAGAGGAAAAGGAAGGCACTTCTGACCCATTGGCTGGGTTTACTCTGAGAGAGGAAGAGCCACAAAGATGCCAAAGGCTCCCCACAACCTTGGATCTTGGTTTCCATCTTCCCCTGCAGGGGTCTGGGACTCCCAACCCTGGCCAACTTACAATCCTGTTGCTTTCAGAGTAGCAAAGAGTCTAAAACAAAGCACAGCATCTTATACATGGTCAGTACTCAGCAAATACGCTGAGCAGATGTGGACTCTGGTAGGACCAGAGAATAATCAGAGATGACAGCTCAGTCCCCGTAGTAAAATGAGGCCTGCAGAGGTGGCCCATCTGGGTCATGGCTGTCACCATGGCGGCCAGTGGCC
>NW_003852487.1:6959898-6978475 GCF_000181295.1 Otolemur garnettii | reverse complement strand
CACTCTTGGTTCAGACAGTTGCCTTCTGGCTAAAATAAGGCTCTGACACTCATGGGATGGGGACCAGGACTGATGTGGAAAGAATGTCCACCCTCCCTCTCCTAGCAGCTGCTTTTTTGCTGGATATTTTAGTAATTCAGCCACTGGGAAAATCCTCCATCCCACATCCAGGCAGGCTTTTAGCCTCTGTTTTTAACAGAGACCCCCTATTCCCTTTACAGGACCACATGGGCTCTGGGCTTCCTTCCTGCCCCTTGATTCCTTTGCCCACAGTGGCCCTGCCTGGCCTGGCCATGCACACTGCAGCTGCACACAGCCATGCCTCCCTTTGTGCACAGAGCCCTTCATCCTCACCCCCGTGGTGGCTGCAGGGCAACTGAGGCATTCTAGTTGATTTAATTGTCTGTATCCCCTGCCAGCAAGGGCTTCCTATTCACAGCACAGTGCCTGGCACATACTAAGATAATCCATTCAGAGAACATTTGCTGAGTATCCTGCACATGGGATACACCAGTGAACAAAACAGACCAGGACCACCTGTCCTGTAGACCTTACACTGTAGCACAGGAGACAAGCAATGGGTAATAATAAAGGGACGGAGTAGGTTAACAATGCAGTCGTAAAGCAATAGGTGAGGCCAACACCATAGAGCAGGAGGTGGGAATGGGAGTGCTCAATTGACACAGGTGAAGTTGAACTTCTTGACTTCATGGTGCAGTGGTGTGTGCTGAGCGCTCTGACCTTCCTCACCTGTGCAGTTCAGACCAGCAATCCTTAGCACAGAGCGTGCACTAGGCACTGGGGCTGCATCTGGTGGATTTCTCTAACCAAAACATAGTAATAACAGGTAAATATTGATGGATCAGCAAGAACATTGGGATGTCACCTGGCAAACCATACTACATAGTTCTATTGATACTTTTCATTCTTTTTTATTCCCAGCACACAGAGAATATAACATTCATTCAGCCTTCAATAAGCCTGCTCAGTGCCTGCAAAGCCCAAGGGCGAGGGCATTGATATCCCAGCAAACCCAAGCTGTTTGAGGCCCTGGGATGGAAATGGTAGCAGTGCTGATCACACTTCTATACACCTTAGACTCTTCTGGGGTGGTTAATATGCAGATTTCTGAGCCACACTGAGAACATGGGGGCAGGACCCAGAGATCCTCTTTGTTAACAGTTCTCCCAGATGATCCTGAGGCTGGCAGCCTTCTGACCACGCTTTGAGGAACTCAGCTATACAACTTAGCAGAGGTATGGGGGGAGTCACAATATTTGTATGGTTGTACTTGAAGTTGGGAGCTGTGGAGGGAACAATGTAGATCAGCGGTTCTCAAGTGTGCATCAGAATCACCTGTAGGGCTTATTAAATCATGGGTTTCTGGACCCACCCCAGAGTTTGGGGGTGGGCAAGATATGCATTTCCAAATAGTGCTGGCCATGAGGCCTCACTTTGAGAATTGCAGATGTGTATCATTCAAGAAGCTTGCGTGCCTTATGAAGTTGGCTTTCTCTCAGCAAATGTCACAAGGACAAAGTTGGGGTTCATGCTTAGGAAGCTAAGACTAAACCCTGTTTAGTCAGATAGCATCAGAGGAAATAAATTTGAGAAACTAAAGCAAAATAAATTTCCTCTTTGATAAAAGCCTGCCCTGTAAGTTATCTTTACACCCACCCTCTAGCCCACAGTGAGCTAGTAAATGCTTAACAATCCTTCCTGGGGCCAGGGACCAGGGGGCTGATTTGTAGCTCCTACCCATTTCTGTGGTGTAAGTATTTCCACCATGACCATTTTCAAGCTGCCAGTGTGAAGCCACTGAACATGGAATTGGAGAGAGAAGTGCAGGGGGAGCCTTCCTGGGCCCAGAGGAGCCAGCCCCCATGTGTGACTGCCTCCAGCTATTGCAGGGGTCTGCAGCCTTTCACAGAGAGTCTCCATTATTTGGGTAGTTAGTTCCAGTCACAGGTCCCAGAGACCCTTTCCATCTGAGCTATGGTTGCTGACATAGGAACCTTTCTCAGAGTACATAAGCCAAAATCACTGCCTGTTCTGGTGTCTGGCCTGGGTGATTCTGCAGCACTGGGGCTTAGCCTTCAAGCTCTGGGCACTGCCCAGGGTCCAGGGGAAAGCCCTTCTGGAAGCTCTCTTTCCCACACATCCCCTAGAGCAGTGGTTCTCAACCTTCCTAATGCTGCGACCCTTTAATACAGTTCCTGTGGGTCACTACCCACAGGTTGAGAACCACTGCCCTAGAGTGTCATTTCTCCAGGCCTAACAGTAAGAGGAGGTGCACTTTAGACACCAAGGTCAGTGTGCCTCAGGGTGCAAGGGAAGATTTAACGGCCACCTAAACCTAACTAAGCTAAAACCATCTCAAGCTGAAGAAATTATTTTTTGAGGTAACCCACCTTCTCAGACAAGTGACTAGGAAATACTGGAGGAATTTTTCTTTCTAGAAAATAAAACAACAGAGAAAGCCAGGCATTCCTCTTGAGGCAGGGCCAGCGATGGCCCTTTATAGTCACAGGGAAGTGCTCTGAGTGTAGATGATGCCCAGAGTGACAAGTGGATCTTGAGCCACATGGACTAAATCCAAATTCAGCCCCGTATATGTCCCCCAGACCTGTCCACACACTCTCCACCTGCCTCTTCGCTTTAACTCAGTTCTGCTTTCTTTCTTTCCTAACTTTCCTTCATCTTTCCAGATGCAGGACGCTATGGGCTATGAGTTACCCTGGGTGTATTTTGTCAGTCTGGTCATCTTTGGATCCTTTTTCGTTCTAAATCTGGTTCTCGGTGTGTTGAGCGGGTAAGCTGACCATTTCTATGTCCTCTTTACAATGCAGCCGAGCAAGGTCTCAGGTCCCAGTAGATCCATTGCCAGGATCCTCAGGGACAGGACCCTAAGAGGCCCAGGAAAACCAGAAAAAAAAAAAAGTCTCCATTCAACCACAAATTCCGCCCCCTTGACTGGGCAGACTATCTGGCCTCTGATTTGCACCTGGAGGATCCCGGCCCCGGTGCTGCTCGGGTCAGTGTCCCGGGAGCCGGTGACGGGCGCTGGCCGTGCTCGGTTGCTGAGTGTGTCTCACTAACTATCATTCCATTCTTCCAGGTCAATGATGCCGTAGGAAGGGACTGGCCCTGGATCTATTTTGTTACACTAATCATCATAGGGTCATTTTTTGTACTTAACTTGGTTCTCGGTGTTCTTAGCGGGTAAGCAGGACCAAGGAAAAAGGTCTTGATTTTTCCATTTATTTTTATTTATTCTCTCTGCTCTTCCTGACTCTATTCTTTTTCTGGCTCTGATGAACCTGGGGTAAGGGGTCACCTTGGGAGCCTTAAAGTGACTGTCCTTGGCCTGGCTGGGTAAAGGGTCAGATGCACAAGAATCAATCCATTGGTTTGGGTGGCAGATGATGGAGAGATGCCTGGCCTACCTGTCTCTTGCCAGCTCACCCAACCGCTGCCCAGCCTCAGGTAGCTGTTCAGAGCCAAATATGTCTCTTTGTGCCTGAATGACATTCTTAGCATTGGGGTGGCATAGTAAGACCCTTGAGTGAGATGAGTGTGAATTTAAGGAGGGTACCTGCTGGGCCTCTTTGTGGCAGGCTGATGGAAAAGATTTCACATCACTGTTACTCAGTGCTGAGCAGACCAGGGTAAGAACAGACCAGTTTCAATATGAATAACAAATATTGACTCCAAATCTAATTCTCTTCAGTTCTAATTCATGGACTGATCTGTCCATCTCTGGTGTTTCCTTTTCTGAATGGGACATTTAACTATTTAAGGCCTCAGATTATTTGAGAATAGAGATGGACTATACTTCCCTTCAAATTTATCTAGTCTATCTAATTTCAGCCCTTGCTCAGATGAAATTATAAAAGTAGCACAAGGTTGGAACATCAAGTAGCCCTGAGGATGGCCACTTTTCTATATGGAAACAGGGCGTTTCCTCAGCCCACTTTCTTTGGAAGTCCACAGCAGCCATGCCAAGGCCTAACACCTAAAGGCTCCTGGTGACCAGCTCAAGGGTGACCCACTCTGCTGCCTGTGCTACAGGGGGTTGGGGTGATCTATTTCTGCTCTGCCTGAGACAGATCAGCTGCTTTGAATAGTCTTTCCTAGAAATCTAGAGACCTTTCTGCTGGGAGAAATTTAAGCATAAAGAGAAAGACTGCTCTTTGCCTATGAACTGGGCACCGCCCCTCCACCTCCTGTGGCAGGAACTCTGGCTTCACCTTTGGGAATCAGGTGAAGGAAAGAACCTGCCCCCACCCTTGCCCCTTACCATGGAGGGTGGTCTGTTAGAGATGTAGGTTGACATCATGCCTTTTGCCAAGGTGAGGCCACACAGGAGACAAGTGCCTTCCATCAGGGATAAAAAAATGTATGAGTAGAACAATGTAAGTGGGTCCCTGATTAGTTGCCTGGAGGGTAGAGGGGTTGTCATTATGTTCAAACACAAGAAAATGCTCCTGTGTTTATATGCAACTCTCCAAGGAAAGCATTGAAAATTTACAATTCAAAAGAAAAACTTGAGTATCCCAGCTCTGCACTTGCTGGATGCATGATGTTGGACAGACTTCACCTTTTAGACCTACTTTCCCCATCTGAAACAATTTAAATAATGAAACCAACTCACAGGTATTTGTGATGATCAAATGAGATCATTTGTGTAAATACTTAGCGTAGGAACTGGTGCATAGTAAGTGCTCAATCACGGTGCTGTCATTACAGTGATTGTTATTTCCTTGGTGCCTATCATAACTGGAATTATTGAATAGAATCATCAAGTGTTAGGACCATTCCAATCTTGCCTTTCAAAACTGAGGAATATGAACCCAGACATGAGAAGTGAGTTGCACAGTGTCACTTTGCTGGTAAATAGCAGACCAGGGCCAGAACTCCGCACAGCCTCATTCCTCTCCTCCCATCACTTCCCGTTATAATGAGCTTGAACTGTAACGTAAGTCACAGCTCAAAACATTTAAAAAAATGTAATTCCACTTTCTTCCCCTAGAGGTTAGGAAGCAAATCTGAGCAAGTGAAATTCTCTGCAGGAGTCTGAAGTGGAGAACAAGGGCTAGACCCTGAGGGCCCTCGGTAAGCAGAGTGTGTGCCCAGGTCATTCCTGGCCCCTGGAGGAGTGCTCTTCCAGAGGTGGCAAAACAGAGCAGTCAAATGGCAGAGGCTGCTGATGTTAGAGGAAAAAGTCCTTTAGAAGGCCATGGCCTGACTCAGTCCAAGTGAGACAGGCTGTGTTTAGGCACCTCACCCCAAACCCAGCACTTAGTAATACTTGAAAATGTTGGGTTGATTCTGACCAGGGACATTAAGGCTATTTGACTTCTGCACCTGGGAGCCTGAGTCCATACATTGATCTTTCCTGGAGACCTTCCCCAACATCTACTCCTTACAGCTCCAGAATCACTGGGAGAAAATGTGTCAAGGCCAATAGAGGGTCTGCCCAGCAGAACAAAGAGGTGTCTGTCAGTGAGCACCTCCACTTCCTGGTTTAAGGAGGTCCAGGGCTGGCAGCTCTGAGTGGGCCACCCCCACCCCATGCGGTGACAGGAGCTGCGGTCATGGCTGGGCACACCATGGCGAGTTTCAAGTCAGCACCTTGACTAGCCAGGACAATAGAAAAGTCCCCCCCAAGAAAGCGGTAAAACATTACCTTACTCAGACTTCTGATTAACCCAACTTTCCAGAAGCATTCAAAAAAGTCTCCCAGCTCTATGCAATTCACTGCGATAATGACAGCATTAACAGTCACTACCATTCTGTGTCTGGCTCTGTGCCTGGTATTTTAGGTAGATTAGCTGGGTTAATGCTCCTAACAGCTCTGTAAGCAAGGTGCTGTTCCAGTCTCCGTGCTACAGAGAAGAGCGGTGAGGTTTATAAGAGGAAAATACCTCCGTTCTAGCAGATGAAAAATGGAAGATGCAGGGTCAAGCCTGAGCAATGTGAACCCATAGCCTTATCTGTAACCTCCACATTGTACTCCCCCCAACCCCACGTGCTTTCAAAAGACAGTCAGAAGTGGGGAGGGGAAGAGCAGAAGCTGCAGTAGGAAGGGCCCGTGAGGAGTAGGCAGGCGCAGAAGCAGTGCATGGCAGGCTACTGGAAACAGCCAGTGGGAACAGAAGGAGGCCCAGTGGAAGCTGCAAAGGTACCGCCCTGAAACCTGCAGAGGGCTGGGTTGTTTAGCATGGGCGCATGGGGGCCTGGCGTCTGGCAGCCTTGCAAATCTTCATGGTCCCTGAGAGAGAGCAGAGACACCACTAACAGCACTGTAGTCTTGGAGCCTCTGGAGCTAGGGGGAGCAAGTGTGAACCCCTACGTCTGTCAGTGAAGGATCAGCACATGCTCATAACTCATCCTCATAAATCATGTCCTTCAGTCACCAAGGAAAGGTTGGCTTGTGCTTGGCATGTCTCCTCCTGAAAGTAGAGGAGATGACGCTCTATAAAGCTTCATTTAAAAGGTGGGAATTTAACGGTTTGCGTCATCAGAGGGCTAGGCATCCTTTATCTGGAACATTCACATATCCAGAACCCCTTATTCCTGGTGAGGCCAGGTATAGCTAGTGAAACAAATACACATCTCTTAGATTTTTTTTCAAAATACTACTGTGTTCATTATCTGTTAATTTCATGTCAATCTTATGCAAGAAATACGATTGGCATAATGTAGATAATAGTCAGATTATAGTTACTTTCTCCTCCAGTAATCTCAATCTCCACCCTTCTAAAATTAGAATGACAATAGTGGCAATGAGACTCTTGAAACTGCACTTGGTGCTGTCATGAGGTAGACGTCTCCAGATCTGAGATTTGGTTACCTTTATTTTTAAATGACTGCAGAGGCTTCAGCTGGTGCAAGGCTCAGGCTCTCTTGCAGGGTAATCATCCCAGCTTTTTTCCCATTGAGAGATAGGTATGTCTCTTACCTCAAAAAAAAGCAGAGGACTAGATAGGTCAGCATTTTACATGGAAGTGTGACTGGCCCCTGACTCTACAGTTAAGACGCGAGATCCAGGTCCAGAAGAAAGCAGTGAAAAGGCTAGGACACAAATGCCTTGCAGGTGGGAGCAGAAGAGACAGCAACATACATAGTCCTTGCTCCTTACTCACATTTTATAAAGTCACCAGGTACCCACACTGAATCAGTGAGGACTGAGCCATCATTCCTAGGGAAATAGAGGGTTAGGTTCCTGGGAGCTTCTGCTCACAACATTTTGTCAACCAATCAATACATAACCTTATTTTATGTGTGTTTGTTTAAAGACACCTGATTTAATAGATATTGTTGATTCATCAACGTTAAACTTGTGGGTGACAACACTGTAACCTGTGCCTGAATGAAGCTTATTTAACATGCATTATTCAGGCATAAGGCACACACAGCCTTCTTGCGCTTAGCGACACCAGACAGTCCTCAGCACTATGCTTGGGGGCCATTTAAAACAGCAAAATCACTAACAAAAATGCAAAAAACATGGCACTAAGTAGACCATAGAAAGGACACTTGTTTGTAGTTTGAAAGCTGAAGCAAGAAGGCAGAGCCTTGTTTGACCTCAGCTGGAAACAAGTGAAGCTTTTGCCATTCGCGCATGTCCTCAAATGGCTGTGAAAGTGCTACAAGCATTGATATGGGGCTTACAAACAGTCCAGTGAGTAGGTAAATTCCTAAATGTGGAGTCCACACTTAACTATGTTGATTGTCGGAAGGCCTGGAGCCCAGGTGGTCTGCACTGATTGGACTTTCCACATGTCCCAGCCCCTGGCTTTCCCCTCCACCCTCATTTTCCACACTGGCCCTTGCTGACGAGAGCCTGTCGTGTGACCACTCCCACAGCTGTGACCCATTGTCTTGCCGGCGGCGCTGGGCCCTGGGCCTGTCAGGCTGGGGCTCCACGTCTTCATTAGTGCAGTCTCCAGGGCACGCACATGGCTGGCATCCAAGCAAGGAGGTGCAGAAAGCCAGCACTGCCACCCCCAAATCCCTCACCACCCTGGGCCTGCTGAGAGAAGCCTTGCTCACCTTCCATCCTGCCCCAAGCCCGGTTGTGCCCCACACTCCAGGGCAGCCGCGATGCTCACACCTGACTGTGCTGCTCTTCACCCTCCTTCACAGCCCCAAAGCCCACCTTCTTCTGCTGGAGAAAATATCTCCAGGTCAGTCAGAACCATCAGCATACCTTTTTTTTTTCCCTTGGTTCCCCCAGAGGCCTTGGGATATAGATGGTGAACTTTCCTTCCACTGGAAGGTGCTATAAAATAGGACTGGGCCAGCGGTTCCTCCTCCAGTTGGATCCCAGTACTAGCCTCCCAGCTCCAAAAGAAGGCTGGGTAGGTGTGTTGTAACCAAAACGTGAACCCTCTGCAAAGTCATCCACAAGAGCTAAAAGGAGCCTTTGGCTACTTAGCCCCTTTCAACCTCAGCCCCACGCAGGAGGAAAGGAACAGAAAATGCAAATGAGCATAGGCAGAAAGATATCCAAGAGAGGGGCCTTTGAAGTGCAGTTTTCAGTTGATTTGCACAGGGAGGGAAATGCTATAGGTAGTTTAGCATCTCTGAAGAACAAAGCCCAGGCCCATGGAGGCTTGACCAGGTCTAGGGGATCTTTCATGCCCATCCTCAAAGGTGAGAGCAGGGGCGCAAAGCTACACAAGGCCTCGTTTCCACTGTGAGCTGTCAGTCTGGCCCCTTTTCCCTGGCATACAACTCCCTGGGAAGCAAATGAAGGTACCTGCTGGTTGGCAGGAAGCCTGAGAAATAGCAAGTTCAATCCAATTAGAATTGGATTTAATCAAATGTAAGAAAAAAATTCAGTCTAACCCACAGCATCATTAAGGTAGCAGTTGAAGAGGACTCGTTAGCTTAGAGCCCCCACATTCTGCCAATTAAAAAGTTTCCTGGACTCCACCCCAGCCCTGTTTTACCATAAAAACAGTGTGTGCTAAAATCTATGCTTTCGTAATTGGCACAGGCAGAATGCAAAGACTAGACAGTGTATGTGGTGACAGAGCCATGCCACATGACAGTGGATTTAGGAGTGGAGGCTTTTATCCCCTGTGCTTTGTTGGTATTCTGCTTCCTTCCACGGTGCTTTTCCTACAGTGTAGCTTGTGCAAGAAATTCTTCAAAGTGGTTTCAGCAGCCTCTGGCCCTGAGCCAGGCCTTCACTGGTGAGAGGAAGAGGAACCAAGGTTCCAGGAATTAGCCAGGATGCCCGCACATGTATGTGAATGTGCGCACACAAGGGCCCCGTTTCCCACATTCTGCATATCAGTAACAAATCCTCTCACCTACCTATTTTGGAAGAAAAACCACAGACTTGCTTCGAGAGTTGAGAACTTGCCTTATTGATGATTGCCTTCTGCTGCCAGCCCCCTCCTTGCCAGAGAGAGTGAATTTGAAGTCAGAGAGAAAATTAGGACAGAATCATAGAAAAGAAATAGTCATTCTATCAGAAATTTTTCAATAGGCCCTTCTTCCAGCAAATCCCAATCCAATTCCAGTTTCTACTCATGATTACCTTAAACTGAATGCATCATTTAACTTTTATATCATCTTGATTTTATGTATTTTTAAATTCTGATTGGATTTTTTTTTTCACCAAAAGGGTAGCCCCCAGGACATTTTCTTGTGTTTGGAATCCTCATTTGTCTCCATATGGGAAAGAGTCTTCTACATTAGAAATCCTTCCAATCATGCTAAGAGTGGCAGGTGGAATTCTAATAATAGGAATAAAGGTTGAGGAGATTCAATCTCCTGGGTCCTAAGTCAGTGGTATACCAGTAAATATTTAACAATATTGGGGGAGAAAGCCCTGGTTTATAGCATTTGCCAATTACAATGGTGTAAATACGTCTACCATGGCTGATCTCGAGCTACAAAGGGGACATCACTGAAGCCAGAGTTGGGAAGAGACAGGCATGACTGGCTCTCAGGACCCAGTGTGAGTGAGTGGGCTTTGGCACATTGCCAGTCCTAACACCTTGTGTCACTTAGAGACCCCTGTGGGATTTTTTAAGTACCACCCAGTACGGAGTGGAATGAATATGCATGTTCCATAACTGTGGTAGATGTTTTTAATTACTATGTGGAAGGAGGTTTCAGGTCTTTGGAGAGCACTTGTTATTAAAAGGCAAAGCCTGTGATCATGATACAGAAAAAAGGTAGATGGACTTTCTCCATCTCCATGGCCTGTGTTAGGAATGTCCCCTGCAGTGCTGCTTTCCATCTCTGTGAGAGTGACTAGGGAGAGCTGTCTGTGGAAAGCAAAGCAGAGATGTGCGGGCAGGTTTCTGGATGCAAAGCAATTAATACTTTTGTTTCTCCTTATCTCCATCTCTCCTTCCACACCCGACCCTCTTGGTGCTCCCTCCTTCTCCGGGCTCTCCTGCCCTGCCCACTCCTCTCACTCTCGCCAGAGAGTTTTCCAAAGAGAGGGAGAAGGCCAAGGCTCGGGGAGATTTCCAAAAGCTGCGGGAGAAACAGCAGCTGGAAGAAGATCTCAAAGGCTACCTGGACTGGATCACTCAGGCAGAAGACATCGACCCCGAGAATGAGGACGAAGGCATGGATGAGGAGAAACCCCGAAACAGTGAGCAGCCATCTTCTAGCTTTGGGCTGGGTTCTGGGAGAGAGGAGACAGTGTCAAAGTCAGCTCAAAACCTTTCCCGCCAACCTTTCTTCACAGGCCAGAGTCTGCCGTCCTGGAGCAGCACTTGTCTCAACGATCACAGTCATTTGCTTCTCATAGCAATTAGTCACACGTGGGAAACAGTTGTGATTGATCTATAAAACCGTGTATTCCTTTTAGAATCTTTGACCTTAAAAGGCAGTTGAGAGTTTTCTAAGGTGAAGCCTTTTTTAAATCAGACATCCTCCTCCTCCTCCAGGCTGCATCTCTTTGGGCAGAGGAGGAGGCTTCCTGCTCCAGACTAGTTTGAAGGGAACAAGTCCTGCCAAGTACCTTTATGGAAAACTTCATACCTGCCTGGGATTCTGACCCCCATTTGCAGTAGACTTCTTGGCACTGTCCAACTTTCTCACAGGAAAAGGGAGTCAAAATTTTCTCCTAAAAAAGGCAGATTCAAAGATCTGGGAAAGTGCTAAGTGGCAGGGTCAGGGCCGCTGGAGGAGTTGACAGAACAATTAGATTACAGAAATTGAGCCAGATCCCTTCCTCTGGGGTTTCGTGGGGTAGGCTACTGCTGGGATAGAAAGGAGAGTGATGGAGAATATTGACTTTCGGTGCATCAGAGATGATGCATCATGGAAGTTCAGGCTCTCATCAGATGAGCCCAGTGGTTTTCAAACTGTGGTCCTTGGACCAGCAGCATCACGTGAGAAATGCAGATGCTTGACCCCCACTCCAGACCCACAGACTCGGAAAGTCCGAATGGGACACAGACATCTGTGTTTGTACAACTACCCCCGGTGTTTAGGGTGCGTGATGCATTTGAGAACCCTGGGTGAACTTAACTCCTCTGTGCATCTTTCTTGCTTAGCCCCAGTCTCTGTGACTCTAACCACTCTTTCTTCCTCTTTCTGTGTACATTATCTTTCTCGTTCATTTACATATTGGAATAAGTGCAATTCTGCCCCCTCAAGCAGCCTAACCTAAAACCACGTTCTTAAACAGTGAGCATCTAGAGTACTCAAGGAACCAGACAAGCTAAGGTGCTTACCAGGACGTTTGTTTATACAGAGCCATGCAGGTGAGGGCAGGAGCCAGCACCCCAGGCACAGAGGGTGATGCAGAGAGCCCCCGAGGGAAGGGACGTGGAGAAAGAGAGGAGAAGACAGCCAAGGTGTTTATGGAGAACAGAATCTCTCCTTTCTCATTTCAAAGATGGATTTAATAAATCCATCAACTCTTCCCTTTCTGATAACGCTGCTCAGGGTACAAATACAAAATTAAAGCGTACTAACAATAAGGGACTGGTAACAACGTAATTTAGTAACCTAAGGAGGTCTGCATGCTCTACTAAGTAGTTTTGCAAGTTGGAAGATGGGGCCTTTGATGGATTATAACAATGAGTGATGATGCCATGGAGGGTCTTTCTGTAAAAATGCCTGACAGCCTCTATTACACTGTGATGGAACTGTGGAGTAGTTGATTAGTTTGCGGCACTGAGTGGTATGGCATATAAATAAATGGGCTGGTGAGCCACAGAGAAGCTTACCTCGAAGCACAGGTATTGCTGCCCTGGCCCCTCACTCCACGCTGAGCCAGAGTGGAGCCCCTAGCTCATGATTAATGGCGATGAGCATTTCTCTGAGCGTGTGTTATTAAAAACGTGAGCTATCCGCTGCATCTTTAGCAGCCAGTTACCATCCATGGAGACACGTAGTTAACTCTGGTCTCTGCCTAAAGCAAGAGCTTCCAAGGGGAAGTGTGCTGCTCCTCTGTCTTGCCCATTAAGTGAATAAATTCCGAGGAGAGTTCCCAGCATGGAGGATTCTGTGCCGCCGGAGCAGATCCCATTGACAAGGCCCATCAACCACATTTCTGGCCAGGCTTTGCGAAGAACGTAATGAACTGCCCACTCCAGTAGGCAGAGTCTCTGCCAAGATTTTCATAACCCCAAATATGGATGAAATCAGACTCTGGAGACTATAGTTCCTCATACCTTGCACTGCTCCCTTGTGGCAGGAGGAGCATTTGGGGTCTGCTTCTGGTTCTTTTTCAGTGGGAAGCTCCAGGGAGATGGGAATATCCGAACTTTCAAGGTATAGAGGATAAAATAGACCCATGTGAGGAAATGGAATGTGAGAGTCTTGGGAACGGAGCCAGGGCAATAGTCCAAAGGACCACATCTACTGGGGGCGTCCAGTTAAAAGTAGGGTTGATGTGATTAAGTGATTGAGGCATCAGAGGCCTAAGAGACTTGCAGAAAAGGCTAATCTATGGCTGGGAAACTACATTCTTGTCTTCAGGACTTCAAAGTTTGCCCTTTGAAACAAACACAAAGGGGGAAATCCTGCCACAAATGAAAACATATGTATGTTTCAGGTAATGGTACAGGGTATTTGCCAGTTCTCCTCAGCTCAAAACCAAAGTAGTCCTTTAAGAGAAAAGTTCTGATCACTCTTCATCAGTGGCTCTGGTGCTGCAGCTTCTGCCCCGGCAGCATCCCAGCAGTGTCCTCAGCAGTGAACCCTGGGTGTATTGTGGGGACAGCTCCCAGCACATCACTGCATGGTCCCTAGGCACCACTGAGGGGAGCTCAGCCACTCAGTTTTCCTAGGGGAAAGCTACAAAATCCACCAGGGAAGTGGAACAAAAAGGGGCTGAGAGGGAAGCAGAGAGAAAGTGCAGAGTTGGGAGGTATTTCTCCAAATAGAGTAAATGAAATGGCCAGTAAGTTATATACAGAAGTATTTTCCAGCTCATCCATCCATCCATCCACAAATTAAAAGTCTGCTGTCTGCCAGGCACTGATTTAGGCACGGGTGAGATAGCCACAGGCAAAGGAGTCAAAACTCCCCGCCCTGGTGTAAGGCGTGCTCCCGTGTGGAGGCAGACAGGGAGTGATAGTGTGTCAGAGAGCACAGCGCCCTGCAGAGAGGAAACTGGGGGCGTGTGATTTAGATGTGGTGGCCGGGACTCCATCTCCCGGAGGAGGCAGCATTGGAGTAATGACCTGACGGCCACAAGGAAAGGAACCATATAGGTATTTGGAAAAAGAGACTTCTGGGCCAAGAAAGCTGATAGGAAGGCTGAGACGGGTGCGTGGCCAATGTGTAGGAGTAGAGGAGGCTGGTGCAGCCAGAGGGGTGACTCAGGAGAGCTATGAGAGCTGGGGCCGAGGTGGCCAGGGTGGACTGTGTGTATTTCTATAAGAGCCTGGACTTTCCCCAGGAGTGGGCCTAGCTGCCTCTGGAGGTCCTGAGTGAGGAGCCCCGTGCACTGACAGACGTGGGCAGGTACCACCCGGCTGCCGAGTGCAGACAGAGCCAAGGTGGGGGGAGAGCAGAGCAGGGTTCTGTCAGGAAGTGCTGCCTTGGGAGACACCAGGTCTTGCCTTCACACCCTCAGGGGGATAAGGTCACACTCAGGATGGCATCATTTGCGGGCATTTCAGTTGTGGGATGTGAGAGGAATTGGAAATACTCCAAGGCGATGTCCTACATGACAGCGGAATTGTCACTAATTGATATAGGGAAGACAGTGAGAGGGAGAGGTGTCAGGGCACGAGGCTCAAGCAAGCCATCTCAGGTCTTTAAGTCTGGAACTCCTGCCAGACATCTAAGTGGAGATGTTGAATAGGCAACTGGAGTATACATCTGAGTCCAGGGCAGAGATCTGGGACTGAATTATTGGGGAGTCAGCAACATATTAAAGATACTCAAATAGATACGAGATCACTAGGGAGTGAGTGTAGACAGAAATGAGATGAGCTCCAAGAATTGCGACCCGGCCCTCCTGATGTCTGGAGACTGGAGTGACAAGGGGGAACCAGTGATGGAGACTTGAAAGGTGTGGCCAGGGAGACGGGAGGAGATGTGAAGGAAGGGGGTCAGCGCCGCTGATGGCACAGAAGCTGACCACTGGACTAGAGGAGGGGGCCTGCTGGTGCCTTGACAAGGGCTGTTTGGTAGGATTTGGGGGTAGGATGTCAAATCAGAGCCTTATTTTGTGAATCTCTTGAGCCCGTATGCTTCCTAGAATGCAGGCTTCCTGCTCTATTGGCATGGTCCAGCTGCCGGCTGTCTGGGCAGTTTGACCACGAGAAAATCAGGGAAGGGAGAGGAGACTTACCTAATCAGTCCAGCATGCCTGTGGCCCTAAGGGAGTCAGGATCTAAAGCCCAGCCCTTCATTAAGCAATTGGTTACAGGGGGCCTTACAAAAAGAGGACATGATACTTGAGAGCCATTGCAGGGCCCACAAGGCAGAAAAGAGGCAAGAAAGGACATGTTTCTGCACTGTTGCTCTGCATGTAGCTTCCAAAGCGGGGCAGCTGTGTGGGCCCCCGCCTCTCTTCTCCCTGGGCAAAGATGAAGGTGATAGTGAGATCACTCCCCTCCCACCAAGCACACATGGGCATCCCTTTTAAGGCCTCAGTTGCACAGCCATCACCTCTGCACTGGGTTCATTGTCATCAGTGGAGCTGTGATGCTCCCAGGGACAGTGTCCGTTGTCCACCTCCAAAGTCAAAGCTGAGGGAAGGCCAGCATTAGAGGAAGAAGGCGTAAAGAAAGAGATAGAGATGGGTTTTCTTCCTTCTTTTTCCCCTCATGATCCAAAGATGCATTCATTAAATGTCCACCCATGTGGGAATCTCTCTCTCTCTTCCTCTCTCTCTCTCATCATTAAGACAATTTAAATGTGGCCCCAACCCCATGAAGCTGGGAGTCTAAGACAGGCATTTATGTGGATGAGCATATAAAGACAGAAAGGCGGTGGAACCAAAACATTGAATTTCCACCCAGATAGACAGGATTAAATATTTACACCAGTACTGCTCAGTTATGTGACTCAGGAGTCACTTTTGCAATCATCATTAACCCACAGAGCCGCCTGGCTGCTGCCCGCCCTCCAGAGTCCAGGATCACTGAGATGCAGACATCTGAGGGCTTCTAAGAGCCGCAGGTTGCCCACGAAAGGACCCCACGTGGCTTGGGAGCTATAATCTGAAGATCATTGAATTACATTATGTCTGTGTCAAGGACATGTGCATAGCGATTTGCTTGTTTTAAAAAATGTAATCAGTATAATCAATATTTACCTTGGATCTAGCTCATGGCCAGGAGTTGCTACATGTCTTGATATCTATGACAGAATCCCAGGAAACATGTGGCTCAGACTGCATGAGAAGAAATACTTAAGAAGAACATTTGTTTTTGTCCCCGATCCTGTTCTTACTTTGTACTCATAAGTTACCGTACTTCAGAGGGCCACTCTGACCCCAGGCCTCTCAGACAGAGCAGATGCCTCTGCACAGACTCTAGATACAGCTCCTGGGTCTGCATTAACTCCCACCTGGTCCTCATCAGAGCCCTAAAAATTAGTGCTGAAAAGTTGCTGTGGAGATCAGGTGAGGAAACTGGAGCCAAGATGGGAAACCACCTGGGCTGAATATTAGGGAAGGCCGCCCTCACGCCCAGGCCTCCTAATGCCCAGCAGAACTCTGTTCAGCACACCACCATGCGCTGTGCCCTTTAAAGAAACCTCTGGTCTGGACACCCCAGGTGGCAGCACTCCTTCAAACTCCCTCTTGACACTCTGGGCATGTCCCCACTTACCTGGTGGGATTGTAACCACTTCTCTGGGTATCTCTGCTGGGCTGTGCTAAGAGGTCCTGCACCACCTGCCTTCTACTCTCCTTATATCCCTTCAGCCTGCCAAAGCCCAGGGCTTGGGGATGCTGTGAACCACACAAGCCAAATGAACACATGTGCTTTCCTGTGGATGCTGTGGACAGGTCTTGGCGAGTTCTACCCTGCCCTGAGCTGACAGAACAGATGAGCTCAGAATCACTGGATCTGAATCGGTTCATCATTCTGTCTGTTCAGAAGGGGCTTCCTGGTGGCGCCATTATTAACTTCCTTTCCAACTCATTTCTTTTCACAAATACTTTTGCTTTCCAATAGCTCTAGGTCATTCTCCGCTCTTGGAAAGTGCCATATGAAAACAGGCTGTGTGCAGGGACAGGGGTGGAGGTGACAAAACTGAAGTTCGTGGGAAGTATTAGGAGTTCTTGAGAAATGAGAGCTGGAGATGACAGTGATGAGTGGGGCTGCCGTGCCCCAGGGCTCTGCCGTGAGGACACCCATGGATTCCTATGGCCTCAGGAGCACGTGCACTACCTCACTGGGGGTCCTGTGGCAATAAGGGTCCAGGAGCAGGTGTGTCCATAGGTCATACATCCCCTTTAGAGCACTGTCAGGCCGTGCTATCTGGCCCCATAGGCCTGCAGGTAATTTCTCCTGGCCTGTGAGCAGGGGACAGTCTCCCTGTGGGGCTAAGCTGCATGTACAGTAAGAAGTGGGCACACCATCCCTGGCTCAGTGAGCTGCCAGACAATCCTACCAGCCCTGGGCAAAGTTTGCTAAGTTGGAGCCGTTGGGAGGCCATGGAAATCTCTGAATGATGGCTGTATGATTCTGGAGGAGTGGGGAGGGGAAACCTCATGGCCTTCTGACAGGAGACTTTCACAGGCTCCTGTGACCAGCATTAGATCAACAGAAAGGTGTCAAGTCTTTGGCTAATGGTTAACAAAGGCTCTGTCCCCCACCCCCACAAGGTTCTCAGTTCGCAGCTTCTCTTAAGACATGAGGAGAGCCAGAGCCATACCGCTGTGAGGACCTGGCAGCCCACGGGCAGCTGGAGCAGACATTAGCACTCCTGGGGCTGCCACTTTGGGGAGCATCCCAGGCCAAATGATAATAATAGCAAGCCAGCAAACTCCAGTATACAAGGGTTCTATTTATTGTGGAGTGTATGGTCAGCACCAGTTGAAACACATACCCGCAATGGGGTTCCTGCACCCCTTTTAGATACCCGCCTCTGTGATGGTCTTTCACTGCTAACAGCCATGATAGGACCAGGGTCCCAGAAGCAGGGGCTGAGCTGTGCTGTGTAGCCAATACTGAGGTTTCCTGGGGGCAGTGGACCACTCCTAGAGTTTGAAGGAGATGAGTACACAGCTGTGTTCCTGTAACCACTGGACAGCCAGATACCCCACAAGGGCGGAGCAAATGGCTGTTAGCTCTTGAGCTCCCAAACACACTGGGAGTCCTTAGCAGGGAATGAGGCTTGGAAGGCCCACTCCTCTCTAGGGCCAGGAGGAGAGCTTCCTCTGCCTTCCAGCCAGGGTCTCAGCCCAAATGAGCATCTTCCCAGGCCACTCCTCTCTCCAGTGATGTCACCACCCGCCCATTCTCTGGAGCTGCAGAGCCTCCTCCTCCCTCTCCTGATTCCCATAGTTACCAACTCCTGTGTGCCATCATCCAAGTCTTTCCAGCTGCCCTCCTGGTATGTCCCTCCCATTTCCCCCCTCCCTTTAGTTCCCTCCACCAGACTAGTAGCCAAATCGCTGCCTGCCTTCCAGTCCCCACGCAACCCAGGTCACACAACCACATTATTCTTTCTAGAGCTGACTGTGTCATTCCCTCACTCAGATGCTTTGAATGTCCTTCCGTGGCCTCAGAGCAGAGCCTGAATCTCTTCCCTTGGTGTTCTAAGCATCTCTGACTGGCCCAGCCAGCATCTTGAACCAGATCACTACCTACAGCCCTGCAGCGAAACCAGCCTGCTTCCTGTTTGCCAGACATGCCTCCTTTCCTCTTTCTGGGCCTTCGTTCATCTCCCCTCCCTCTGCCTAGAGCACCCTTTCACTGCCCACCTCGCCTGCTCCTCCCTGGCTCCCAGCCCAGCACACATAGTACATCTTAACTCCAGCCCCCCAGACCCTCCCACACTCACAACCTTCTATCTGCTGCCCAGTGGCTGTGGATGGCCCAGCCCTTTTTTGTGTCTCAAGCCCTCTTGGGAACCTGCATCACTGACCTCTTACTCTTCACACTCTTACCTGGTTGAC
>NW_003852487.1:6929841-6959785 GCF_000181295.1 Otolemur garnettii | reverse complement strand
CAACCGGAAGGAGTTGGACTTATAGCTCCATTAGGAGAGAAAGCAGGGTGGTCAATAGAGCAAAGGGCAGAATCTATGAGACTCATTTTATAGATGAGAAAACTGAGGCTCAAGAAAGTTAACTTGTCCTCACCAAACATCTGCTAAGTTGCATGGGTAGGCAGGCCTGGTGCCCAGCTCTGCTGTCTTCATGCCACACTTGTCTCTACCACAATCGCTGCCAGGAATGTTGTGGCTTGCCCTCCTCCCCCTCCAGCTCGAGCAGCCTCTGCATTCCCCTTTAGTGCAATCTTTATCACTTCAGTCTAACATGCAAAGCTGGGTGCCTGGAGGAAAAGAGTGGAGGAAAAGGGGAGGGAGTGTAGGAAAAACTGATCTTAAATTATAATCTAAAGGGCATGAGTTTGGGGGCGGGGGTTTGGTAAATTTGAACTTTGTAAGAACTATGTTTGAAGTGGAACTGAGAGAAGCGATGGCATTATCTTGCTCGTGGAGGAGAACAAGTTAACTGAGGTCAAGAGCGACCTGTTTGGAGTGGTTTAAGAGATGGTCTTATTTGGAAGGAGATACATCGATTATGTGACCTATCAGAGTCTCCTTTGGACTAGATTAGAAGAGGGTGTTGCTCAATGAGCATGTCCCAGGGATAGGCATAACTAGCTCTCTCACTGCCTGTTCCCCTGCCTTGGAAAGTACAGGGGAGTGTGATGAACTCTGCCTCTGACATAGCCTCAGCATTAGGGGCTCCAGGAGAGGGGATCCCTGACCAGGGACAGCTCAGGGAGGAGCTCACAGGTGGTGGCTGCCACCTACCTGAAGCCATGGGTCCCTTTAACAAATGGACCTGCTGCCTTGCCCAGGGTAGGCACCCAATAAAGTGCTGATTTGATTTTAATTTGGTGCTTTTTAAACAGATCAACTCACCTGGGAGCTGAAAGTGGTTCAGCAGAGGGATGTCAGGGAGCTGAATCATCCTCAGCTTCCCTTTGATCCATGTCCTCTGATAACCAGCGCTCAGCCCCTAAACAGAGCCACCCACACTGCAGTCACTCTTGGCTCCCCACTGACCCCTTCCACATAAACACAGGGGGATAAAGGCACATACTCATCCAGATGCACCACCCATCAGAAGGCTGTTCGTGGGAGACAGAGTGACGGCTCCTGCCTTTCTCTCATTGCTCGCTAAAGTGGAAAATCACCACCGGGCATTGGAAGGTGGGGGTTGGCCATGTACTATCTTATCATCATCGGGGCTTGTGGCATGGGAGGCTGGTTTATGGTATGTGGAGCCTTGGAACAGGAGGAGAGAGCACAGAAACTGGAATTGCTGGCCTCAAAGTGGTAGAGAGTAGGAGAACCTCCTGGAGTCACACGCATGCCAGACTGTCCAATGTGCTTGAGAGAGTCATGGATACATTCGTTAAACACTTTTAAGGACCATCTGGGCACTCAAGACACCAAGAAAAGTAGGCACAGCCTCTGTCCTGCAGGGCTTATAGCCCAGTTAAAGAGACAGATGCACCAAGAGGTAGGTGACAGGGATGAACTGAAGGGATGAACGAGGACTAGAGAAGTACAGAAAAGAGGGATTAGAGTTTGGGAATGACTGCCATGTCAGTCAGGGTTAGCTAACTGTTACAATAAGCAACCCCAAATCAAATCTCAGTCATTTAACACAGTAAAGCAGTGGTTCTCAACCTTCCTAATGCCTCCTAATGCCGTGATCCTTTAATACAGTTTCTCATGTTGCGGTGACCCCCAACCATAAAATTATTTTTGTTGCTACTTCGTAACAGTAATTTTGCTACTGTTATGAATCTTAATGTAAATATCTGCTATGCAGGATGTATTTTCATTGTTACAAAGGGGTCTCAACCCACAGGTTGAGAACCGCTGCAGTAAAGGTTACTTCTCTCTGCACAGTTGAGTGTGGGCTGGGGTTGGTGGGAGGGGAAGTTCAGCCTGCTGTCCTCAGGGTCTGGGCCATGTCCTTTTGTGACCTGGGGGTCTCCATAGGCCACTCTGGGTCTGTCCAGCAGAAGGGGGAGCAGAACCCACCCGCCAGTTCTGCCCACCTTCCAGGGTGGCTAGCGCTAAGGGCCTGGGGCAGAAGGGTGGATGCACTACAGCAGTGTTTCTGCCACGTGGCTGAAAGGATGAAAAGGACAGTCTGAGCTAAGGGGGCTGCATATGCAAAGTTGTAGAAGCAAAGTGATTTTTTTAAAAAAAGAAAAGAAAATGGGAGACCACATAATTTGAGTGACTTTGGGGTACACAGGAAAGGAGCCAAAGATCAGGCCCGAAATAAGAGCCTGAGACCTGGCCCTAAAGGTCCTCACTTTGTGACTTTATCCTGTGGGTTGGCAGCCACCAAAGAGGGTTTCAATCAGAGGATGACAAGGGACAAGTTGACTGTTAGGAGAATCCTGTGTGGCCAAGTGCGGACAATGCGCTGGAAGGAGAGAGAAGAGGGAGCCTGAAGGACGATGTCCATTAGGAGACCCCAGGGGCTGGCAAGCCCAAAACTTTTGTCCTGGGGTCTCCAGGAGCAGCAGCTTATGCTTTCCAGCCCCAGGGCTGGTAAAGGGGGATACAGCAGTGCTGCCTCCAAGAAGAACCCTTCCTGGGAGCTGGTCTGTCCTGTCTGCTCAGGTGGCAGTCCCCCACCCTAAAAGGTGCCACATGTAAAATCCCTACTGACTCTTCCTCACTGAGTCCCTGCCCTCATCATTATAGGGCTCAGGAAAATGTTTTTGAAAGTTGAGGAACAACCCCAAACATAGGGCTTTGATGGCTCCATCCTCAGGGTCACTTTACCAAGTGAAAACGCCCCTGCCTCTGCAGACAGCTGCAGTGTTTCCAGGAGGAATTTATGCTCCCATACAATATCAGAGACTTTGTCCTCTTAAATAACTGTAGTACCTGCTGTAAGTTCTAGACTGTGAATCACTGTGATCACTCGATGTTGAAGCCACATGGTTAGAAGGGCAGGAATGAGGTATGGTCAGAAACAGAGAATTTGTTAAAGGGCTGACCCCATGGTGGGGGGGTGATGGCAGCGTTAGGCTGGGGTGAGGGAGGGTGACATATTTATTTATTATCCTTCTGTATCCCAGGACCAGGCCCTAGATTCTTCTGTTAGCCACACAGAAGAATCCATCACAATCCAAAGATCATGGGATCTGAAAACTCTGGGGGACTGAGGGCAGCCTCTGAGTCTATCCCTCATCCCCCGACCATACCTTACTCACGTCAGTGCTGCAGGGCCTCAGACAAGCAATGTCCAGCATCTCCCGTCAGCCTGGACCAGTCTCCTCCTGGCTGGCAATGCCCCCGGGTTCAGTTTCTCTTAAACATACAAGCAGGTTTCAACACTGTCTCTGGAGAAATCACAGGACATGCTCACTGGTAGCAAAATGGGAACTGGGCAAGGGCTTTCTGGAACAGAACAACAAGCAGTTTTGTTCATTTTCAAATACCTAACTCTGAACCTAAGCTTGGACTTTACTGACAAGGCCATAAACTTTCCTCTGCCTGCTCCCAGTACCCACACATGTGCTGACAGCTGGGACCCCTCAGCACCCTACACAGGAAAGGGTAAACAAGAAAACTGCATTTGCACTTAAGACTCCGAGTTTCCAGACACAGCCCATGAATGAATGGTCCCTGGAAAAGAACCTCAAGGTAGACTGGAGTGAAAGAGTAGCATGCCCTGCCCTACAGACAGCCTAAAGGAAAAAGGAAGGGTCTGACCATTTCTGCAGTCACAAAAATGTATGTACATTGTAATATAGACTTGAGTAGTTCCTCAGGCTGGCCAAAAGTGCCCCCAGCTTCAGTAAAAACAGCAGAACTTCTTCTGCAGGGATGATCCACTGGACAGAAGAGCTTTTGATAAGAGAAGTTTAAAAGTTTATCCTTTCCAAGAATTATATTTGAACTTCGATAAGGTCCTTCCTAATCTGTAAATTGTGTTCTACAAATTACCTGCCAGGCCCAAGGCTGGCAATGACTGGCATGCCCAAAGTCACATTCTGAGGATGGCAGTGGGCACCTTGTGCACAGGGACACAGCATATCATGGTGAAAGGTCCAGGGAAGACACACCACAGGCCAGACACTATTAAAAAATTATTTCAAGTACACCAGGGACTTGCTTGTGCCTTTTGCTTGGGAGCAATAGACCAGGTCTGTTCTCAAAGGCTCACTGACAGGTGAAAAGCCTTAATTATATGCTTGACAGTCTGGCTTTAAAGGAAAAAGGCTTTGTTTACCTTCTCATTTCTGAGCTTCAAATCAGCCTGTCCAACCATTACATCTCATGTCAGTGACTCATGAGATGTGATAATGGTGTCCAATATCAGGCTAGTCATTATGTTAACAAAACTCTGAAAATAACAAAATGCAAATACATACACTCACACATGCACACACACCAAACACAGGGGCAAGAAGAAATTGCGGACCCCTTTTCTGTCAGGAATGTTCGGAACTAGAATCTCATTGTATTTATTAATATTCTCTAAGGTCAGCTTGGTCCAGTTCTGAGTAGAGGCTTGGCATGATGTTTTCTATGCCCAGTAAAGGCAGAGAAAAAGATCCCTGCTTCCCCCAGAGGGGAGAACATCTGCCTGGTATGAAGAATATTGTCAGTGGTAAAGGATCCTAGCCCCCTTGGCCCACTTCTGCACGGACTAGGAAACTGAGGTGGTCAGTTGGTAACCAGTGGGTGGAGAGCCCTGGGTTTTTTTTCATCAAGAACATTCCCAGCTTCAGTAAGAACAGCAGAACTTCCTTTTGAGCCTCTTAGATGGCATTAAGTCATTTTCACTAATTACAAATTTCATAATCCCTTAATTAACTCATTTATCAATCCATTAAGTCATACCCCTTGATGAGATCAGCTGAGAATACAGAAATATGAGATGAATGACCCTCCTCCCTTTCCCCTAACAGGATACCAGAGTTTAGGGTCTGAATAGTCGATTGTACACTGTAAACGTAAAGCAACTAACACAAGCCTGAGGAGAGCAGGCAGCCTAACCTCCACGCCTGTCACCAATTTGCCTCTCCCATGTTTGTAAAATGAAAGGATCAGATCAGCAGAAACCTCTTCCAGCTCTGGTGTTTTGTTTCTATAGTTCTAAGTTGGCATGCATTAGCTTTAACCCTAGGATCCAGGGCCAAACCTCAGTCACTCCAGTCCATCAGACTGCAGAGGAATTTAGTCAATTCCAGAATCCTACCGTCCCCAGACTCCTGAAAGCCAGCCTGTTCTTCCAAATATCCTCTGCACACCTGAGCATGCACTGACATGTTCGTGGAAAGCCCACCATCTGCCTTATGAAGTGTTGCCCCACCTTACAAACCCCACCCAGGCATCCATTCCCTTCTTGCCTTCTCTGTCCTCCCTGTCTGCTCCCCAGAAGAGTCTTTCTGCCTCCTCTGTGCTCCCAGAATGCTAGTTCCACACCTGCCTTATATATAGTTCTTACTGCCCGTGATCTATTGTATCTGCCTATCACATGTATTTATTGTGTTTTATCTATGCTGTTTAGTTTTTCTGTCTTATGCCATCTGCTGGGTTGTAGGCTCTTAAGGGCAGGGATTTGTGTGTTCCTAGCACCAACACAGAGCCTAGTACATAGGTAGTCAGTGAATATTGGTTGGAAAAGTGTTTGGAAATTGGGGTATAATAGTGGGGTTTTGGCTTGGAAATCCTTGGAATTCTGCCCCTGGGAGCAGATGACTTAGGTCTGCTTTGTCTGTGTCAGATCTAAAGCCAGACTGGGCCAGATCAGGTCCAGCAGAGGTTATATAATGAACCAGACACACAAATTAGTTTTTCATCTGCCACTCCTTGTCTGTCAACATTTCTTTCTCACTTGTGAGGGAAGGCAGGATTACTCCGTGATGTTTTTTCTTCCTGTACTCATTTCTTCTCCCTTTTCTTCTTCAAATATGTCCAGGGAAGTGTTGGAACTGTTCCCCACTTCATTCTGTTTCAAGAAGGCCAGCTAGCCAGCTAGAGATGGTAGTCAGGAAATGGTTAAGAGAATTTTGAGAATAAATTCCAAGTTGCTTCTTTAGGAATGGGAAGCTGAATACATTTAAGACTTGAAAAGGTCAACTCCCTTCAAAGGGGGAAGAGGTTTGATTCTGTCCAATACGTGGTTTTGGGCATAATGCTCATTTCATTCACTGGCTGCGATGGAGATTTATGGAGTAAATGTTATCACAAGCTGAGACTTAATGAGATCTCCACTGTATCTCCTGGACGTAGTGGAAAGCAACCATTTTGGTAATAAATAGAGAACAGTGTCTAATTTGTAAATTCCTCTTTCCATTGCTAAGTTTAATCAGATCAGAGAAACTGAAAGGGAATTGTTGATGACCAAAAATTATTTTCCATGCCTCACTCTGGCCAGGAAACATCACTCCTAATGGGAATGTCATGCTGCTTCAGCCATGGTGGGGGTGACATTTGTCATTAGCTAACCCAATTGTTGCATGTTAAAAAATACGTTTAGACCAAAATCTATTTAAAACCAAAGTGGAGCTGAGGCCCCATATTTCTGGTGTCACTGGTTCACAGAGCATAAACTGTTTTCAGTTAAGCCGCAGAAGTCCATAGCAGTGGCATCCTAAAAATTTCATCTTGACTCCTCAGAACAGCCACGGCAAAGCCAGATGGACCACTGGGAAGCCCAAATTGTGGTCACAAGTAACCTTTCCTGACATGGCAGAGAGCAGGTTAAGAAAAAGAACAGAACACAATCTCTAGCAGACTCTTGTCTTTGCTTTGGGTTAAAACAGGAATTCGAGAGGCACCGAAAGGGAGACTAATGCAGGTATCTTTTTTCTAGTTGTGTATAAATATTGTGTATGAATATTTCATGATTCATCATAGGTAAAGAGCTGTCCAAGCTGTTAATTCAGCATTTCCAGGACAGGGACCGTGCCACAGGTGAGTCACAGTTAGCACACAGTAGGACCTTCTTGACCAGCACATGATAAGAGTGACAGCAATGATGACCACAGCTGAGAAGCTGATAGCTCCAAAGGCAGCATAGCTAACAGTGGCCGCCCTAGGGGTTGGCCTTGAGAACACACATCTCATCACCAGTAAGTATTCTGACCTTGTAGACACAAAGCAAGTGATCTCCAGGTTCTCCTTTTGGCCTGCACTTTGCTTTCGCCTCTTCCAATAAATACACACAGTGTCCAGGTATTCCGCATGCACACAGCACTGTATTGTTGAATATCATGAACAGCAGCTACCATTTATTAAGTGCTTCCTAGTACTCTTGTGATCGTTTTCTTGATTATTATCTTTGATCCTCACTTCAAGATTGATGGTATTTCCGTTTTTAGATGAAAACGGTGAAGTTCAGATCACTTGCCCCAGCCACATAGCTAAGAGGAGGCTTACCCAGACCACAGGCACACCCGATCTGGCTCCCTTTTTCTTTCTCTTTTGTCAGGGGGGTGGGAACGCGACAGCCCCTTCCTGGTGGTAGGAAGAAGAAATGGAATGAAAAGAAAGGGAGGAAAGGGAAAGGGAGTTGGGAGACCCAGAGACTACTATCTGGGAACTAGTCCCAGCTCTACTACTAATGAGCCCCATGACCACGGATAACCTGCCCCTCTCTGGGCGTTAATTTCCTGAGGTGGAAAAGTAATACCAAAATAAGCTGTAATTTTCTGTGAATCTCTGAGCATATTCCAAACCCCATGAAGCTGAGGCAGGAGAGGATGCCCCATGTTCTAGCAGCCCTGCCCCTCTCTTGGCTAAACTGAAGGTGCCACAAAAAAGGAAGTGTCTGCTACTTAAGAACTTGTGGCAGCCTCCCTCCAGCACCCTCAGAGGCTGACCTCTTTCTGCAGGGCCCATTCTCTCCGGCCACTGCAGAGCCACTGTCCTGGTAGCATCTGTCTTTGCCATGAAGGCATTATGCAGTAGAATCTCAGTTCTGGAAGGCATCTTAAGGCTCTCTTTTTCCCCACATCCCATCTATCCATGAGCCCCTCCACCCAACCTCTTCTCCAGTGCAGAGTCTCACCATCTCGCTTCTTGAACACTCTGTAGTTGGAACTGTTTCATTTTTGTGCAACTGCAGAAAGAGTTGCTGGAAGAGTCTTCCTTCTATTGAGCTGACACCTGGGGTCAGAAGTAGAAACACGCTGGTCTGAGGTGCCGTGGGCCCAGCAGCGTCCTTCTGATGGTGCCATGAATTATCCTGGCATGGTTAGTAACACAGTCTTTTCTCTTCCCGTCCACCATGGCCCAGGCTCTGCTTCAAAGCCAGAACCTTCCTTCCTGTCCTTTCCTTCCTTCTTGTTCTATGGGCTGCCCAGCCCACAGCATGCACTCTCACAGGATCTAAGACTGGGAAGGAGAGGTCACCGCGAGGTGGCTGTGCACCCCGGGCACTGTGGCCTAGGGGACCCCCCAGGGCAGGTGTCTGGGTACCGGCATCATTAGCATTCCCACTTCTCTCAGTGCCTCCAGGCCTTTTGTTTGTTGAAGACAGTGGTCCCTGTTCTCTGGGTTTCAAAATCATTTCTGTCTTTTAAAGAAAGAACAGTCAGCCTCTCCAGTAAGCCCAGTTCTCCTGAGGAATTCAGAAAGAGTTCCAAGACAGGCCCGAGAGGGAGGAGGGCCAAAGAGTGAGCCTCACCTTTAGGTCAGATTGACCGGAAGGATGAGGAGGGAGAAGCAGTTCAGTGGAAGAGGGGAAGTGACACCATCCAGTGTGAAAACCCATCCGTTCTCCTTGCCCATTTAGGTTCTCCTCCTCTGTGCCTGGTGCTTACAGTGGCCCCAACTGCATGTCGCCCCAGCCCACAATAGCAGAGAGGGAGAAAGGAGCTTGAGGATGGGTGGTGGGCAGCACAGTCCCAGCCGCAGCTCAGCTCAAAGAGTGAGTGAAGTAGCACCCACCTGGCCGGCCCAGAGGGCTCACTCACGCCCCTTCTATGAGGGCAAAGCTGAATTCGAGGTACTGTGCTCTAGTGCCAGCTGATCTGTGCAGGGAGGTCACCAGCTACGCCATGCCCCACTGGAGCACTCACTGTGGGGCTTCCCCAGGACGGCAACCTGGAGCCACAGGGTGGTGCTCTCAGAAAGCTTCCATGGAGAGGAAGAGGGTGGGAGAGCTACCAAGTGGGACTGGGCAGCCTCCTCATCCTTGGCCCACAGGCACACTTGCAAGGGGCAGCAGCAGAGGACAGAGGAGATGTAGACCGTGTCCATCTCCACTCACAGTCATCCACAGCCTCTGTTTCCTGCTGTGGCTACAGACCCGTCTCCACTTGTCTCCTTAGGCTGCCATGGGCATTAAATGAGCTGATGTCATGCCAGGGCTAACAAGCAGGAAAAGAACTATGTGTATGTCAGAGCGCCAAGCTCCATGGCACAAATAGTAAATATCTTGGGGAAAAAGAAAATTCTCTGCCGCTGCATTGTCAAGAAGGCCACAGGGCGTGGAGAGGAGGTTCTGAGGGGGAGCTGCAGGGTGGAGGCCCAGGCCCTGGAGCACAATCTCTGGCAAGTGCCCTGTGTACGTGGCCTGATCTGACAGTAGCAAGTGGGGTGGGCCAGGTACGATGCTGGGCAGAAGAGGAAGTGAAGGGGACAGGTGAGTGGAATTGGGATTGTGCTAATGACATGGCTGAGGAAGACTCCTCTGGCTGACCGAAGGGTAGAGTGTGGCCCTCAAGCATTCCTCTGTGCCCAGAGTCCCCTCACCTATAGCTAGCAACTTGGTGCTTCACCCAGGCAGAGCACTTCTTTCTGTAAAGCTCAATTTATTTTTTCTAAGGCAAAAGAAAGCGTTGGGATCTCCTCTCACTCCCAGCCCCCAGCACGTGCTTATCCAGGCTTTGCCCGAAAACCTCCAACAGTGAGCATCCCTTCCTCTCTCAGGGCAGCTGGGCTGTCCTGGATGGACTTCTTCCATGAGGACTGCGTCTTCGCCTCCACACAGTCCTTCCCCTTCTTCCACACAGGGCAGGACTACTCTGGGCAGGCGTACCTTCCTCACATATGGTACCGACCTTATCTAAGTTAAACCTTCCCAGTTTCATCAGCTGTTCTTGTTCTCCCTGACCCAGAACTCTATCATTGCCCCCTCTTAAATGTCCTGAGTGCTGAACCCCTGCCCTGAGGACCTGGCTGGTACAAAGGAGGGGGAGCCCTGCCTTCCTGGCTCCCTGCCCCTGCAGAGGGCCTAAGATATGCATGAAGCAGCCCTGCTGGGGGGCCTCCCAGAGAGGATGTGGGCAACTGAAGTGGTCAGACAGATCGAGGACTCCATGCACGCCGGGATGAGAAAGGGGGAAGCACGGACTGCAAGCACCCAGCAGGCAGAGATGGGAGATTAATTACAGTGAAGGACACACTGCAGACAGGGGCGTGAGATTCTGACAGCTGCACATAAACTCATTCAAGAAATTATGGAGCAAAAAAAAAAAAAAAGAAAGAAAGAAAGAAAAGAAATTATGGAGCAGAAGAGGCCCCCTGGGGTGGGGGCTAAAATGACTTACTGCACATAAATGCCATTAATGGTGGCGACCTGGAGATTTAAGGCAGCAATTTACTCACGTGCTGCAAGGGGGACAAGCCTAAGACCCTTCTGAAAAAGTACTGTTCCCTGCTCAAGATTGCTCCCCTCTGGGGGTACCCGCCAACCTCCAAGTAGCGCTGGGCCCTGTGAGCCTCCTTGCAGGAAATCTGACCCAGGTCAGAATCATCTTGAACAGCAGAAAGCAAGGAAAGGGAAGATAGGGCCCAAGAGAACAGAGAAAATAAGAGTGAGCTCTCTACAGCTGCTGTGAACCACAAAGAACAGGGTGCAAAGTTCAAAACTCACTCACAGCGGAACTCTGGGATTCCAGACAAGCTGTGATGCCTGTCAGTCCAGGGGTGGGCTGTCAGCCTCTCTGTGATGTGAGACCCTGGCAAGTGAGAAAGGGAGGGAGGCAGCCCTGGGTGGTGAAGTTGGGAACTCCACCACCACCTGGCTGTGTGACCCTGGGCAAGTCACTCATCCTCTCTGGACTCAACATTCTTACCTATGAAAAGAAGGGCAGGATTCCAACTCATGCCCCGCACCCCCCCCCCCAGCTCCTAATCATGCTGCTTTGCTGACAGGGAAGCCCTGGGGCAGGACTACAGAGTAAGTGGCTTCTTCCCTGGGCCTCCACCTGCACCCTCTGCCCTCCACGCCCCAGTTTTGTTAGTGATGCTAACAAAACACCAGGACTCTCCCATGCTGGCTCTCTCAGGAAAGGGCTTTAGGAATTTATCCACGATGCCCAGTGGCTGAGGGGATAGACTTAGTGTCAGATCTACCTGGGTTCAAAGCCTAGACCTAATTAGCTGCTTTGAATTGTGACTTAATTCTCTGAGCCTCAGTTTCCTCATCTACAAAATGGAGGCATCTAATACCTCCTTCATAAGGTTAAATCAGTTATGTAAAGTGCTCAAAAGAGTAGCTGGTATGTAACAAGTCATGAAAAAAACTGAACAATTATTAGCAATAGTAAGATAGAGAAGACTGATAGTGCCATCATGCACTCTGAGGGGACAAGGCCTTAAAAGGAAGGAATGGCCAGTAGACATCACTGGGCCAGGTTGGAAAGGGGTTGGGATGTAAATTACTCTCTGTCGCTTTCATATTGTACCACATCTACATATTAGATATCTACATAGTAGATATTGTCACCATCTACTGCTAAGCCTGGCCTCAGGAACTAGAATAATGCCCTCTCTTCAACCTAAAAATAATGTTATGCCTAAAAGAATTGTGTTTCCAAAGAAGTCCTATACAAGAAGGCCACCCTACCCTATGTCTGGAAGACCCCTGTCTCACCCCTAACAGCTGCAGGTGAGCTCTCTTTTCCCTTTGGGGTATATCACCCTTCTGTGTGATCAGAGATTCTGTTTCCCCCGTGGTCCCCAGGAGTCTGAGAATGTTCCTTGCTGCTCTGTTATCCTTGACAAAGTTGGGGTGGGGTGGAAAGACAGAGAGAGGTGTGTGTGCCAAAACTCAGAAGTTTAGTGTGGCTCAGCCTCCCTCCCCGCTGCCTCTCCGCCCCACCACCTTCCCTGACCCCACAGTGATAATCGAGGTGGCCTGACTCCATGGTGCCAGCCACAGCAGTGGAAAGAAATTTTCTGCTTGGGAGCACTGAATGTTTATGGCCTGCTGAGATCGCAACGACCCTGGTTTTCTTCTTTGGATTATGGCCACAGATCAAGGGCAGGCATTTATGCCTCCTCCCAGTTTATAGCAGTAATAATAATTGTTATGATGGCACATCGTGCTTATATTGTGCCTTTTTAATAAGGCCACGTTGTTTAGCTTCTTAATATTTAATCCTATTTTATATTTACTTTCTCATGGCTTAAAATCATCCAGGTTTTAATTGCTTATATGGAAGAAGCCAAGCTGGGACAGGGCAGGCAGGGAGTTGCTGAGAAGGTTCTGGAAAAAGTTCTAGAAGCTCCTTGCTCTGTGACCTCTCCACCTAGGCAGGCCATGGCCTGGGAACCATTTTGCTTTTTCCCTGCTCCTTCTCTCATACCATCTCTTTTCTCTCTTTCCTCTTCATCACCCCTGCACATGAGAGTTGAAGATAACGAGACCAGCCTTAAAATGGGACTGGCAAAGCTTCAGAGCTATGTAGTGGCAGGGCCAAGGCAAGGCCTGTCTTTGGTATTTCCTAGACATCAAGCTGAACAAAGACATAGGAAGAGCTCTGCCCGTGCATTTGAGACTATGTGTGGCCACGTGCTTCATCTATCACTCTGCAGAAAAGTAGTGGGGAAGGAATTTCCAAGTTATTTTTTCTGCAAGAGGAAATTAAACCAGATAGGATATACTACAAGTTTCCTGGGGCAGCAAGCACAGCCAGAATGTTGAGCTCTGTTCTGCCATGGACTGCAGCAGCCCTGTTGTGATACCCTATGTCAGTGTCACCCGTTCTTATCAAGTAACTCAGTTTGCAAACATGTACCTGAGCAAAGTTATTCCAGAGGTTGCCTGATGTGTCTGACAAAGCCCTGGATTCAAGAACGGCCATTCTCCACCCTTGGCTGGTTCTCCCCTTAAACATCTAACTTCAACCTCTTGGAAATCCCCCTTCCCCTTTTCCATCCATGGGGATAATAATACCTACTTTGCCTGTACATAGGGGTATGGCAGTCAGGATCCTCACAGATAATGGAGAGTACCCTTAAACTGGGTGACTTAAAGAGAAATGTTTAATACAGATGCAGGTGGCAGCATCGGGAACTGTTACCAGCAAGGCCTACAGGGACAAAGTGAGAGAGAAGCGACCAGAGTCAGAGAGGAGGGTGGCCATGTGGAGAAGATCAGGGGGCCAGACCTGTGGTTTTGGCACAAGATGCAGCCTGTCCCCACCAGTGTCAGTGGGAGGCAGGGGAGTGAACGCCTCACTCTCCCCTGGCCTGCCCAAGGGCATCCCGCTGGTGCCACCCATTGGCCAGTCCCAGCAGGGAGCCCCGGCACAGGAGAGCTCAGGGACCCAGCTCACAAAGCAGAGGAAGGAGAGGGGCGTGGAGGACAAACTCTCAGATGTCCAGTGCATAGGAGTCCCCTAAAAACCCCAGGAAGATGCGCAGTGTTGTTATGACAGTTCCATATCAGATACCACTTGCACCTGAAAAGGAGTCCAGAGAATCCCAAGGTATAGTCTCTGGCCTTTAGAAAATTAGAGTTTTAGTCAGGGTGGTAAATCAAACTCTTGGGAAATGATAGCAATCTGAAAGAAAAACATGAAAATTAGTTGGTATTTTAGCAACTATTTATAACACTATTTTATAAAGTTTTTTTTGACAAGTATTATTTCACTTAATCCTTACCATAAGCTCTTGAAATAAATAGCATCATTGTCTCCATTTTATGGATGGAAACCTGGGATTTGAGAGGTAAAAGAACTTATGCAGCCTCACACAGCTGGGAGAGGATAGAACTGAAACTTGAATCCAGGTTTTTGTTTAAAATTCCACAGACTCCAGTGTCCTAAGAGCTCAGAAGAGGGGACTTTGGGGCACTGACTGTCCTGGAGGCCTCTACAGACTAGAACTGGGCCCTAGGAAAAGATAGAATTTTAATACGTCAGAGGTTAGCAAACCTTTTCTATAAAAGGCCAAGGAGTATTTCAGGCTCTGCGGGCCGCAGCTCTTCCACTCTGCTGCAGCGGTGCTAAGGCAGCCAGAGGCCAGAGGGACGCCAACAGCAGGAAGACTGTGTTTACACAGGCAGGTGGCAGGCTGGTATGGTTTGCTGACCCCCAGAGTACATGAGGGAATGGACAGGCACTCCAGGGAGAAGACAGAATGTAGACATCCTGCATAGAGAAGCCCAGAAGTTGTAAAGAAGGTGGCATGTTCCAGGGACAATGAGCAGGGCACTCTGATGTGGTTGGAGAGTTTCTATAAGAGTAACAGAAAATGCAAGGGAAGAGATGGGGTAGGGGTGGGGGGGCTGTTAGTCAGCTGGGACTGCTGAGCAGACCGCTAAGCAAGCAAAGTGCCACAGGCTGGGGGACTGGAATAGGAAGCAGACTTCTCCCAGCTCTGGAGGCTGGAAGTCTGAGATCAAGGTGTTAGCCAGCTCCAGCTTGGTTCCTCCAGGCCATGGGGGAGCGGCAGCCCCAGGCCTCCTCTCTGGCTCATAGACAGTCCTGTCTCTGTGTCTTCACATGTCTTCCCTCTGTGCTTGTCAGCGACTGAGTTCCTTCTTCTAAGGATACCTTCATGGTGGATCACAGTACACCCTCCCCCTCCCCCCCACCTCATTTTAATCACTTCTTTAAAGCCCCTATCTCCAAATATGGACATACTCTGAAATATAGGGGGTTAGGACTTCAACATATGAATTTCCAGGGGTGGCATAATTCAACCCATAAGAGACAGGGTGGGGCCAAATTACAGGCAGTTTTGGATCCCAAGTGAGAGCCAGCAAGCTAGGAAATCAGGAATCCTTTGGCTTATTAGTTATAACTCAGATTAATACTTTGGGAAAAATACTAGTTTTACCATTCATATGCAGAAAATAATGATAAAAATGGGCCTCTGTCCAAGGACATGGCAATGTAAACTCCTTAGTTGCACCCAGGAGTATGTGGAAGCCTGGGCTGGCTGGCCCAGGACTCAGTCCATTGGCTGCATGTGACACTACGCCACACCGGAGAAGTCTGGGAGGATGAACAGTGCTGTCAGATTCTTCATCTGTCAACACCTGCAGGCAGCACCCTGGATGTCTGAGCTTGATGCATCAACCCTCTTCCCCCGGAGGCGGGGTGGGGTGGGGGGAAGTGAGGGATTGACAATAGCTGATGAGGACTTTGACCTTGGAGGATGGGCTACCGGCTAAGTTTCCGAATAAAAATTGGCCATTTCTCTTACTAAATCTCACAAGAAGCCAGCCATCTCTGCTGGCAGTCATGTCAGGATGTCATGAAGCCCATCCCTGGGACAAAGTCAGAGCTGCACTGAGTGACCAAAGGTTTCCAAAATAGTCAGATGTTTTTCATCTCTCCCCACATTTATTCCTCGTTCTCTCAAATGGTCTTTGCTCTGATGCCACTCCATCATGAGGCGCAAAAAGGTCCAGGACAGGGTGCCTCAGGAGCAGGGCCAGATATTTTATATGTTCCTGGTTCTCCGTGCATCTCCTCCCAGCCTTGGGTGGGGGAAGAAAGGGAGACGGGGAAGAGCGTAAAGGAGGGAATTCCTTAGAAGACTTTGCTATCTCCCTTGTGGATTTATTGCTAAGTAACCTCAGTGGCTTTTTTCTTTTTTTATCAAAACTTGAACTTCCTCTAACTCTTAAATCTTTGCCAAGAACCCTTCTGGAGTCATTTTTTATTTATGTGAATGGTGTTGCCCATCTTTGTATACATATCATGTTGGCTACATGAGATCAAATTTCTTTTTAAGGAAACCATGAATGTTAACACACTGGAACAGCCTAGAGCAGGTTCACCACTTGGAGATTTGTTTTAGGAGTATAAGGACCTGTCAAGAGACAGTGGTTAGTTTTATAGAGTGTCCACTTCCTCTGGGGAAGGTGAGGCTTGTGCTGTGCGCCTGTTCTTCCTCTGCTGACCACAGCTGCAGAAGGCCTAGCCAGCTCATCTGTACAGCCACACTCTCAAACCACCACCTGGTGTTTAATGGAGGATTCCCAAATTTCAGTGAATAAACCCTCTGAGTGTTTGCAAACCCAAACTTACCAGACTTAATGACAGCTCAGGTCAAGTGCTCCCCACCCCAGCATGATTTGTGTAATTTCCAGTTTTAGGAGATTTTCTCAGGGAGAAAGTGACTTATTATAATCTCCCCATTATCCACACAACTGTTCTCCATGCAGATCAAGGGAGACTTGGTTGCTGGGCAACAATAGCTGTGCACCTCTCTTGAGACTTAGAAGTAGTCCTACTAAGCACCACTCAAGCAAGAGTGGCCAGCAAGAATAGGTCAGAGGGTTAATTCAAGGATGTAATCAGTCGTCGGAAAAATGGAGTCTGTACAAATCATTGGAGCCTTGATGATGTTACTGAAAATGTAGTGATATTATCAATCACTTGCAATAGCAGCATTCATTACATTTTTGAAGAACTCTTTACTGTCCTTTAGAATCTTCTCAGCAGAAGCCAAGGGACAGAATAGCCCAGAGGTCCACATTGGTCCACAGTACCTGGTAATAGTAAAGTTTGAAAGTCAGAAAACACGCTCCCTCTCCAGCTTTCTTCCTCAGCATTCTTGTTTCAGAATTTGTTCAGTAAAGCACATTGTGTCTTACCAAGTGTGTGTTATCAAGACATTGTCTGCAGATGAGCAGACAATCAACCTCCACTCCTAGGGCTACCTCTAGAGAAAAGGTGTCCTTGGCCATCTCGGTTCTTTGTCATCTTTTTGTCTTAGTTACTGACTGGCTCACCATTTGAGTGGGCAAGGAAGGGGACAGGCTTTCCATCACATCCACAAAAAAAACATCCAGCAATTAATGGTTCTAAACTTTCAACAATTTAGATGTTCATTTTCCTAGAAGTTTCCCTCAAAGAATCAGCTATTATACCACACTGTCTAATCTCTTAATAATAGGAACACAAATGCTATTTTATCTGTTTTAATCCCTCAGTGCTTATGGAATAAACCAGGGGCGTCCAATCTGCAGCCTGAGGGGCTACATGCTGATTTCATGATGACTTTTTGCTTATCTATATTGTCAAATATCACAAAGAGTATGCACAGGCATTTTTATTTGATTTGATTTGATTTTGCTAATCGGATGTCATTAGTGTTTATGTATTTAATGTGTACAACTCCTATTCTTCCAATGTGTGCCAGAGAAAAACAAAGATTGGACACCCCTGGAATAAACTATCACAAATTAATAGGCACTAATATGTTAAACTATTGCTCCTTCCAAGTGAGATATTTTCATTTCAGCAAGGAACACATAGGTATATGACTTGACCCTCAAAAGCAAATCTAACAGAGGCCACTGTAAGCCATCAAGGGAGATTAATTAGATGATCCTCAGATCACTTACTGTTAGAGTGGCACAGAGATTCAAGATAGTCACTGAAATAATTGAAAAGAGCAAGTAAAGTTTTAACAAGAAAAATTTTGTTACCTTGCACAGCAAGCCAGGCCCCATCCTAGTGACTGAAGGCCCCATGGAAAGTGCAGTTTGTGTTTTATACACAACTTTGAGGAGCAACTCTAGCTGCTTACTAGAGTTTCTCAGGGTCTAATCATCTCTGTTCTCAAAACGACCCACCTGCAAGGTTGTGAAAACCACCCACCTACAAGATCTTAATCAGCCTCATTCCTATAATAGCCTAGGTCAACCTGACCCGTACCAATCCAAACTAGCCTAACCATATCCATCATCCATCCTGCTCATATCTAGTTAACAGCCTAACGTTTCCACATGGGTGGCTGCCACCCTGCCCCCCATGAAAGACTAGCCCTGGTCAAATTCAGTTATACTTAAATGGCTATGTATTTAAAACTCTTCCTATTGCTTTTAAAGTTGTGGTGCGGTTACTTCTGAAAATGAACAAAGGATGCCAAAGCCACAGGCTGGATGATGCTTGAAGAGCTTCATGTTCAGGGCCCCCTTTCACTGACGAGGGCTCTTGTCCCCTCCACCAAACATGTGAATAAACGGAAGCTTAGTGACTGGCAGCCTATGTTTATCCCTTCACACTTCCAAATAAAAAATCACTATGGGATTGTCACATTCATGGCTGTTATCATTCTAAAGGAAGACATACCTTTCTCTAGAACCTGAACCAAGTCATTCATTTCCACTCCTCTCAGTGCTTTTTATCATATAGAGTTTTTTGTAAGTTGTAACATTTATGTGTATTCCATATTCATCATTTAAAGATGAGTGTGTTTGAGGCATGACCCTTTACATAGGTTAAAAGTCAATCTGGCCCTTTTCTATCATGAACTAGTCTCCAAAACTCTCACCAGCAAGCAATATTTAAGGAAGTTCATTGAACCTAATGTGAGTTCTGGGAGAAGAGGATGAAATAAAGAAACTTCTAGAACCCGGGTTGCCCTCCCCTCAAACTCTATTCCTGCACCATGTGCCCCTGGGAGGGGCGGCCAATTTCCCACTTCCACCCACAGCTGCTCCTTGTAGAAGAGTTGAGATTGTGCCTTGCTGGCCTTTCATTTCCAGAAACCTCAGTGGTGGCCTCAAAGACACGCTGTCCATGCCATCTTTATCACATGATGGCGGGTAACTCTCTGTGAGCAATCAGCTAAAGCATTTGGCATCCAGAACTCAAAATCCATTGCAGAATTCAGATCCCTACTCTTCCCTATGCAGTAATTGCGGTGTTCACACGCTGCCAGGGCACCCTCCTTGTTAGTGGCAGCACAGACCCTGCAAGGGCTCACAGAATTCTTCTCCCTTATTTACAAACCTCCTCAAAAGGCCATCCATTGATGGCAGTTTAACTCTTCCCATTTAAACTAATTAAAGGCAGACACATCTATACTTTGGATATAGTCAGGCCTGCGGTGGTCATTGGGTCTTTACTGAATGGAATTGAATGACAGAACTAGATGAAAGGGAGAGGAGGTTAATAGGTTGTTTTTCCATCTGCAAGTGACACCATCCATCTGTCAGTGGTGAGGGAGCCCTTGACTCTGTGGCAGGTGGAACTTTGCGGTACGTAGTATAGTCCCATGTAGGGCACCAGACGAGTCACCTGGCCATGGTGGAGGGCTGAAGGGGACATCAATGCTTGATTTTAGCAGTCACCCTCCTTGAGCCTGTAGAAGGGGGTCCTCCCTAAGGAGGCAGCAGGCACAAGTGGCAGCTCCCTTCAGGAAGCCCTCTCCTGTTGATGATTAGATACACTACTACAGACCAGAGCTTGTCCCCCCAGGGTCCATCATTTGTTCTGTGTTAATTCATGTCATTTGGAGGGTTAGTTATATTTTGTTATATTTTCTTATGTGTTTTTGTTTATTGATTTTTAATTTTGTTTATTTTTGGAAACAAAATGGCTGTTCTATGTGAAAGCTGAGTTCCTTGTTTCTTTCTTTTACCGTGGCTGACTGCATGTTCTCTGTTGATGTCTTGTTCCTGGTTCTTGACACTGATCATCTTGTCTGTGAAAGGAAGCACTCCGGCGGGCTTGCTTGATCAGAAGAAAGGGAAGTTTGCTTGGTTTAGTCACTCCACAGAAACCCATGGTAATGTTCCCCTGTGCTCTGTGTGTATTGGTACCTACCAGACTAGACGGGAGGGTGTTTCTCTTGCTTGTGATGCAGTAGGTGTGTGTGCACATGCGTGTGTGTGTGCATGTGTGCATACATGTGTATTTTGTGTCTGCTGAGGGCTAGTGACTTTCTCACCGGATAAGGAATTCTGTTCTGGTAGGAGAGCTAAACCAGGATGGAAGATGTAATGACCACTCTAAAGAACAAGGGTTGAAGAAAAATAAAAAATAAAGAACAGGCATTGGCAAAACTTGTGTCTACATATATTCAGAGGGGGTAGGAGATAAAGAAGAATTCTTTGAGTCAAACTTTTATTTAGAAGAAAAAAAAGTAATAAAAAGTAATGGCTTCTTCTAAGCCACAAATCTGGGTTCTAAGCTAGGAAAGTCCCGCTGTTCTGGAAATCCCACCCATGCTGTCTTGGGAAGAGGCTGGGTGTTGACTGGACAAGGCACTAGTGGAATCAGATCGCTCATAGCCTAGATCAGCCTGTTGAGATGGGAGCCTCAGGGTGGCTGGAAGGAGAGAGAGTGTCCCTGTAGGCTGTCTTCAGGCCACATTTAAAGTTAATTTTGTTTATTCCACAATTAATGCTGCTTCACTCCTAATTCAAGTCTTAGTATGTGGTTCCTGCTATGGCCACTCGCTCTGAGCTCTCTGTCTCAGGCCAGATCCTAGATGTACTTGACTCAGGACCCAGTGTCTGTAGGAAATGGGGAACCCTCCACATCTGCGTGGTCATCCATGTAGGCAACAACATGCTGGGCCCTAGTCTCAGGATTGGAAAGAAGAAAAGGAAATACCATAGTTCCATGAAAGCTCCTCTTTCAATGATGAGTAGCAGAAGCAGATGGGAATGCTTCCCTGGCTTTTCTGAAACCATAGAGTGGAAGGTGGAGAAAAGAGTCAGTGGTCGGTGTCTTACCACTAACTAAAATACCCTGATCACTAGATGTCCTTCCATGTTCTCACTAGTTACAGTGTCCTTGGCAGCAAAACCTGCCCAGACAAGCACCAGGCATGTCAGTCCAGATATCCTGGAGCCTGGCTGGGCCAGTGCAGGGCCTCGACCCTGCCGGTCAGCTGGCGACCCTCTCAGGCTCTTCTCTTGCTCCATCTCAGCATTGGGTGTGTTGCAAACTAATGCTCCTCTCTTCCCCTGTGCCCCCCTTACCCGCTCTGCATCCCTTTGACTCTTGCAGTGAGCATGCCCACCAGTGAGACCGAGTCCGTCAACACCGAAAATGTGGCTGGAGGTGACATCGAGGGCGAAAACTGCGGGGCCAGGCTGGCGTGAGTAGGCACCAGAGCCCAGGGGCTGGAGCTTTCTCTGGGGCATGGGCAGGGAGTCTGTGCCTGGCAATCAGAAAGGGTGGCCTCTCACCAAGAGGGACAGAAATTAGAGCTGCAGCAAGAAACAGCAGCATGAAACAGCAGCATCAGGTGGGAACTTACGGGGAGCAGAGGGCCCTGGGGGTGGGTCTTACAAATTTAGGTTCATCTTCAACTCTTCTGTGAGGGACTGACGCTTGGATCTTGAGCCCTTTTCATCACATCAGAGAAATACAGAGTATGTGGGAGGAAGGTGGCCCCAAAATCTATCCTTCCCAGCTCATTCACCCCTTCTCATAAGAGGTGGCAGGTGAGGGCCCCTGGGTCCTGCTCCCCACCCTTCCATTCTGAATAGAGTGACCCAGAAGAAAAACAGATGGTAAGAAAATTCACTGGGAGATAATAGCACGTGAGTCCTCACCTGCAGCAGAAGAGAAGTAGAGGCACCCAAATGCCACCTGAGTCACCTGTGCTTAGAGCCTAAACTGCTTCTTTTCCAGTGGCTCAGGAAGCAGAGTCTGGGGGTTAAACTCTGTACTGTCAGGTGGTCTCACTGACCTGAGCCTGAGGCCTCCCAGAACATTCAGGGTCCCCTTTGAGGAATGAAAACTGAGTTTTCCATTGCCTGGGGATATACACTCAGCGCAGTCACTGAACAGAACTGCAGAGGCTCTGATCAGAACCAGTCTAAATCGCTCCATCCAAGGAGCAGCGTCTCAGTCCCCTCCTCCTCTGTGAAATGACTCAGTAGACTGGGCAGGCTCCAGCCCTTACACAAAAGTGAGCTGTAGGTGAGTCTGTGGCCAGTGCTGGTCTTGAGAAGGGCATCAAGCCAGCATTGGGGATGGGAAAACGAGACTGAGAACAGCCGGGCTCTTGCAGCCTGTTTCCAGGGTGCTGGGGGCTTCAGTATCACTCACTCTGACAGCGGCACCAGGGAGTCTGCACTGCAGATTTCTCAGCCTTGTCGGGAAGCAATTATTGTCAAAATGTTGTTAAAATACGATGCTAATTACATTTTACAGCAGCAGCCCAAACCTTTTCCCTCTTCTTTTGGAATCACACGAAACAAGCACTCGAGTTGCTGAAAGTTGGCCCCAGATAGCAACCCTGGGGCAAAGCATATAGGGAGCCTTCAAAATCCATAAGTTCTAGGCCCTTCTGTTGCCTTGGCTCCAGGAGGAGAGCTGGAGAGAAGATCAAAGACCCTGCGACCCTGGCTTTTGGGCATGGCCCAAGTTGTAGACCAAGAGGGACTGGGGAGCTGGCACCAGGAAGCCACTTGAGACTGCTTTTCAGGAGAGCATGAGGAGGCTCTGTTGGAAAGAGAACATCATCGTCCCCCACGGAGGGAAGCTGGCAGTCTCTAGCCTGTCTGTCATTTCCTCAGAGGATGCTCTCCACAGCTTTGCTAGCTCTGTAGGAACGGCCCCCTTGTCTCCAGGCGTATCCATATTTACACATGTACTTTGTGCATGTGAAATGCCCAGTGACAGTGCCAAGATTATAATATGCACTTCATGAATCATGGTCTTTCCCTCATCTCCCCAATTCCCACCCCACCTCAGACAACCTGGGGCTACGACTCTGCTGACGTTCCTTGTGGGAGAAGCAGCCTAAGGACCGAGCCTGGTGCAGTGAGACTAGCACTTCAAAGCTAAGGGCTTAAAGTCTTATGGGATAAGATGGGGCCAAGATGGAGATTGCTGTGTAGTGAGAAAACCTGGATGAAAGTGGTTCCTGCAGGGGCAGGGCAGAGAGAAAAGAACTGCTATGTGTTATTTTGTTGGGGCAGGTGTGCAGGGAGGTGATGAAGAGGATGGAGCCAACCATAGTTTGAAAGGACAAAAGGATATTGAGGCAGAAGTAAAATCTGAATCAGGGGCCCTGGAGGGATCTGCAGGTGTCACGGATGCAGCAGGATGTGGAACGCATGGCTCCAATCTGGCCGGGGGTAGAGACACACATGCGAGGTTATCAGGGTAAAAATCATGAATGAGGTGACAGGACAAGGCTTGTTCACGGAGGAACAGAAGGCAAAAGGCCGAGGGCTGAACCTGACCCACAGGAGCATAAGAGGAAGCAAACAAAACAGAGAAAGGTGTGTTAGGAGAACAGCAGTGCTGGCCAGGAGGCCCCAGGGGGAGGAATTTCAGGACAGAGTTGTTAATCTGGACACGCGCTCAACAGTATGGCCAGCTGGGTGCTAGCTGATGGCAACACACAGCAGGAGAGCAAACAGACCACCGAGTTGGAGCTCACAATCTCAGATGGGAGAGACACTAAACAGAGAGGGGACTGTGAACTGGGGTGAGGGTGGGTAAATGCAACATCAGGTTAATAGCAGAAGGACCTGATTTAGACTGACAGGTTAGGAAAGACTTCTTTGAAGAGTTGAATGGAAGGCTGAACACAAGTTGTCAAGGTGAAGAATAAGGAAGAATGTTCTCATCAGGGATACCAGCATGTTTCCAGACCCTGGACATAGCCAGAGCAGGGGTGAGCTTGGGAAGTAAGGCCGTGGAGGGAAGGCTGAGAAAGAAGGCACCCTGGGCCCAGGAAGGTGACAGTTGCCACAGCAAGCCTCAGAGCAAAGGAGAAGCCAGTGATGAGCCGGAGAGGACATGAGGGCTAGTGGGGAGAAGTGGCTTCAGAGGAGGGGAACACTGCCTGACATCAGTGACAGTTCGAGACACTGACCTTACACAGGAAGAAGGGCTTCCTCTGACTCTGGGACTAAAAGAGACCTGGCATCAGAGTCCTGGAGTCTAGTCCCCACCAGCCTCCAGCTAGCCTGTGACCTCTGCTTTGAGTCTCAGCCCCTTCCTCTGGGAAACAGAGGGCTAGGACTGACCGTGGGCTTCCAGGTGCTCTCAGCAAAGGCCGCCTGCAAGGGCTGCCACAGAAGGGACTTTGTCCATCCCTTTGACACACTGAGCTCCCACCTTGTGAAGAGAGGTCTATGAACCACAGGCCCAGATGGCATCCCAGGGCTCCTTCCAGCTCCCAGAGCTTGTTAAAGATCCAGAAAGAACACAGAGTCAGAAAAGGCTCCGATGAGGAGCCAGGGACAGAAGTTATGCAAGGGGAACTCGGAAATGCTAAGTGTTAGGTGACATGGGAACTTAAAAGACAGTACCGAAGGTCTAGACTAGGGCATTACCGAGAGGTCCCTGAAAGCAGCACTGAAGCTGAGTGGGGACTAGTGTCACGCACGTAGAGTCCACCTAGCCCAACAGCTCCACGGAGTGGAGTGAACCAGGTGGGGTTTAGCCACGCAGGCCCAGGAAAAGGCCCAGTGGTATAGAGTCACCATGGTATGAGGGCAACACTGATGTGACAGTGGGGCCACACTGAGTACTAGCCATCAGGCCTGGTATTAAAAGGTGTGAGTGATAGGGGGGACCCAGTGGGGACAAAGATTGGGTTCCATGAAAGAGAGGGAGGGACGATAGAAAGGGAGGCTCTGGACAGACATGGGGAGCAACCAGGCTCAGCCCCCAGGAGTTGAAGCAACTCTGTGCCATGACAAGGTCCAGGGGAGACCTCCAGAGTCGCAGCTGTGGTGGTGCGAAAGTTGCGGGGTTAGGGATGCTGAGTCAGATGTGTTGTCAGCGTGATAATGACTGCAGTGCCATCTGACTTATGTTAAAGGACAATTCAGGGAAATACTCTTTTACACAGCAGGTAGTAAACATATGGTGCTCATTGCTTTAAGAAGGGGGAGAGGCTGAAAATACAAATAGCTCCCGAGAAGTTCAAGTATTTGTCAAATAATGACAAATGCAAGTTGAGCAACCAACCAAAAAGAAAAGAAGAATTTTGGGTTTGGACCATCCTGGGTTCCCTGAATGTTCGTCTTGGAGACCCAGACAGAGAAAGTGTCCTGGGTGGCATGGACTTCGGCCCACCTCAGTGGAGTGGTTCTGATGGCCTCATGTGTCAGTGACTTTCTTTCTTTCCCTGCTTCCTCTTCAACAATTCACCTCACTAGAATAACAACGATGCAGAAAGCCAAGACGTCTTCTGAGCGTCTTACCTACCCTGCAAGGCTTAGAGACACGAGAGGGCTCTCCTGTTCACAGGACTTTTTGGAGTCTGAGGAGATTTTAACAATCATGATTCCAGGGCACCAGCACTGGCTAGCTCACGTCCTCATGTGATGGGAGCAGTTCTTCCAGCACGTAGCCCCTCTGTTCTCATGGGTCCTACAGTAATTCTCACCTGTGCAAAGGGAGGAAGAAGAATCAAAGTGCTCAGACTTCACAAAAGGTTCTAAACTCAGCTCTCCCTGGGCCTAGAGTTTTCTTTAATCTCCAGAGAAATGCTGCTTGAACAATACCCTGCCTTTTTTTTTGTTTCTGAGACAGTGTGTCACCCCGTGTGGAGTGCTGTGGCATCACAGCTCAGAGCAACCTCTAACTCTTGGCCTCAAGCAATTCTCTTGCCTCAGCCTCCCAAGTAGCTGGGACTACAGGCACCCGCACAATGCCTGGCTATTTTTTGGTTGCATTTGCCATTGTTGTTTAGCTGGCCCAGGCCAAGTTCGAACCCTCCAGCCTCGGTGCATGTGGCCAGCACCGTAAGCACCGTGCTACAGGCGCCGAGCCACCCTCCCCTTCTTAAGTCAACGTTTTTAAGTAACATAACACTTAGTGATTCTGCTGATTACTTGTTAGATGTGCCAGTCTTAAAAAGGGATGAATGGGCTCTGTGCCTGTAGCTCAACCGGCTAAGGCGCCAGCCACATATACCAAAGCTGGCGGGTTCAAATCCAGCCCAGGCCTGCCAAACAACAATGACAACTACAACCAAAAACTAGCCAGGCACTTGGCAGGTGTCTATAGTCCCAGCTACTTGGAAGGCTGAGGCAAGAGAATCACTTAAGCCCAGGAGTTTGAGGTTGCTGTGAGCTGTGATGTCAGCTTGAGGCTCTGTCTCAAAAAAAAAAAAAAAAAAGGATGAATGCTTCGGACCTTGTGAACTTTAAAATTATGCTCAAAATCCCCTGAGAACAGCAACAACAACAAAAAACTAGTTTTCAAATGTGATGTCCAAACTTATATATCAGGACTTGTGCCCAAGTGGACGAGAAAGTTCTGCTCCAGTCCCTGCTCAGAGCATGCCAGGCTGCTCTGGCAGGACCCAAAGTCTATGGCCCTACCTGAACTAGGACCTCATTTCAGATAGTCTCCCTGGCCCCAATCCTGCCCCGTGGCCGCAGCCCTGGGAGTCATTCCCTGGGAGAGGTGTGCACTCACACTCAGTCTGTCCTTATGGGAGCTTTACTTAGGACCCCTGCAGACCCGGAGTGGGAGAGGGCCGCAGGGTGAGGGCCAGTGGTCTGCATCACTGGCCCCTCAGACAGGACTTCCACCCCAGTCAAGACCACTGAGGCACTTCTGGAAGAAGGTCTGGGTCAGGAGACAAGACTGGAGGTCAGGGTCACCCATGTGGGTTTTGCTTGCCAACAAGGAGAGGGACCTGCCTGACTACAGGCCTGGGAAAGGGAGCACCCGGACTCCCCATCGCCCCATTAGCAGCTGGAAGACATTTGTTTCCCCCATTAAACTGTGGCTCTAAATAACAGCGCTGCCCTTAGCTCCTGGTCCCCGCCCACACACGTTTTTAGCGTGTGATTAAGCCCTCAGCCTGCATAGGCAGCCTTTGGGGGTGGGAAGAGGTTATTAGCTAACGGTTCCGAGCAGTAAAGACACTTGGCTCTGATTCTCAGTGCCCCAGAGATATAATTATCTCATGCACGATGGCTTTGCCACCTGTCACATCTTCTGGTTTAATTTTTTTTTAATAAAAAATAATGAGAGGGGTTGATGTTTTCTTGCCTCTGCGACACAGCTCGCTTTGTGCCGGGCTGGGATAGCACAGGCTTGCGCAGTCACCTCCCAGACTCCCCTCTCCCGCTTTCTCCTGCTCCTCATCTCTGCTGCTGTCTCCTTCCCTGTCTTCATCGCTGACTTGAATTCTGTCTTTCTGCTGTCCATCTAAGTATTGTCACCCACTGCACTCTCCAGGGCTCATGCCCTTCTCTTAGCCCGGAGCTGAGCTGACATGTGCCTTCCGGTCTTTTGCCTCCCTGCTTATACTCACTCTCCCTCTTGCTCACATCACTCTCTTCCACGCTTCCCTTTCACACAGTCTCTCTCTCTCTTGCCCTATGCTCCCAGCCTCCCTTGGACTCCTTCCTAATGAGCTAGGTAGTCCCAGAACCTCCCTGGAGGTCCTGCCTTTCACTGGAACTTCCTGTCCCCATATAATGAACCTTCCAGGCACCCACCCTCACACCTGTCCTGTGCCTCTGCCCAGATGTCCCCCAGGTCTCCAGGGCTGCACATGGGTTTGTTTCTCCTTGGGAACTATGGCCAATTCTTTAGGCCCAGTGTGTAGCTCCTGGGCCACCCAGAGAGGCCACTCCATTTCCAGCTGGCTAATTTTGCCTGTTTTGCTTCATAACCCAACCTTGGCCAGGCTCCTGGCAGACAGCTGTGAGGTCTATTCCCAAGTGCTCCTGCCTGTCTGCTGGTGGGACCCTCCTGCCTTCAGCAGCGGCCTCCCCAACCCCCACAGTGGCTTCTCTCAATCTGTCCCTCTTCCTAACCTGGCTTCACAGGACTTGTGGCCCTCTCCAGTGAGGACTGTCTATACTAAAAGATGCTAGATGTGGGGTGGCATCTGTGGCTCAAAGGAGTAGGGTGCCGGCCCCATATGCTGGAGGTGGCGGGTTCAAACCCAGCCCCAGCCAAAACAAAAACAAAAACAATAGATGTTAGATGTGTACATGTCAGCTGGGCCGGACCTGTCTCCACAGCCAAACACACAAGAAGTTCTTTCCCTCCCAAGTTGTTCTAATCCTCACCATGCACCCTCCAGGGCCCATATAGGGTTACCTGGGGAGCACCAGTTACCTCTGGGGGCGTTAACAGCTTTCACTGTGGATGAACATGTGTGTGTTCCCTTTGGTAATACTTCCTTTTTCTCTTTCAGCCACCGGATCTCCAAATCAAAGTTCAGGTGAGTGAGGTCCATATTGCTGTCCTTTTCTTCTGTCCTCACCTCCCTTTTTGGGTGGCCCAAGGTAATATGTACCAGCTGGAGTAGGTTGTTGTTCTAAGGGAGTAACTGCTTGCTTTCTGGATAGTGATCAAGAAGTTTTTAAATCAGAGTAGGAAATAATTAGGGGTAAATAGTCGTTGAATTTTCTTGGAGTTTCAGTCTTTGTGGCAGCACCGTCCCAAGGAGATTGTCAGACCAAATGTGACTATCTGACATACTTCAAGATATGAACTTGGAGGATGACAGAGAACACATAGGATTATGACACCTGTCTGTGTCACTGTTCTGTGACAACATCAGAACCTTCTGAAGAACCCATGGTCTTCAGTCCCCATATGCCCCCCAGCCTTACCTCCTGCCCTCCCCTGCAAATACCCTTTGTTCCCCTACACGGCACCTCATGGTAGTTACCTGAATGTTCCCTGTCCTCAGAAACGTTGAGGCCTTTGCAGGGAGCCTTTCCTCCACCTAAATTGCATATGCCCCTGTCTTCATTTGGAAAACCCAGATGTTTATTAAGAATCTCAAATGTTACTTCATCTGTGACACCTTCTGCAGACACCCAGGGAATTTTCTCACCTCGCCCATCACCAGGGTGCTCTGCTGATACCTCCGTCACAGCACTGATAAGAGTTACATTACATCCCAATTAGCTGCACCCAGGCCTTTTCCTGGGCTCTGTCTGCAGGCCTTAGAGGTACTTGCAGTCTTGTTCAGTGTCTGTCCAGGTGGGCTGTCCGTGCATGTGTATTGCAGGGAAGAGTGGATGGATACTAGACGGGGAATGTGAATTCACTCCCACAAATCTTGCCCCTGCCGAACAATATTGGTCAATCTGATCATGATTCCCTGGCCTCATCTACTCTGTTGCAGGAGCATAAATAACACTACATTTTAGTCCTGCTGGGTAAACGTTGCCCGGTGCTGTATTTTAAACATCCTTTAAGGTAGTGGGGAGATTCCCAGTGTTCCTTCCCAGCTGCCCTCTAGGAAGGATCTGGATGCAGAGGGGCAAGGGACTTCAGGATCTCAGGAAAGAGGGATTGATGAGGACTGGTTCTGGAACCTGTGTGAGTCCTCTGGACCCTTGCCTCCCTCTGTTCATGGGGTGTCTGCAGGACCATCTTATTGGGGTATCCACCACTAGAATCCCTGCCCCCCATTTGCCTCTGCCCTTGAAATCTCCACCTCTGTTCTCTGACTTCCATGCTCTGTTGGCCCCCTACTCTAAGGGCCTCCATACCTCATTTGAATGCAGGGACAGTGCCAGGTCCCTCACTCCTCTGAACAAGCCAGGGGAGCCAGGGGTACTATGACAGACTAATCTACATACCTGTACCACCCACACACACACACAGCAGCACGGATGGAGTTTGGCTGGGGGTTGATATCCTCCCAGGGCCCTGGGAGGCTCCACCACTGGCACCAGTGTCTGGGGCACCCCCATGTCTGTCAGAGTGTTTCTAACGCAGTCCCCTCCAGCCTCCTGAGGCTTGGTGCCAAGGTCTAGGAATTAAATGAGGACCCTGGGGTCTGACTCCATGCTCCACTTCTCTCTCCTGTTTCCTCTGGGACTGGGAAATGCAGGCTTTTGTCCTTTTCCTCTTCATCTCAAACGAAGACCTCCGTTATATAAACATCTGGGGTCAGCCCCACTGGCCTTAGGTCTTACTACATAGAACTAAAAATATAAGAAACCCTCTCTCTCAGTAATAATCACATCTTATTGCTTTATCTTCAGCATCAGGAGAAA
>NW_003852487.1:6916456-6929426 GCF_000181295.1 Otolemur garnettii | reverse complement strand
TTGTACTTCTAACAGTTCCAAAGCCCCACACAGTAAGAGGAAAGGGATATAAAAATACATTTGAAAATATTTTCAAAAAGTCATTCTCATTCCATGCAAATGAGTGAATCATGAATGAAGAATGGATGGATGTGATCTGGAGATGGAAAAGAAACATACACACTTGCATTGACTCTCTTGAGTTAGAGATTGCCCAGAGCACTCTGGACAGTTTTGTTTTTTGTTTTAATCCATTGATCTATGATATAACCCGTGCTTTTGAAAAGCAGGGAAAGAGCAGTCGTGCCCGTCCGCCTCCAGCATCTCAGCTTGGAGGTTCTGCTCCTCTTGCTATGTGGGCACTCCCCTGGGCACTTACCTCTTTAGCCACCACTCAAGATGCAACAGAAATAGCAGACCTTGTGCCACTTCCCAATGGCTCGTTATTACTACTAGGTTGGCATTTAAACCCATTTTCAGATGAGGATCCTGAGGCTTAGAGAGGCCCAGGGTCCTAGGGCTTGTATGTGGCCAAGTCAGAATTCATACCCAGGGGCCTGCTGCCAATGATGGTGCCACCAGGTAATGAGGTTCTGCCCAGGCACAACTGGTCCCTGTTCCTGCGGGGCTGGTGTATCGTGGGCACATAGTGGATAACTCTAGAGCAGTGATTTTCAGTTGGTGTGCTGAGGCACGCTGGTGTGCCATGAGAGATCTTAGGTGTGCCACAATAATTTTAAAGATCATTAATTAAATTATTTTCAAAAGAAGTTCAAAGCACAGTGTTTTTTTACTCCTTTTTTTGATCGACATAATTTAAGTGTGCCACGGAAGTTTAACTATAGGTTCAAGTGTGCCATGAGATAAAAAAAAGGTTGAAAAACACTGGTCTAGACCCATGCCACTGAACAGAAATAAAATACAAGCCACACGTGCACTTGTAAAATGTTCTAGTGGCTGTGTTAAAAAAAAAAAGTAAAAAGAAAGAGGAGGAATGGATCTTAGTATCTTTTATTTAAGCCACTGTCTCTAAAACATTATTTCAACATGTAATTAATATACACAGTCATGTACATGTACTATCTCACATTCATGTCTTTGTACTAAGTCTTTGAAATCCTGTGTATGTGTATTTTTTTTTTTTTTTTTTTTGCAGTTTTTGGCCAGGGCTGGGTTTGAACCTGCCTCCTCCAGTGTATGGGGCCGATGCCCTATTCCTTGAGCCACAGGCACCACACTGTATGTGTATTTTATACTTACTACACATCTCAGTTTAGATTGACCACATTTCATGTGGGCAATAGCCATGTGTTGCTAGAGGTTGCCACATGGGAGAGTGTCACCCTAGAGATTCTGAGCAGACAGCAAACAGTACCATCTATTTTGGATTCTACAGCCCACTGATGATGTCTGTTTGGGGACGATCAAAGCTGACAGTAGATTGAAAACGCCACCAAAAATTATCAAAGTATTCATAATCGTTTTCTGAGATGAAACAGTTTAATGACAACAGAATTTGAGCTTGAAAGTGACCTGTTTCATTTGCAAGACCGAATGATACAAAGTCGTGGTTTATAGAAAAGAAATATTAGAATGGGCTTTTATGGAAAATTTACCAGATTAATGGACTCATTCTGATAATACTAGGTAATCCAGGTCTCCAGTTGGAGGAATTAGTTAAAATGAGGAATTTGCAAGATTTTGAGCTCACTGTTCAAAATAGTATGTAAACAGTTACAGAACAAAAGATTCAGAAAGGCTTTTGCAACCTGCGGGGATTAATCAGATAATCTGTTAAGAGTTTTGAATCTCAACTTTATGGAGTTCTGAAATGAACTTCACAGAGTTCTAAAATTGGGCTTGCCTAGTCCTCAGTGGAAAGTGTTTCCAGTATTCTCTGCCTTTGCCATACCATCAGCGATAAGGCGTGAACCCAAATTGGCCCCAGTCTCTAATAGCCCATTTTAAGTTATTTATAAAAGAATTAAATCTGATGATGTTTGGTATCACTTGTCCTCGCTTCGGTTAATAAAAGATGGGAAGTTACTCTAGCCACTAGCAAGAGCCTGTGATGTCCATCATTTTGATGTTGTCTAGTATTCCAGATGCCTGTCGGCAGTGGCATGCCAAGCAGACTGTCTTGAGAGCGCTGCCCTCTGCTCACTTGCACCCTCAGCCCTAGGTCAGAAGAGCTCCAGGAATGCTAAGCCTTGTCCTCCACAGGAAGTTAGCAAATCTGCATACTGTTGTCTCTGCTGCTCAACCAGCTGGTCAGCCCAGGGCTCTTGCTGCCAGGGGTGGGAGTGGGGGGCGGGTGGGGCTGTGCTGAGTACCACGGTCTGTAAGAAAGTGAACAACACAGCCATCTCCCTTGTGGCCCTTCTGAGCTCCTTGGAGAGGCAGGAACCATAAAAATAAAGATAACTGAATACAAGGAAATGGTAAGTCATTTCCTCTGGGGACCCTTTCCTGCCTAAGATGTCCTTCTGTGCACTCCTCTGTCCCTATGTACTTAGCACCCGCTACTGTGACTGCACACTTAGTGGTCTGGGTCTCGTGTGGGTTTTGTGCAGACAAGGCGGCCTGTGTCTGTTGTACGACTGTTGAACAGCCTGTGCTTGATGTTTAGTGACTATGTGTTGAATGTGTAACCACAATGAGCAATGCAGATAAAAGAGCTCCAGTAGTCCCAGGCGAGGAAGACTAGCAAAGGTTGTCAGCGTGAGCCCTACAGGAGGGCAGGACAGAAGGGACGGAGGACGTAAGCTGAGAGGACATTCTGTGAGCCGCAGAGGCAAGAGCAAGGCCCAGCACTGGGGGAAGGTCAGGTAGAGCCTGGGGTGGCAGGGCAGAGATTTCCCATGGGAGCACGCAGATGCAGAAATTTAGGGAAGTAGATGAGAGACATTCAGATCCATCCCTCGCTCTTCTGTCTGCATATGGAAGTTTCTATTTCTAGAGTAAATGACTTCTGGTTCATGCAAAAGGAGCATGAATAGCAGGCAAATTTCCCCTCCCTGTTTTATCATTTAATTTCTATATCCTCCATGCATATGTAAACACAAATAAATTTACACATTCTAATAAACCATTACATTTATTATACAGTAGGAAGTGTTGCCAGGAAACCAGTTGTCAAGCAAAGCTATATTTTGAAGAGTGGGAGGTGTATAATTATCTTTAAATACTTTCTCTGGATAGTAATTACCACCACCACCACCCAGCCTAAATCCACGTGACTCCTCTGAGTGGTTGTGCACAGGCACAGTCCACTTTAAAGGGACACTGTCCTATATGTCCATCCCAGCCACTCCTGCAGCGTCTGTGCAGAGCATCTCCAGACCCGTGCAATGGGCCTGACCACACAGCACCAGGGAGGGGAACCTAACCAAGTGTTTGGTGTTAATCTCACTCCAAGTCAGCTCCTGCACCCCGCAAGAGAAGGCAGCTTTGATGGCTGTGGACTCTGAGTAACAATTATCAGTGATTTCTGAAACTTGAGACTGTATCTATTTTAAAAGTGTTCTTTGTAACTACAAGGTAAGCTATTTAAGATCAGATACAAGTTTGTCCTGAAAGTTCATTGTCTTAGAGGAAAAAACTATCTTACCAAACTTCTCTGCAATATTAATAATCACAATCACAGGAAAGAAGCAGAGTCATGCCCTGGCAAGATAAGATTCTCAATGCCAAGATTGGTCACCTCCAGAGGTGGCCTCTCTCTGAGGACTACCGGGACTCATTGTCCCATCCCTCTGTCCCTCTTTCCACCTCCCAGTCCTCTCTGGATGGTGTGTCTAGAGCAATGTTTTTCAACCTTTTTTTATCTCACAGCACCCTTGAACCTCTAGTTACACTTTTTGGTCCAAAAAAAGAGTAAATAAAGGAATATACTTACTGTGTCTTGAACTTCTTTCAAAAATAATTTGATTAACAGTCTTTACAAATGTTTGTGGCATACCAGTTGAAAATCACTGGTCTAGAGGATGCAAGGATGCTAGTGTGCGTTTGGAAACCTGGTGGTCTTTCTTCTCTGGGTGGTGAACTTCCCCCAGGTGGTGGGTAAGTGTCTCCTGCAAGGTTTGCTGCTCACCGGAGAGGGTCTTCGCGCTCCCAGGGATGGAATGCAGACCTGTGCAGCCCACCCTGCCCGGGGCACCGCTCCTCCTCCCCTGGCCCTATGTAGGAGAGTGCCATCCTTCCAGCCCTCCACCTAGGTGTTCTGTCAGTACCCCCTGTGCCCTTGTCTCTCACCCCCTACATCCAGTCATCTCAGCCCCACTGATTCCTCCTCCAAAATTGCTGCCAAAGCAAGATCCTCTTTTCTGTTGATAAAGCTACTGCTTTTACCACCTCCACCCCATACAACTGAAAGATGCTTCCTCATGCTATCCCTGGTCTACCAGGTGACAGAGGGACTGGTTTTGTGAGATGTCTGGTTTCTGAAGTCCAGGGCCCTCCCTGCCTGCACCCTCCGGAGGGCCCGCTTCTGTCTCCTCCAGCTCCTCTGAAGCCTCCCCTCTCTCCTCTGCACAGTGTAGGCATTTATTAAATACATTGTCTCCTGAGTTGCCAAATATAGCCGTGTATTTTCTCTGTATCAAGAGGGTGAAATTAGGGAGAAGCTGTAAGCCCCTACACCAGAGAATCATAAAATGTGAGTGTTTCTTTGGATCTCTGGCTAATGGTTCTCAACCATAGTTACACCTGAGAGCCACCAGGGAACTTTTCAAAATGCCAATGGTATTTGGGGGGATATTTAAAAAATACCCAACCCCTGGAGAATCAGATTTAATTGGTTTGGTGTTGGAGCCTGGGGACTAGTGGAGTTTTTCAGAGCTTCCCTGGGCAAGCCCAGGCATCACCAGGTGTGACAGACAGTCACTGACAACAGTCCTAACCAGGAGACTGTGGAAACATCCATGGACCATGCTGAGCATCAGGGCTGTGCCTACTTTCCTGAGCAGAGGATCTGTGCATTCATCAGACTCTCAAAAAATTCTATAACCTCATAAAAGCCAAGAACCTCTGCTCCAGAAGGCCCCCTACACTACGTGGACAAGACAGCTTAGAGCAGGCCCAGAGGCTGGGCTGGACAGAAAGCACTCCTGGCTCTGCCAGTCTGTGATACTGGTCAAGGTCAGGGTAATACTTGCTTCACAGAGTTAAAGAATGGGCAGGAGGCATGAGACACACCTAGTAGGGGACCAGGCATACCACCAGTATAACTAGTGCTGCTCTTAATACTTAACAGTACTGTTTCAAATATGCCATCGTTAGAAAACACAAATGTTTCTATTTATCAAGCACCTTCAACTTCAATGCAGCCAGATTCATTATGAAGTAATTTGATCAATCCCCACAACAATCCCATAAGGTTGACCCTAATCCCATTTCACAGATGAGAGAGCCGAAGCTTAGAAGAATTTGGGGACATCCCCAGGGCCATACCACTAAGTGGCGTGGGCCAGTTTACTGGATGGAAAGCTGGGCCGCTTGACACCAAATTGGGCTGCTCTAGGAAGGCCGGTTAGTCGGAGTGAAAAGAACCAGAGTGGTCCATCTAGGGTTGGAGGAACACTCAGCCAACCTGCCCTTCTCTCCTTTCCCCCTTTCAGCCGATACTGGCGCCGATGGAATCGGTTCTGCAGAAGAAAGTGCCGCGCCGCAGTCAAGTCCAACATCTTCTACTGGCTGGTGATTTTCCTGGTCTTCCTCAACACTCTCACTATTGCCTCTGAGCATTACAACCAGCCCCACTGGCTCACAGAAGTCCAAGGTGAGCAGCAGCCTGGCCCTGTACCACTTTCCTCACACTTACTCAGCCTGGAGTCCCGGAGGGAATATCCACAGGCAGAAGGTCGATGGGAAAGCGGCCCGGTGTCCAGGGCTCTTGGCAGGCACCGTGCTGGAGACACTTGAGGGCCTGGCAGATCTCAAGCCTCCCAGTAAAATACACGACCTTGTTAGAAACAAGCACAGCTAACCTGACCAGGCCCACGCCATCTGCCTGCCCCACAGTCACTGTTGGGCCAGGTGACAGGGACACAAGCTGGAGCTTGTTTGGCTATTTCAGGCCCTGGGCTGCCAACTTCCCAGAGTGGATTTTAAATACTCCAGGCCTTACTGCAGCCTCAAGGGGGTCTTAAACAGAACATGTGAGAAAGACATGAGCCAACAGGCAGAGAAGACAAAAATATCAGCCTGGGCGCAGGGGTCCTCTTTGGGTTCTTACTGCTCTTCCGCCCATCCCCGGGCCCCTGGAAGAGGGCCCCAATAACCAGCCTCAGCGTCACTCCTGGGGAATCAAGCAGACTCCCACTGCAGGGCCCTGAGAGGCAATTGGTCTGGGGGGAAGAGTCATGCTCAGACAGCCCTGCTTCAACTTGTGGGGGCTTGACTTACGTACATCACTCACCTCTCTCAACCTCACCTCTCACCTCTGGAAAACGGGCATGAGAAGAGAATGTGTACTGAGCCTTTGGTGTGTGAAGATGTTCAATAAACATCTCCTGTGGTTGTGACCGGACAGCCCTTTCCTGTTGGTTTGACCCTAATCGCTCTGCTCTGGACTGAGTAGACAGAATCAGTATAAGGGTGGGAGAGCTTCTTTTCCAAACGTGGTAATTGCTGTTTTTTTTTTACCCCCACTCACTCCCTCCCTGCCTGCCTCTCCGGGACTGCCAGACACGGCCAACAAGGCCTTGCTGGCGCTCTTCACGGCGGAGATGCTCCTGAAGATGTACAGCCTGGGCCTGCAGGCCTACTTCGTGTCCCTCTTCAACCGCTTTGACTGCTTCATCGTGTGCGGGGGAATCCTGGAGACCATCCTGGTGGAGACCAAGGTCATGTCTCCCCTGGGCATCTCTGTACTTCGATGTGTCCGGCTGCTGAGGATTTTCAAGATCACAAGGTATGTGGCTCCTCCTTTCCCTCTGGAGCCGGGCCTCGGGGAGAAGCTCTGGCAGAAGGTGAGGGAGGTGGAAGTCCTGGCAGGAGAGGATCTGCAGCTCCTGTGCAATGGAGTTTGTTCATTTAGATGGTATATCGTTTAGAAATTCTTTTGGCTGCTACTAGAGTCTCAACTTGGGGAGTAAGCAAACTAAGAATTTATTTAGTCACAGAAAAGAAGTCCAAAGGCAGACAGCAGAGGTGGCTTCAGGAAAGTGTCAAGGCTCTAGGAGGCTGAGGCAGGCAGAATGCTTGAGCTCAAGAGTTTGAGACCAGCCTGAGCAAGAGCAAGACCCTGTCTCTAAAAATAGTAACCGGGCATTATGGCAGGCACCTGTAGTCCCAGTTACTGGGGAGGATGAGGCAGGAGGATCATTTGAACCCAAAACTTTGAGGTTGCTGTGAACTATAATGCTGCAGCAAAATAAAACTCTGTCTCAAAAAAGAAAAAAGAAAGAAAGTGTCAGGAACTCACTCTCCTCCCTCCTTTCTTTATCAGCCCTGAAACTGATTTCTCCCCAAGGTCACAGGTGGCTTCTGGAGGCTGTGCCCTTATATTTGAACGCAAGGGAGAAAGAGAAGAAAGGCACAAAAGGGTCTGAGTCAGCCTCTATACTCCCAAAAGTCTCCCCCAGACACACCCTTTAGGATGGCTACTGTCAAACAATAGAAAGCAAGGGTGAGGCTCACACCTGGAGCCCTACCACTTTGTGGGCTGAAGCAGAAGGATTGCTTGAGACCAGGACCAGCCCAAGCAAGAGGGAGACAGTCTCTATAAAACAAAGAAAAATTAGCCAGGCATTGCGGTGGGTGCCTATAAGCCCAGCTACTGGGGAGGGTGAGGCAGGAGGATCACTGGAGCCCAGGAGTTTGAGGTTGCTGTGAGCTATGCACTTCAGCCTGTGCAACAGAGTACAAACCTGTTACAAGAGAGAGATTATGTTGGCGAGTTTGTGGAGAAACTGGAACCGTTGTGCACTGCTGGTGAGACTGTGAAATGGTGCAGCCGCCATGGCAAATGTATGGCAGTTTCCAGAAAAAATAAAAATTGAATTAACATGATCTAGCAATTCCATTTCTGAGTATATATCTAAACGAACTGAAATCAGAATCTCAAAGAGATATTTGTTCATCCCTATTCCTAACTGCATTATTCACAATAGCCAGAATGGGAAAACAACCCAAGTGTCCATCAACATATGAGCAATGATCAAAATATAATGTGGATATATGTATGTTACATATATATGTGATAGAATTTTATTTGGCCTTAAAAAAGAAAGAAATTCTATAACATACTACCACAGGGATGACCCTTGAGGACATTATGCTAAGTGAAACGAGGAGAAAGAAAAATACTGTATTATTCCACTTCTGGGAGGTACTTAGAATTGTCAGAATCACAGAGGCAGACAGCGGAATGGTGGTCTCCAGGGGCTAGGCAGAAGGGGCAATGGGACACGAGTGTTTAATGGGGATCATTTCACAGGATGAAAAGAGTTCTGGAGATGGATGGTGGTGAAGGTGCATAGCTTTATGAATGTGTTTAATGCCACTGAACTGCACACTTAAAAATGGTTAAGATGGTTAAGATTTTTATGTTATATGTATTTTAACACAATAAAAAGAATTAGAAGCAAAGAAGCTCTCCAGAAATCTGACCAAGGGCTTCTGTTCTCCTTGGCCACCCCTGCTGTCAAGAAGGCCGAGAAATGCAGTCCTTTTGCAGGATAGGTGCTGCTGCAAATGCAGTCAAGGTCGTAGACAGGCAAGGGACACGTGCCACCACCGGTGGCTTTCATCCCCCTGCCACAGTTGACCCCTACACCTGTCTGCCCATCACCCACCACCAGCTGCCATCTCCCCTGGTCAAGCGGTCATTCTCAAGAAAAGGATAGCAGCAGCACACTGTGGGATAATAGTTCTCCACTGTATCATGGTGCATTTGGGATGGTGAGAGCAATGAATATATTCTGAGCAGCTGTACTGAGATGTAATCCACATACCATACATTCTTCCCCTTAAAGTATTTGATTCAGTGTGTGTGTGTGGGGGGGGGGGGTTGCACTTTCACAGGGTTTTACATTCTAGTTTTAGAACATTTTCATCACCTCAAATAGAAACTCCATACCCACTCCCCATGTCCCCCACCTGGCCTCCCAGCCCAAGACAATCACAAGTTTACTGTAGGTTTTGATGGGTTTGCCTACTTTGGATGTTTCATAGAAATGAAATTACCCACTGTGTGGTCTTTCATAACTGGCCTCTTTTACTTAGCATGGTGTTTTCAAGAGCCGTCCAGTGTAGCATGAGTCACTACTCCATTCCTTTCATGGCTACATTGTATAGACATACTACGTTTTGTTTGTTCAGTGATCACTGATGGACGTTTGGTTGTTACCATCTTTGATTACTATTAATAATGCTGCTATGAACATTCATCTCAAATTTTTAATACAGATGTTTTTTCATATCTCTTGGATACATATGTAGGGATAGAATTTCTAGATCATTTGGTAACTCTGTTTAAAATTTTGAGGAACTGTCGAACTGTTTTCCAAAGAGACTGGACCATTTTACATGTCCACCAGCTATGTATAAGAGTTCCAATTTCTCCATAGTCTCACAGCCATCATTTTAATGAAAGAATTCAGGAGAATAGAAATGCATCAGAAAGCCTCTCAAGAATATAAACATTATTTCAAAAAAAAATTTGAGATATATACCTGATTTGAGTGTAATTTATATTTCTTTTTTGTCCTCTCTTTTTTTAAAATTTTGGATTAAGGGTATCTGTGATTAGGTTATATTGTTTGCATTTATTAGGTAAAGTCCAATTTGTAGTTAAGCCCTTCACTCAGGAGTTGGGCCATATATCCTCCATTCTACCCATTAGGTGAGAACTTACCAACTTCTCCCCCCCTATTGAATTGAATTGTGTTTTTCTGTCCTACGGGCCTAGAGTTGTTCATCTACCAGTTTCATATTAGTATTGAGTACATTGGGTGCTTGCTTTTCCATTCTTGTGAGACTTTACTTCGGAGGATGTTCTCCAGTTCCTTCCAGATAAATACAAAAGGTGTAAAGTCTCCATCTTTCTTTATGGCCAAATAGTACTCCATGCTATATATACCAGTTTATTTATCCATTCCGGGGCTGATGGGCACTTGGGTTGTTGCCACATCTTTGCAATTGTGAATTGAGCTTTAATAAGCATTTGAGTACAAATGTCCTTATGGTAAAATGATTTTCTTTCTTCTGGGTAGATACCTAGTAATGGGATCAAACAGAAGGTCTACTTTTAGCTGTTGGAGGATTCTTCATACTTCTTTCCCGGAAGGCTGTATTAGTTCGCAGTCCCACCAACAACACACAAGTGTTCTCTTCTCTCTACATCCACACCAGCATCTGCAGCTTTGGGACTTTGTGATATGGGCTATTCTCACTAGGATTAGGTGATACCTCAGGGTGGTTTTGATTTGCACCTCCCTGATGATTAGGGAAAAGGAGCATGTTTCCAGGTGTTTCTTCTTGGGAGAAGGTTCTGTTCATGTCTCTTGCCCAAAGATAAATGCAATTATTTGCTCTTCTCTTGTTAATTTGTTTGAGTTCTTTGTAGATTCTGGTTGTTAGCCCTTTGTGAGATTTTTAGCATACCAATATCTTCTCCCATTTAAAGGTAGTCTATTTGCTTTAGTTGTTGGGCCCTTAGCTGTACAGAAGCTTTTTAGCTTGATTAGGTCCCACATTTCTTAATGTGGGTTATGGTCAACCTTGGAAGACACCTGGAGAAAGTTTTTCAAACTACGACCTCCCCCCACTTCAAGGTATGATGCCTTGTGCCAAGCACACAACGTACTCAGTGACCAGAAGATTTCATCATTAATCTAATTATTAAGATGGCTATTAGTGGAGAAAGAAGAAGGAGAAAAGAGCTAATAGTGACACACATTCTTATTCTTTCTTATTTACCTTCCATATGTATGTTATGTGTCAAGCTCCAAAAGACAGAAAACTAAGGGGTAATCTGAGACAGAATATAATGAGTTGGCAAAGTGAGTGTGTGGAGTACCTGTTATGGGCACTTCGAAGTGTTTAACATCAGATGGAGGACTTGAAGGAGATGTAGAATTTAAATCCACTTTCAGTGCTCTCAAGCAACAAACTTCTTTCCCCTCCATCCCTCCAAAACTGAGCTCTTCCGGGATGTCCTTGAGTAGGTCAGCATTAGAGAAATTCCTTGGTTTAGAGTAAAAGTAGTAGAAATACTAACAATAGCCATTAACATGTGTTTATTTTACCAGATAGGATGACCCAAAAGCTTACATATGTCAGCTCAATGAATCCTCACAGGCACCAAAGAGGGTAAGGATAGGGTACTATTGTTATTACTCCCATTTTGCAGATGAGAAAATTGAGACTTAGAGAATTAAGTTACTTGCCCAAGCTTATAAATAAACTTCTCAGGGAAATGCCAAGATTCAAAGGCAGGCCTGCCTGTCCAGCGACAGGTGCTGTTTCCCTAACTCCTGCCTGGACTGCAGAGTTGATGGGCTGAACTGACTTGTCTGTGCTCCTGAGACAGGGCTTAAAGGAGCTTGGCATCACACTGATTCTTGTTGCTGGGTAATTACTGATTCTACTTGCTCCTCCTGGAGTCAGGTAAAAGCTATTTTTAACTTGGAGTTTTCAGTCTCTCTTAAATAATTCCTGAAAGTCCATGAGTTTCGGGTTTTGTTTCTTAAATTTCTGCAGTTATTATTTTTTTTTGTTGTTGTTTGTTTGTTTGTTTTTTGGCCAGGGCCAGGTTTGAACCTGCCACCTCCAGTATATGGGAACGGCACCCTACTCCTTTGAGCCACAGGTGTCACTCTTTTTTTTTAGATTTCTGTAGAAAAGAAATCCTACTGCTAGGTATTGTGATGGCATCTTGAAGAGATTTAACATCCATTCTATTTATTTAAATTTATTTCAAATCTGAAAATATTGCCAAGAAACCACTTTTCAAAATCAATCAGAGAGCTTCACAAGAAGTAGTAGTATAATGTTCAGATCTCCTGAAGGTCTATAAAAAGAAGGCCTTCATTATCTAGTTGGAAGTTACTTTAGCAAAGGCCATCATTCTTCCTCTCTTCAAATCTCCGGGCTCTCTGGGGAAAATAGCAAAAAGATGAACTGTGCTTGGGAATCCCATGAACCTTATTCAAACCCAGCCTTGGGAGCATGGTGCACTCCAGTAACTAGAAAATGCCTGAAATATGGGCCAGGAGTGGACACTGTGGTCCTTGAGCTGAGCCTCAAGCTAGGTCATCTGTGCACGGTCCTTCTATATGTCTTTTTCTTCTTTTAAAACCTCTTGGGGGAATACTTTGCACTGTCTTGCTACTCTTCATGTGTGGAAGGAGCACTTTTTACAATGTGGTCTGAACCAACTTGGCTAAGCTCACCTCTAGAGACTTCGGCCAGCAGTTCCTGGAGAGCTCCATGATGGTGGCCTGATTGCCAACTGTGTCCTTTGTCCACTTTCTGTGCTTATAGTATAGTCCTTCATATGCAACTGGAAAACTTGGTTCTTACATCTCCATTATCTTCTCCAAACTCTAGTCCCTAATCATGTCAATCAAGATTGTACTTTGAGCCTGGGCATGGTGGTGGCTCACACCTGTAATCCCCGCACTCTGGGAGGCTGAGCTGGGAGGATTACTTGAGCTCAGGAGTTTGAGACTGGCAAGAATGAGACCCTGGCTCTACTAAAAATAGAAAAACTAGCTGGGTATTGTGGCAGGTGCCTGTAGTCCCAGCTGTTTGGGAGGTTGAGGCAAGAGGTTTACCTGAGTTCAGGAGTTTGAGGTTGCTGTGAGCTATGACAACACAGTGCTCTGCACAGGGCAGCAAAAGTATGAGACATTGTCAATAATAATAATAATAGTAATAATAAAGATTGTACTTTTGATAGTTATTGGCTGAGAAAGCACATAGTGGTAAGAGCCTCTCTGAATTCTGCAAAACTTTCAAATTAATTTGAATTTTATTAATTCCT
>NW_003852487.1:6912441-6916107 GCF_000181295.1 Otolemur garnettii | reverse complement strand
TAAAGTGCCATGATGGTTGTTGTACACATGGATTCATGGATCCCTCTCAATAATTCCAAGCTGCCTCTCCCATACTCAGGGCCTACTGTCTAAGAGTTGGCAACTCTGATCTAGATCAGTGGTTCTCAACCATGAGGTCAGGAGACATTGATATATCCAGAGCACTTGAGCAGTGCATAGCAAGCAATTTATTATTACTGAGACCTAAAATATCAAAGTTTGTGAATGGTTCTTAAAATAAAATGAATTTAATATTGTCCTTGTAACACCATCACTCTTTGGTATTCTCAAATGCTTTTATGAATGGGCAACAACAAGGTGGACTTACAACTTATGCAAGGAGCCTGAAGGGAGCAGAAGTCTTCCATATATCATTATGATGAAAATGAATCATTAGCATATTTCTATTTTCATGTTTTGTCAAAATCTGAAAACACCCAAGGAGTATAGTATTGTGTGTATGAATACCATCCATCCATCATATGTGTCTCATAAAAAAAAAAAAAGAGAGAGACCAGGAACCCTATAGTAGACTGTAAGTCAATTGATTGCTGAGTGTTTCCGGTGCTAGGAGTGGGAAATCACATAATAGGAAAGAATAAGAAAGAGGAGATTGCTGCTGCCATGCGAATAAAGAGGTGTGCACACAGCCAAAATCTTTGTGGTCGTTGAGTAAATTACCCATGACACTGGGCCTTCCAGACACATGATGGATTGGGTCCTTTCCTGTTTATGGGGCTCTAAATGTTGCCAAGACTCAGTATCTACTTTGTCTTCTCTTTGTCAGCCCAGTCTGACATATCACTCTATGGGGAGGGAAAAAAGGCCTCCTTCAGAAGGATTAAATCCAGGTGTGATTCCCGTTGAATAATTGCATCTCATTTTTGACACAGTTGGTTTTCAAACTCCCCAAAGTCCCCGCAGCACTTACCTTTATCTCCTCTCTACTTCTGCTGCCCCTCCCTCAGCACAACTCGGGACAATTCGACTTGGGGAGATTGACTTGTGCATCCTGCCTATATACGGGCTCCCCAGAGCACCAGGAGAGAGCCTTGTGCACATCTTCCAGGCTCTGGATACCTCCATTTCTTCACCCAAGTCTGACACGGGATCACATCCACACCCTCCCCTCCCCAGTTCTCCAGCATCTTCTACTTTCCGCTCTTCTTGGGTCCCTGCAGCCTGGGTTCATTCAGGGCCATTACTAAAGAGATGGGTGTGGCATATGCCCAGGCCTGGGCAAGGGCCTGTGGAGAAGACAGCTCAGACCTAGATGCCTACAGATGGGCTGTTAGAATGAGGGCTGGCTCTTCTCTGTGATAGTAAAGGCCTGGTGGCCATTACCCACTGGGATTAAGACGATGCTGGTGAGGATGACTCCATTGTGCTCCCTTTCTAACCTGACAGGCCCGTGGTTATGGGGCCAGCTAGATGACACTGAGCAGCCCCATGGTCCTGGAAGCTCAGAGGAGTACCTTGCTAAGGCCACTCCAAGGTCCAGGCTAGACCTCCTTGCCAGCTGGCCAGGTCACATACTCCCTGTGCAGGTTCTGTTCTCAGGGTGACCAAGGCATCTGATGCAAACAGGGGAGACAAGACCTTCAAACTTTTTAGCCAAGTCAGGGTTTAACTCAAGGAAAAATCATAACATGTGCTTCCCAGCCCTGCTAGAATGGGCGGGGCAGGGCCAGGTACCAGTAGGAACTGACCCAGGAGATGAGGCCTTGGGTCCCAGGCTGTCCAAGCCCAGACCAAGATACTCTAACATTTTGTGTGCTGCCTCCTGGCCCCTCAGTACCAGCTCAGCCTCTCATCACTCTCATCCTTCCAGACTCCATTGTATCTTAAGGGACCAGGGCTCAGCTCTACTGAAGCTCTGGTCCAAGGACCACCTTTACTCCACCCCACCCAGTGTCCTGTGGCTGGCCCAGGAAGAGGGGAGGTGAAGCTAAGCTCACCCTGGAGTGGATTCTACCTGCTTCCCCAATTTGTCTCACCTGGCCCTCATTCCTCCTCCACCCATTGCCTCTCATGAAGCCCAATGTCCAGATGTGCTGCATGAAATTTGCTTTATAAATACTCTTCCAACAATAGATCACTTGCCACCAAAACTAACAGATTTTTTTTTTTCACCCTTCAGGACAGGAACAGTCAGGACAGGTACAAATTTAGTTATGATCCCCTCTGGAACACAGAGGGAATAGGGCGGAGCAGTTCCAAAGCATCTGAAAGTGATTGGTACTGTTATTTTGAAGATTGCTTATTTATAGCAAGCTCGGCGCTCTGCTGTATACCTAGAATAAAAGTAAAGGACCTGGGCCTGAGCTCTTTGAAGCAAAAAGTTCATGAGATGAAATGTCCCAGTTCAAGGAAGGCTCAGGTCACTTTATATTTTAGAAGAAGAGGAAGAATTCCACAGAGCCCCAAGCCCAGAGACAGATTTAAAGGGAAAACAAATGGAGATAAAAGTGTCCCTGAACAGAAGGTGGTAACTTAGACCAGGAGGGGAGGAGGGAAAAGTAATGAAAGTGCAGCCGTGGCAGCAAGTGAGAGAGCTTAGAGGGAGGGAGAGAACTGGGGTGATAAAGAACACAATTCCAAGACGGTCCTTATCTAACAAAAGCAATCAGCATAACCTAGTTCTGTGTACCCTCAATGAATCCCCAACAATGAAAAAAAAAAAGAACTCTATCAGGTCAAAGCTTTCCCATGCACTGTACTTGAAGAGCATACAGTGATCTTGGCAGGCTGAATAGGGGACAGGTGGGCAGAAATTCATACTTTGGAAAGAATGATTCAAAGAGGCAGGAGAATGGGAAAGGAAAGTTGATGCCAAGGATGAGGGTGCAGCATGGGGGTGACCTAAAGCCCCGGGCACCATGGACCCCTGATACTGAATGTAAACGTGTGTGTACATGGCGGGGGGAACGTGCATTGTTCTAAAGATAAGTGCTTTGCTTTCCTCCGTGGAAAGACGGTAAACACTTGGCCCTGATGCTGGCCACTTCCCTCTCACTTATTGGGGTTGCAAGCGTGTGTAGTCCACATTTTTGATCAGTAAGGATCAAAGCCTCAGTTCATTATTAATATACCATTAGCCCCTCTATCTCACCACCAGCGACTCTTCCTGAAAAGGAGGGCAGTTCTAGGACAGGAGGCCATCATCCATCTTCAGGGTGCAGCAGTGTTAACCAAAGAGTCAGAGGACAGTGAAGAGGAGAGAGAGGGATATCTGCAGGGCTGCCAGCCATGTCCCATCACCCTACCTACCACCCGCAGATCTCCTCTGTATCAGTGAGGATGATGCCCCAGCCTGTACTCTGCCATCCACCAAGCCACATGAGGCTCAGAACTCCACTCTTCTCCTCTGAACCCTGTTGGTGTCCTTTGCCACCATGTCATTCCTGCCTCTCCTTAGTCCAGTCTCCTGGAGAGTACCTAGCACTTCCCCACTCTTGTGCACAGGCCCCAGGCTGCCAGGCTCCAGCTCCACCCTCTTGATCCTGCTGCAAAGGCACAGAAGGGACAGGTGGCAGGCCAACCACAGGCCCAGCCCCCCCTCTGCTCCTGTTAACTGGGAAGCAACAGTAGGTTGAAGACAAACAACACAAGGTCTGCTTATGTCTTAATTATGTCTTAACACTGCTGCACAGCCTAGCACGCTTT
>NW_003852487.1:6882530-6912111 GCF_000181295.1 Otolemur garnettii | reverse complement strand
TGGCAAAGTATGTTTGACTGGGTGCATGCAGGAGGGGGCCCCTCACCACTGTATCCCTGCCCCACCTCACAACACACACGTGCACACACAGAAGCATCTATGCAGCTCCGTGGCTCCTTGCTGCTCCCTCTAGTCAGCACAGCTTTGTCACACTTATAATAAGGTGCATTTCTTCAGTCAACAAGATTTTCTGCTTGCCTGCTTAGCAGCCGACTCGTCCCAGGGCCCACAGTCCGGCCCTCCAACGGTCTGAGGGACAGTGAACTGGCCCCCTGTTTAAAAAGTTTAAGGACCCCTGATGATTCCCTCTCCTATGGCCCATACATTCTGGTGAGGGAAACCGACGATAAACAAATATCTGTCAGGTGATGACAAGTAACAGGAAAAAGTAGGGAAAGGGAAAAAAATGGTGGTCAGGGAGGTCCCCCTGCCCCTGACCAGGCATTGTGTAGGCCAAGTCCTGAAGGGGCCAATGTCCATGGTGTTCAAGGGAGGGCCTGCAGACAGAGCTGATAGCGGCTGGCCAGAGAGCTTTGAAAGCCCACAAGGATGGGGGAGGGAGCATGGAGGCAGTGGGGCTGGGTTCCGCAGCTCTGCCAGGCCTCCTTGAAGATTCAGGCTTCTTCTCTGAGGAGGACGGCAGGGACTGAAGAGCTGGAGGCCTGGTATGGCTCCCATGGTAGCAGGACCTCCTCCTGCAGGGTGGAGGGCAGCTTCTAGGCAGCCAGGGTCCAGGCAGGGCAGCCACTGAGAGTGAGACAGGCCAGCGGCTTGGGCCAGGTGATGGAGGTGGGGGGGAGTGGCCAGGTTCAGATTTGTTTGAAGATGGAGCCACAGGATTTGCTGATGTGGGGTGTGAGAGAGAGATTGCCCTGAGGATTTGGGCTTAAGCCATAATCTATGGTTCTTGCTGGCTGAGATGGGCAAAGTGCTGGGTGGGAGACAGGGGTTCTGTCACACCACACTCTGGACGCTATAAGCTGCCTCTTGGTTGACTAAGAGAAGCCCAGACTTGCCCAGATACCCCTGGGGCTGGGGAGGCCCTTTAGTCACATGCTCAACCCCACAGGCCACCCCTCAACAACAGGCTGTCACAGTGTAGTTCCATGGACAGCCTTTCCAGAGTTCTGTCCTCTGTGGGATGGCTTGATTGGTCATCTACCATACCTCTCTCTTCTCTGAAACCCCAGGCACCTGGGGCTCCTCTGTCAAAAGATGGCTTTCCCACCTCACCTTCTATTTCTGCCCCCTCACCTGCTCCACTCTGCCAGACTTTGCCCCACTTATGGTAATTTTCCAGAGTCAGGGCCTCCTTTTCTGGGTCCTGCTGGGATCCCCAGAGCTGCCAGACATACCTGAATCCCAGTTATCAGTCTGATTTGAGTTAGGTCCCTCATGGATGTTTACCTCATGAAAATGAAGACTCCAACCTTTCATGGCCATAAAGACTTTTCCAGAACATTCCATGACAGCTGAGCACACAGAGATCTCTAGGGAGATCTATGACTTCAGTGACTACGCAGATACTCTCCCCTCAAACACAGATGGATATTCTTTCTCAAGATATACTCTAAGTTAGAGGTTCCCAACTCCCAGTTAATGGGCAAATGTCAGCCGCCAGCTGTGTGAGGGTCACTGGGCCCAGCCCAGAGACTAGGACTGCATGGTTCTGGGGAGGGGACCTGGGCATCAGGATTTAGAAATTGATAAAACTCCCCAGCTGGTGTTGGACCCAGGCAGACTTGAGAAACGGCTGGGTGGCACCTGTGGCTCAGCGAGTAGGGCACCGGCCCCATATACTGAGGGTGGCGGGTTCAAACCCGGCCCTGACCAAACTGCAACAACAAAAAAAAGAAACTGCTTTACATGGAAAAGGGGAGGATGCTGTACGCCCAGGGATAGCCCTACAACCTCTCATCCCCGGGGCTGCAGGGGATGCAGACAGCCTGGCACACGGACTGGGTCAGATAGTTTATTTGAGGACAAAGATGGGGAAGATAGAGGGGGAGGGGACACCTCTGGGCTCTGCCGTCTATAACGTAAAGCCTAATTTCACAAATGAAATACACTTAAGAGCATTTACAGAACAGATAAAAATAAATGTATACTAATAATCATCAAACACAGGGGGTGTGGCTGACAGGCAAAACAGAGGTGGGGCAAGGCTGGGCTGTGAAGGGGAAAGGGTCATAAAAGGCCCAGGCTGGGAAAAGGTCATGTGGACATCCACGCTGCTACCCAGCTGCCTCTGTCACTTGATACATACCCTTCTGCTGGAGAGACACGTGACCATGAAGAGGGTGGCTCGCGTGTCGCTCACTAGCGCAGCTGAAGCGATCCATGGTGCTCCCCCATGACAGTGACCTGGGCAGGCGGACCAGTGGGGGTTGCAGAGAAGGAAGGGTCCCTGTCCTGGCTCTTGCTCCCATCTGGGGCCACATCTTCTTCCCCACAGTGCATCTCAGATCCTGAACAGGCCCTGCCCAGGTGTCCTGCCCCTCCCAGTTTCCCAAGCAAAGGGGTTTGCTTCTTGTTAAAACCCCAAAACTATAGCTACTAAATCAGAATGTCCAGAGAAAAGGTCTTTTAAAAACCAGTTCTCGGAAAGGATAAATTAGGGAAACTTCACCAAACTAAAACACTCCCTGTCCCATGGGTGACCTAATTCATGCCTCTGTAGGACAGCTGCTGCTTGGGTTGAAGTCAGACTGGCATTTTTTAAAATAAAAAGTTTTTTTTTCCTATTTGAAGACCAAAAGTGACAAGAATAGTTACTAACCTTTATCAGCTGTGCTCCAAGCACTATGCTGGGGGTCTTGGGCAGGTGAGATTATCTCGTGTAATCCTCCCACTAACCTAAGGAAGCATGTACCACTGTGATCTCCATCTTACAGACAAGGATGCAGAGAGAAGGGCAGTTAAGTGACTTGTTTAAAAACACATGCAGCCAGCAGCTCGCAGAGCAAGGTGTGCACTCTGGCTTCTGACCACTGCCCCTCCTTTCCTCATGCCATAGTGCTGATTCTGGGACCTTGAGTGAGTTCACCAGCCCAATTCATGCCCTTACAAGAACCCACTCCACTCCCTGGGAGAGAGAAAGGCAGTGGGGTGTGGAAAATCCACCCCAGTACCTGTAGTGGGCCAGTGGGCAAGAGAATGGGCACGGGGAGGGAAGGCCCAGGGAAGGGTGCTGACCTCTGCCCTTGGCTTGCAGGTACTGGAACTCCTTGAGCAACCTGGTGGCGTCCTTGCTCAACTCCGTGCGCTCCATCGCCTCCCTCCTCCTTCTCCTCTTCCTCTTCATCATCATCTTCTCCCTCCTGGGGATGCAGCTGTTTGGGGGAAAGTTCAACTTTGATGAGATGCAGACACGCAGGAGCACCTTTGACAACTTCCCCCAGTCCCTCCTCACTGTGTTTCAGGTATGGACTCTTCTGTGCTGGGACTCAGACCAGAGGGAGGGTGTGCAGGGGGAGGTGTGGGAGGGGGCGGGCAGCTGTACCCTTCACTGGGCAGCCAAAGCCAGCTGAGGTCAGCCCTGGAGGGGCCCCACCCAGGAAAGTCCGGCCTTCTTTCTGTAGCTTCCCAACCCTATGCCCCATGGAATCCCACTGGTGGGTGGATCATCGGGGGGGAAAGTCTGACCATTCAAATGCTTTCTTAGTCATGGAACCCTTTGGTCAAATAAACTCTCCATGAAAGCCTAAAATATTAACAGAGCCAAGCCGATGCACTGAGGGTCAGAGTCACGACGCTCTGTCTTTCCCACCCACTATGTTTGCACCAGGAAAAATAATTTAGCCCGTCAAATTTGGGATTTCATAGATAGTTTGGCTTAGGGCAAAGTTAAAGTAGCATATATTTAAGTTTAAAGCCAGAAAAGTAGGTTCTTTATAGATAAAAATGGGCAATATGTTATTGTTGCCAAAATCTTCAAGATGGTGCCCATGACTGATGTTTGGAGGAGGCTGAGACTGTGTGCACATCTCTGTGTCGGCAAGCAAATTCGTAGCCTGTGCCTCCCCACCCCCAGGAAAGGGCTGACATGGCCACTCACCCATGTGGGGACAGCAGACCCTTGAGTCCCCTCAAACAATACCATGACAGTGGCCATGCCTTTCTACCTAAGGACAAGCTCAAACACACCCAGGTCAATAGCTCAGAGCCCCTGGGGAGCAGAATTGGGGGCCAGGAGGAGGGAAAGAAGCAAAAGAGAGATTCTGGACATTTTTGTGAACTTAGTGGGCAGGGCAGGGTGGTTTTGGGGGTTTGCTGTTGGTCTAACGCTGTGTCCCTTATTGGTGGGAATGTGTCATTCAGATCCTGACCGGGGAGGACTGGAATTCGGTGATGTATGATGGGATCATGGCTTATGGCGGCCCCTCTTTTCCAGGGATGTTAGTCTGTATTTACTTCATCATCCTCTTCATCTGTGGAAATTGTATCCTTTGCCGCTGCCCCCACCCCTGCTGCTCCACCCCTACCTGCAGCACAGTGCCCTGTGGTACCCCAGGTCCCACTGAGGCTGCCCTGCACTGCCCGCCCCAGGCCCCCTGCAAGCCTGGGCAAGGTCATCCGGGAGGAACAGTGCCCAGCCTAGAACCCTGGCATAGAGACGGGTCTGGGTGGAGCCGTGGGTGACGTCCACCTTCCTGAACTTCTCGTCGTAATCTAGGTGAGCGACGCCCCCTGGCGTTGTGGCTTGTGCAGCCGCTCACATAGACTATAACAGGGACGCACCGGAGTGGGCTCCCTGCTGCCCCAGACCGTGCCTCACTCAGAGGCTGGATGCTCCAGGGAGGAGGATGAGTGGCAGGCTCCAAATGACCTTGGACTCTCCTCCCTGCTTTTTGGTTGGAACCCCTCTCTCTGATGCTGCCCCCGGGACACTAGTCACAGGCAGAGCTGGACAGACCTTCCTGATCCAGGCCACGGTGGACTTCCAGTGTCTCTGCTCACAACCCATGAGAGTTTCACCCAGAGCCAGTGGTGGAATAGGAGCAGCTCTGGGCTGAGAATAGCTTAAGTCCCAGCTTCAGGTGGTGCAGAAAACACCATCACTGGAGCGTACAGACTGTACCTCACCTGTTACCAGCCAGGTGCCCTCCTACAAATGGGAAGGTTTTTGGTTCAGTATCTGTGAAATGCAGAAATAGTACAACAGTACCCACCACTTAAGGGGCCTTTGGGGATAAGGCATGCAGAGCCCCTTCCACAGCAGGCCCCAGGGTGAAGTGCTCAGAGCGTCCTTGGGCAAGCCCTCTGTATGGAATGGTATGAGTGTCTGGGAGCCTAGGGTGGAGGCTGACTTAACAAACTTGAAGACCCCTGTGCTTTCTTTGATTCTGTGGTTCCCTGTCCCACATGTTTATGTTGATGGGGAGGAGGAAGCAGAGCGGGGAGAAACAGGCAAATGACTCTTTAAGTGAGAAATTCCCAAGCTCTGGCTGGCTCCAGCCAGACCCTTGGATCCTTGTATGTGCAGGCTCACGTTGAGTTGGAAGAGATAGCAGACCGCCTCTTTGGCACCTAGTTATAATGAGCTGCTCTTAAGAGTATTCTGCATCCTGCGAGAGACAATGCTGTTTATAATGTCAATTACAGCCAGCCATCTCAGCAGGGACACCAGTAATGAAACTCAGCAATTAGAGATTGAGGCAGGGCTTGCCACCTCATACCCGCCCACTCCAGCGTGGCAACTAGCCTGTCTTAGCCCTTCAGAGCACTCCAGGTAGCTAGGAGGGGGATGGGGAAAGCAAAGGATACCCTGGGCCCCTCCAGGTGGCCATCTCTGAGCTCCTCCTGCAGGGGAGCTCTATCTGCCTGTCCCACACCCTCCCTGCCCCTGTCCCCACCAAAACCCCAAGGCCAAGGGTCATTTTCTTTAAGAATGGACACAAACAGATATCCTACTAAATGTGTTCTTGGCCATTGCTGTGGACAACCTGGCTGATGCTGAGAGCCTCACATCTGCCCAAAAGGAGGAGGAAGAAGAGAAGGAAAGGAAAAAGCTGGCCAGGTAACCCTCTAAGCTTGCACGGCCCAGAGCTCCAGGGTCCTGGTTCTGGACTATTGTTCCTGCTAATGGTGAGAGAGGCTTGGGCATTGGCCCCTGGAGGCTCTCCCAGCAGGTTGGGCCTCTCTCCCGATTCCTGTGCATGGCTCTCTAGGTGTTGTACTCCCCACCTGTGTAGGAAGTTGAAGGGTTTTCTTTTGAGACAAGATGCCATGGGTGAGGGGAGAGCAGATTGGAGGGAGGAGAAGGCAGCAGCTCAGAGAAGAAGCACAGCCCAGCTTGTGGAGCGATGCCTCCTTGCTGCTGTAAATCATCTTCAGTGCTGAGAAGGCCAGCCCGGGCCCTGCGTTATACCCCATCATTGTCCAGACAGGATAGTCCTAGTCCTTGCATCTCCTGGGTACTTAGCAGGTTCCTCCAGGAGCCAGTCCTAGATGGGACCCATCACTCTTCTCTGATTTAGGCCTGTGGCAGCTGAGAAGCTGGAAGAGGCTGAGTGCAGACAGAGAAGGGGCAGGCCCTGCCACCTTGACTGAGCTGCACATGCCGTGCCTCAGGGAAGGGAAGAGGGACACAGACTCAGGGACTCTGCCCCCAGCAGACCACACAGCGGTGTCCCCTGTTCCCCATCACTCCCATGAACACTATTTATGCTTTTCTCCTGCTGACCGGCCAGGACTGCCAGCCCAGAGAAGAAACAAGAGGTGGTGGAGAAACCAGTTGTGGAGGAAGCCAAGGAAGAAAAGATTGAGCTGAAATCAATTACAGCTGATGGAGAGTCTCCACCCACCACCAAGGTGAGGAGCCCCACCCTCCAGGAGCTGTGGGAGCCAGGCCAGAGGGAGGGAGGCTCAGCCTTCCCAGGCCAGCCCCCCATGGAGAAGAAGTCCCTGGGGGTGCAGGTGCAGGGAGGGCAGACTGGTGGAGGCTTCTCCTGTCCTCTAAAACTGTGGAACGTACCTAAATGGATTCTTCCTCCTTCTCCCCCCTTGGCTGCCCAGATTAACATGGACGACCTCCAGCCCAATGAAAATGAGGATAAGAGTCCCTATCCCAACCCGGAAACTGCAGGTACCAGTCCTCTTGCCTAACACTGAGATTGGGAGGTGGGAGGTGGCGATCTGAATTATAGAGCCCTATGGGAGTAGCATATATTAGGGACAGGTGGCTCCAGTGTCCCTTGACAAGTTCCTTGCACTGGGAAATGTCTTCTATCTCTACATTTAAGCATTGCCAGTTTCCATCTGGGTGAACTCACATTTGAGCAGTACTTTTACAACCTTTGCAAGCTGGATTCTGTACACATTTAAGGTTTTATTATATCGCATGTGAAATCATTATTAACTTATATAATGTATTAGTTCAGCATATGTTGCGGCATTATGCCCACTTAGCAATAACAGCAAATCCCAAGTCTGCCTTGCCCCTGCTCAGGAGGCAGTACCAAGTGCAGGGACAGCTGCCGACACAGATGTCCCACTTGTTGCTTTAGAAAATGCTTTCAGGACTTTTTATAAAAGAGCTCTAACCCACCAACTAGGGCTTGTGCGTCTGTCCGATACGTAAATTGGCAGGCAGTCTCCTTTTAGAGGGTTTTAATGTCAAAGGTCCTCCCTCCAAGAGTCACTTCCCTTGCTTCCTGAAATCCCATGCCCTGTACAAGCCCTGGGCTTGCCTCTTCTGACCTAGAATTGCAGATATGATCACCAGCTTCAGGCTTGAAGTCAATAACATGCTGTGGAGGGGCTGTTGATTTTACTGAGCGCCCTTCTCCATGGAGGTTAGGCTATATTGGGGTTGGTTACCAAGTTAGGCGGCTGAGAACCACCATGCCTTCACTTTCCCTCCACTGACTCTCTGCTGGATCTGCAAGGACACTAATGGGCATCTTCTGCTGTCTGTGGGAAGCAGCCTCTCTGTGGAACCATCCTCGCCTCCCTCTTCCTACAGGGGAAATCGGGTGTGGTTTCCTGGGGTGGGGATGGAAAGAGCAGGAAGGGTGTTTCCATGAGAGGGGCACTAAGCCTATTAAAGTCTTAAAGACTCTTCTTGGTGGGGGGAAACTTACAGAATGTCAAAGACTTATTAGAAATATTAAGGAAGTTCCATGGGAAGATGCCGTCTTGATCCTGAATGAACAAATAAACTTTAAAATGATATTTTCAAGGTAATTGAAGAAAATTGAATATAAATGGGAACTAAATGATTTTAGGTAATTTGTGCTAATCTAATTGGCATAATATTTTTGTAGTTCTGTTTTTAAAAGCTGACATGTTTCTGGATGGAGTCTAAAATGTTTAGAAGTTGCTTTTGAAGTACTTCAACCACAGCAAAATAATGAGGGCAGAGAAGATAAATGAAACAAGATCAGCAAAATATCAAAAGTTGTCAGCCAGACATAGTGGCTCACGCCTGTAATCCTAGCACTCTGGGAGGCCACAGCAGGAGGATCGCTTGAGGCCAGAAGTTTGTCACTAGCCTGAGCAAGAGTGAGAACCCATCTCTACAAAAATTAGAAAAATTAACTGTGTGGTAGCAGGTGCCTATAGTCCCAACTACTGAGGAGTCTGAGGCAGGAGGACTGCTTGAGTTGGGTCCACAGAGTAAAACCTTATTTCAACAAAAAAAAAAAGGTTGTCAAAGCTGGTTTATGGAGGTTTGCTGTAGGAATATCTCTACTCCTGTGTAGATTTTAAGTTTAATAAAACAGACCATTCTGGATATTGCAAAGAGTCCATCCCACACAGGCCAGGTCCCCAGATGGCCTCCTCCCTGCACACAGCAGGAAGGATCTGGATCTGAGATTCCCACACACTCGTGCACCCAGCTGCAGCCAGGCCCACACCTGTTTATTCTGCATGGCCATTGGGCAGATACAACCTCTTGCATCTACAACAGGAGTCTCCAATTGTATTATTCTTTAAGTGATATACTTTCTATTCTTTGTTGCACTAATGAAATCAAACAGAATGTCAGGGGAAAAAGGACTAATGATGATATTGTCACCATGTCAGCCATCTTAGAAAAGCCTCCCTGTTGGCCCAGCACGCAGCTGCCCAGTGGTTCTGTGGAGTCCTGGGATGCTGGTGCTTTCCACTTCAAAAGCTCTTCCCTTTCCTGGATTCTCTGGCCTCCTCCAGACGTGACCTTGTTCTCCTTGGTCCCATGCATCTTTTTACCTTTGGCTTGAAACCTCTGGTCTGTGGCTGATTGAGGCTCTTGCCACCCCTGACTCAGGCCTTTGAAGCCACCCCCATGGCCCCCATTTGCTCACCATCCCCAGTTTCCTTTTTCTCACCCAGGAGGCCCCAGGACACTATCCTTTTAAAGCTGGTGACTCCACACATTCCCCAGCCCTGGAGGCTACATTGTGTCTCCCTGTTGTCCCTGTCCGTCCCTCCCCTGCTTGCTCCTAAAGTCATCTCCTGGATGCTTTAATGCTAAATACAGCAGAAGGGCACTTGGCTGTCATCTGCACCTGGCAGTCTCCTGTTTCTGCTTCTCCTCCGCCTGATCTACCATTGTCCTCCTGACCCCTGCCCCTTTGGGGCTGAGCTCCTGCACCTGGTTCACACAGATGCCCCTTGGTGGGCAGCACTGGTGAGCATTCCTCCAGCTCATGTCCTCAAGAGAGAAAAGGGCTGATGCCAGGGAACGTGTGGCCATGTTCACCTCGTCTGCCCTCCCTGCGGGGTGGCTGTGTTTTCTATCCACGTTGCTCCCAAAGGTGTGTGGAATTGTGGACACCAGCCTGCACTCTGCTGGCCCCAGAGTGACCACAACACCCAGAAGAGAAGCCTGTCTCTAATTCTCACAAGGGGGCCAGCCCTAGAGTCCTTCCCTCTCTGTTTAATCTCAGACACTCATAGATAGTTTAGGCTTTCAGACTAGTACACCCTTGAAGCAGAGAGAAACCTCAGCTCACCAGGAAGAAATGAATGGTGCCCAGAGAAGTGGAAGCCAATTCTACTTTTATTTAATTTATTAATTGATTTGCATGCGTATTCACTTGTTCGTTAGAGCCACCAAGGACTTAAAGTTAACAAGTACACATTAAAAAAAATGATACCAGACAGTGAATAACACAGTACCAACTGTTCTGGGGGAGGCTTTGATGGCTGCCCAGGGTCCAAGGACAAGGAGAGCCAAGAGGGGTGTTAGAGTCTGAGGAGGGTCTCTGTGCCTGCAGCAGAGAGAACTGAGGCACAGTGCTGGGAAGCTGGGCAGGGCCAAAGGGGCAGGGCCTTGGAGACCCCAGCACAGACTGGATCTGGTCCAGTGCGTAGAGAGCCGCCATCTGATGCCCAACTAACCACTTCAAAGACTTCCTCTAGCTATCATGAGAGCAAAAGGCATGGGATGGTGGGGAGACCTGTGCAGTGTCCAGGCAGAAACCATGGCAACTGGGGCCATGGTTCTGGAGATGCAGAGAAGTGGTCGGGCTTGAGATGATTCACTTCATAGGTAAGGCCGATGGAGTGGATGCTGGGAGAGTGGGGAGATGTAGGGTGGCCTTGAGGTTTTCTTACTGAGCAATCGAGAAGCACATCCCCAGTACATAAACTGCATCCCCGACCTGCTCACTGCAGCCGAACCCTGGGTGTCCAGCCCTCCCCTCAAGCCTCCTCTTTCAGCTGCTAGCGGACTGGTGCACCTCGCTAGAAACACTAAGCGCTTTGAGTTCTCAACCTTGGGCTCGGGGTTCTGCAGACATTAGATGTTTGCAAATAACATTTTTATTTTAATTGACCCTGAGCAAAATCACAGAGGTGAGAGTGACATCAACTGGGAAGGGGCAAGAGTCGCCAAGCACTGGGTGGGTGGGGAGTGGGGCAGAGCTCTAGGGTGGTTTTGCTTTTGAATACTCTGACCTGCCCGGCCAAAAAGCAGCAGCAACTCCAAAGTGCAGCACCACTTCACCTCCCATGCTGTTTCCAAACCTCCAAGAACAGAAATAAGAAAATAAAGACCCCTAAGGGTTCTACTGGCATTGGGAGTGGAAGTCCGGTGGTTCCACTGCCCACCCCCACATGAGCTCTACCCCAGCTTTCTGATCTGTCAGCCCCCTTTCTACCCATAATGCATGCAGAGCCTCACATGCTATCAAATTTCTATCCCTTTATCAATGTATTTGTCCTTCAGCAATAATTGTCTCTTCAGCATTATGCCTGAGATTCAGTTGGTGTGTGCCTTAGAGGACCAGCTAACTGGCTTCTCCCCAGGAAAGGAAATTGGGGAGAACTCCCTACACAGAGCGGCAGGACAGTGCAGGTGAAAGAATAGGCAGCATCTTTCACCAGGAGCTTAGAATAGCGCAAGTCTAGTAAATGGGGTGTTCTCTACACATAGATAATTAAAATAACCACAGACTTACGTGTTATAAAATTGCCATGAATAAGAGAGGGTTGGGTCCTTTAGAGCAAAACTGAGAAGGAAACAAACACCTAGCCAGAAATTTAAGTTCCTTCTCAATTAAATTTCACTTACGTCGTGATTTAGGCCAACTCTGGTTTTACTTATTCTATTTTAAGTAGATTTCTCTTTAACATTGCAAAGGGTGAGTTCCAAAAGAGCTCTAACTCTTGGCCTGCACACAGCTCTTCATCTGTGCCTCTATTCTGTGGAGAACATTAATTGCCTTACTGGTCAGCCCTAATTGCCCTAGGGAAAGGATGTGATTGATGCCCACATTCTGCCTGTCCCCAGAGGAGCTTGGGTCCCTAAATGCTTGGTGCTTGATGAAGATCTGGTTTCCATGCCAGACAGCTCCGCCCTGCACCACCTGGCTTCCTTTTAACAAGAGGAAAGAGGGCCTGGAGAGGCCTGGCTGGGTCCATAGGATGAGCTTCCTGTAACTGTCTTTCTGCAACAGACTCCACCTGACCCTCATCTTTTGCAAAATCCCCTTCCTTATGAAGGATGTGGAAGTTTAATCATCACCAAGAAATGAGGGCTCCTATGTGCTGGCGTGGTTTCTCCCTCCAGGGTTTAAGCACATAGAGAGGGGGACAGATACACTTAAAATCAGGCATCCATGGCACTGGAGGCTGGAATTCCCAAGAAGGTCATTCCCTGGAGCCCAGGTACTCAGGAAAGCTGGGTGGACAAAGCTGCCCTGATAGGGGGACCTTGCCAGCTCTGCAGAGAGGGAAGTGCAGAGTAGCCCGGGCAGGGGGAGAGAGAGCAGGAGGCAAGGACAGGGTGAGCTCATTAGCTTCCCTGTGCTGCTGGAACAAATCACACACACCGGCGGCTTAAAACAACAGAAATGTATTCTCTCACAGTTCTGTAGGCTGGAAGTCCAAAATCAAGCTATCAGCAGGGCTGTCCTCCTGGAAGGCTCTAGGGAGGAATCCTCGCTTGCCTCTTCCCAACTTCTGTGGTTGCTGCAGTCTTTAGCCTGTGTCTATATGGCTGCAATCTCTGCCGCTGTCTCCGCCTGGCCGCTTCCCTACACGTGCTTGTGTATCCCTTAGTCTCTCCTCACAAGGACAACGGTCATTAGATTCATTACAACTTCATTATGACTAAGTACATCTGTAAAGAACCTAATTCCAAGTAAGGTTACATTCTAAATGAGCACAAGTTTGGAGGGATGCTTTTCAGCCCCCCACGATGAGTGTTCAGATAGTTTGATGCAAGTGGGCAGTTGTTAGGGGACGATAGCAGGTGAGGGTCAGACGGAGAAAGATGTTGGGCTTAGTCTGTCTTACACAGACTAACGCCCACCACAATGCCTAGGATAGAAATAGAAGCCACCCACACTGACATAGCAGTCCCTATGTGACAGGTAGGTACTGTTATTATTAGTCCACTTTAGAAGGAGAAACTGAGGCACAGAGAGATTAAATAAAATGCCCATAGCCAGGAAAAACCAGAACCAAGACTTGGACAGAGACATCTGGCTGGAGAGTCCATGCTTATAACTCCTGTGCTGTCACCTTTCCTCCTCTGAACATTATTAAATGCATTTGGCCAGAACAGGACGTGCAGTGGTTCCTCCCATGGGCACTGCGCTTGCAGGAACAGGAATAAGCTGTTTGACTTGTGGCCAGGAGCACAAAGGAACTTCTTTAATCGCTATTAGCATCTAAGCAGTATTGTCCTGTCATCTCTACAGCACATGGTTTCAATCTGTAGTTTTAGAAATTGGGAACATATTGGTTTTTTAATTCCTGGAACTTCCAAGGATGGGGTTATTTTCAAGGGACTTCACAAGCTCACTAACACGCCCTTTCCCCCACCCACAGCCTTGATAGATGAGTAACACCTGACAGTGCCCTGGCCTTACCTGGTCACCTTTGCTAGTGCCCTCCAAGTAGGATAACCAACCATCCCAGTCTTCCAGGACTGGGATGTTCTCTGGGATGTGCACATTTCAGTTTTAAAACTAGGATCAGGAAAAGTTGGTGACTGTACTTACAATCCACCTTCTATGGACTGCCAGAGGAGACTTTTGCTTTTCTTTCTTTCTTTTTTTTTTTTTTTAAGACAGAGCTTCAAGCTGTCAGCCTGGGTAGAGTGCTGTGACATCACAGCTCACAGCAGCTTCCAACTCCTGGGCCTAAGCGATTCTCCCGCCTCCGCCTCTCGAGTGGCTGGGACTACAGGCGCCCACCACAACACCCGGCTATTTTTTGGTTGCAGCTGTCATTGTTGGGGCTGACATTTGCCAGCTCAGGTGTATGTGGCTGGTGCCTTAGCTGCCGAGCCAGAGGAGACTTTTTCTAATGGAGATGGGCTCCTGGAGCACCCACGGTGGGCAGAGCAGAAGGTCTGTCTTGGTTGGTGCCCTACATTTTCAGACACAGTGATGTCTTGATTCCTGCCAGTGGGAATGTCTCTGCAAGTAGGTGGCACAGTGGTAAAATTAGGTGGGCGTGGTGGAGTTATTTAACAGTGCTGTTCTTCTTACAGAAGAGGATGAGGAGGAGCCAGAGATGCCTGTCGGCCCCCGCCCACGACCACTCTCTGAGCTGCACCTGAAGGAGAAGGCAGTCCCCATGCCAGAAGCCAGTGCGTTTTTCATCTTCAGTCCCAACAACAGGTGGGCAGAAATGGTGGGGATGGAGGGACTCTGCTCTCTCTGTGATACAGCCCCAGCAAGAGCCTGTATTTTACCTGAACCTCTGGCTGCAGCCTGGGACTCTCCCAGCTCCCTGAAGCTTATATAAACAGGCACTCATTTAGGGAAAAGAATCCTGGATTCTGAATCAGAAAATCTGTTTATTTTTCTCTTTACTTCCTAAAACATGTAAGCTCTATTTCTATTCTTTTGATGATGAACCTTGATAAATTGCTAAGTCTGTTTAGCTTAACAAAATGTGAAGTAAACAATATCGTAAACCTCCTGTGCAACAGAAGGACCTTAGACTATCTTTTTTTTTTTTTTAATTTATTGCTGTGGATTCATTGAGGGTACTAGAAACCAGGTTTCACTGATTGCATTTGTTAGATAAAGTCTCTCTTACAATCGTGTCTTGCCCCCAAAAGGTGTGGCACACACCAAGACCCCTCCCCCCTCTCTCCTTCCCTCTCTCTACTCTCCCCCTCCCCTACCCCCACCATGTCATTAATTGTCCTCATATCAAAATTGAGTACATAGGATTCATGCTTCTCCATTCTTGTGATGCTTTACTAAGAATAATGTGTTCCACTTAACATCCAGGTATACAAAGGCTGTAAAGTCTCCATTTTTTTAATGGCTGAATAGTATTCTATGGTATACATATACCACAGCTTGTTAATCCATTCCTGGGTTGGTGGGCATTTAAGCTGTTTCCACATTTTGGCGATTGTAAATTGAGCTGCAATAAACAGTCTAATGCAAGTGTTCTTATGATAAAAGGATTATTTCCTTCTGGATAGATGCCCAGTAATGGGATTGCAGGATCAAATGGGAGGTCTAGCTAGAGTTCTTTGAGGGTTCTCCATACTTCCTTCTAAAAGGTTGTATTAGTTTGCAGTCCCACCAGCAGTGTAAAAGTGTTCCCTTCTCTCCACATCCACGCCAGCCTCTGCAGACCTTAGACTATCTTAACTCACTCATTTCTTCTTGAGTTACATGATGCCGTTGATTAGTACTTTCATCCTGACCTTTATCGTTAACTGAATGAGTTAGTCGTTATCATCATCATGATCATCATGTATATATAATGTGTATTTGGATTTACTTACAACTTACCATTTTTTATGCATCTTGCTCTATACTTCTGCAAACATTTTCTTTCTTCCTTAAGTATATTCTTTACAAGTTCCTCGTGTTGCTTTATGGTAAATTCACTTGCCCTTTACTGATCTGTAATTGTTTTCATTTCTTGTTCTTGAAAGATAGTTTTGCTGTGTATGCAATTTTAGATTGACAGTTTCTGTCCCCCAGCACATTAAAGATAATCATTTCCCTGTAAGGTCAGCTGTCATTCCAACTGTTAGTCCTTTGCAAGTAACTTAACCTCTACGTATAGCTGCTTTTAACAACTTCTGTTGCCTTTGGCCTTGTGCAGATTCACTGCCATGTGTTGAGGCATGGATTTATTTCCATTTATTTTGCTTAGAATATGTTATGCTTCCTAGATCTGTGGATTTGTATTTTTCTTCAGCTCTTGGAAATTTGTAGCCTTTATCTGTAAGTATTGCCTCTCCTAAATTCTCAATTCCTCCCCAGGTGATATCCACAGCTAGCCCTTCTCATTCTGCCCTCCCCCCTCTTCAGATACCATGCATATCTTTCACCTCCTGTCTCTCAGCATTCTGAGCAATTTCCTCATATGTATCTTCTAGTTTCTTAGTTCTCTTTTTAGCTTTATCTATGTTACTGTTTAATTTGTTATTTTTATCTTGACCATTACAGTTTTTCATTCCAATCATCTCTATTTGTGGCTTGATTTTTCAGCTCCCTCTGTCTACATCTAATAATAGTTTGTGATGATTCGTCCTCTATGTTTTTGAGTCTTTTATTTTATCAAATCTTTCAAATATAGTTGTTTTATCTTCTGTGTCTAGTATTTTCAATATCCGCAGTCTTTGGAGATCTGAGTTCCCATCTCGGTGGCTTGTCCTCTGGTGTGTTTAATGGTGTTTGATTTTGACCTCAATGCTTCATCTTCATTGGTGAGGGTCCTGAGAAACTGAAGTAGGATTGAGAGGTCTCTGGATGCCTCTTGGGGGTGTTAGCTCAGCCTGTGAGTCCCAGGCTCCCCTGCTCCACCTCAAGACTAGCCTGAAATGTAGTTTCCTGACAGCACCTGCCCTTGGACAATTCTGCCCACAAGCTGCATTTATCCAGACCTCAGCTCAGTGGGTGGGCAGGTGGGTGGGTGGGTTTGTTGGTTTGAAGGGGATGATCCTTGCAGACCTCTCCTAATTCTCATGAAACTAGAATCTTCTCAGAGAGTCTGTCCTTTATAAAGTTTGGTGCTTCTGCAGGAGGATGTCTCAGAGCATTTAATCAACTATTATGCCAGGAGAGAAGTCTGGGGCCCAGGTTTACACTCTGACTGCCCACACTGCAGGCTCAGGTCTTAGACAAGCCCCTCCTTCCTGGGTTCCAGTGTCTTTGTCTGTAAGAGGAAGATGTTAACAGCAGCCATATTTTCCTCCCTCTACTATTGTCAAGATGGTATATAAGGTACCTTGGTATATTGGAGGGGCTAACATTTGCAGGGCTATCAGTGGGTACCCAGTGGCCCACATCAGTAGTTCTTTCTGTCTGTGCTGAGGTGTGAAATTGAACTACGCCTAAGCTGTGGCACAGGAGCAGATCACCTGGCCAGACAGCAGCCTGAGCTGTCCTCTCAGCATGCACATCTGCAGGTAGCTCTGTTGTTCCCTGTGCATGAAGAGGGAAGTGAATTTCATAAAGTGAGTTTTTTCAATAATAGGGAAAACAAGGCCCCCCCAAAAAGCCAGTTGTTAACATCACAGCAGTATTTGGAAATTCAGAGCCTCCCAGCAGCCTTAGATGTAACCCTCCAAATGTCAAAGATGTCTGTCCCTGAAAGTGCTCTGGAGCCCAGCTCTGGAGAGATGTGCATCAGGTGGGTTGGTGGGTGGGGTTGTCATTACCTGGCAGCTCTCAGACTCCAGGCTTAAGGGCCATGCCCCAAACCTACAAGCACCTTTGGCAAGCGGACAGGAGGAGCTGGGGGGAAAGGCTTCTGGGAGCCAGCATCTGCCTCCCTTGTCTTTCCTGACATCTGTCTCCTGCTCGCTCCCTTCCCATGCAGGTTCCGCCTCCAGTGCCACCGCATCGTCAATGACACGATCTTCACCAACCTGATCCTCTTCTTCATTCTGCTCAGCAGCATTTCCCTGGCTGCTGAGGACCCTGTCCAGCACACCTCCTTCAGGAACCACGTATGCACAGCCTGTCGTTGTCTGCACCCTTCCTGGGCCCTCAGCTTCTGCTGCTGATGTCATTGCCCCATCAGGAGCCCTATTCCAAATCTCATCACCAGATGCACCATAAACATTTCTTTAAGGGACAGGGCTTTGATAGAAACCCATCTGAGGACCACAAGACTGCTTAGGCCACAGATGCCTCAGGCTGGTTTGATAGTTGGCAACACTCAGGACTTTCATTGCCCTGTGGATGCTGCCCAGGGGAGCTCTAGTTCCCCATAAACTCAGAAGCATGGCCACCAACCTGCTGCCCTGCTCCCAGCGTACTCTGACCACAAGGGGAGCATTGGCAAATAGGTGCCAATCACAAAACTTATATTAATAAGAGGCATGGTGTCTTTGGTAGAGCAAAACCAAATTGGAAGACCCACCCAAGGCTCTGGTGAACAACATTAAAGGCTAGTTTAAGAATTGCAGTAACTTAAAACCTAATTGCAGTAACTTAAAACCTGGGAAGCTGCACCCAGGCCAGCTGCTGGTGGTCCTAGAGCCTTCTCAGTCCAGAGGTGCCTTACCAGGCCTAGTGGGCACTGGCCCAATCCCTGGTCCATTGTTTGAGATGTAATAAGGCAGGAAATTGGAGCCAGTCCTCAGCCTGGGCAGACCTCACCTAGCCAATGCTCCTTCCATGTCCAATGAACACAGGCCCAATTGAGATTTCTCCCAACATCAGAAGCTGCCTAGCTTGGTCACACTGATGCGAGTTAAGCATTTTAAATCTCCCTGTAAAAACAACAGCCCCATTCCCTGCTCTTCTGACAAGTATCCCAGTGCTCTGATTTGAGTTTATAAGTAAGTTGGATTAATGAGATAAGCATCCGACCAGAGGCTGCCCAGACCCAGTACCAGCTGAGCCTGGTCTGGAAGCCCCCCCTCACTCACTGGGGGACTGTGTGGGCAGCTAAGACGCCCGAAGCTAGCCTGCTCCCCTCTGCTGCTGTGTGTGTGTGTGCTGCTCGCCCCCGCCCCGTTTCCATCTGTGTCTGTGTGGAGAAGCTCGCGGGTCGTGCATCTCACCTCAAAGCGTGGCTCCCTTCCTAGTGAACATCCACTGACCTTCCCTCCCACTCTGCTTCTCTCCCTCCCCGCCCCATCCCTGCCCTGTTCCTTTTTGTTTTACAGATTCTGTTTTATTTTGATATTGTTTTTACCACCATTTTCACCATTGAAATTGCTCTGAAGGTAAAGTCCCCTCTCCCCCTACGCCTTTCCCCGCCAGCACCAGCTCTCTGCCGCCCTCTGCTGCTAACACACATGCTCCTGTTGGTGTCGGCTTCACTCTCAGAGCCACTAATCCAATTATGCTTATTTTTCAGATCCTAGGCAATGCAGACTATGTCTTCACTAGTATCTTTACGTTAGAAATTATCCTTAAGGTAATGCACCCTGGGCAATGCATCCTCTCTGTTTCTTTCTTTATCTCTGCTCTGTCTGGCTGTGTCGTTTCTCCTGTTTCTTTCATTCTTTCTTTTTTTTACTCCCAAGCCTGAAATTGGAAGAATTAGAGCCCCTCACTTTGTGCTGTGTACTTTGGCAGCCAGGCTTAGAAGCCAGAAGCTGCCCACCCCACCACAGTCCTTGCCCCCACCCCTCGCCATCACTGAGCGTTCTGTGGCCTAGAAGGGATGGGCAGCTGGCTGTGCCGACACTGATGCTGTCACGTCACTGGTTTGGTCCTGCAGCTGTGCATAACACACACACCTGCACACACCAGCTCTGGTTAACTGACATGGGCCCCCATGTCGAACTCTTCTTCCCCCCCTGCCCCAAGGAAATGCCACATGTCCTCAGGAAGGAGAAAACCCCTGGGGCAGGACAGAATGGCTTTGGCTCCACTCTGTGGATACCCATCCTCAGTACCTCCCTCAGGGCTTTGCAGCATACATCAGGTCTGAGCTGGGGTGGGGGCTGTGTGACAGTGATCGTGGGCCTAATGCAAGGGCTAGAGCCAGGCTCCCAGCTGAGGGCTTTCAGCAGGCAGCGGTAGACCACTTCTAAGACTGAACGGCTTCGTCCCTGTGCCTCTTGCCTGAGGCATGAGGGAGGGAAGTGGTACTGGGGAGCAGGGTACAGTGGGGCAGAGCCTGAGCTGAGAGGACTAAGCACCCAGGCCTGGCCCCACCTGCCGCTCGGCTCTGGTTAGGGACCGGCTGTGACATTGCTACCCTCAAAGCAGGTAGAGCCTACTTCTGAGCAATCTTGGGATGAGAGAGAGTACTTCTGAGTTTTCCAGTGTAATTCTGAGCCTCACACCATTACCAAACCAGTTCATGACATTCAAATTGTGAGTTCTGAGACCTCAGGTAAAGGAGTAGATTTCACCATCACCCCAGACAAAAGGGTTAAGGCTCTCAAGCCATGCTTCAGTCTTTGAGCCTCCTTCGCAGGAGGCTGGCCTGGCGCTCCGCTCGCAAGGAGTTCAGTTCCCTCATCATCCCATTACCATGTCTGATGCAGGCCAATACCCACACCTGACCTTGTGCCAGCCAGTGAGACTCCAACAAATGTTATGGCCAGCCCTTTTTTGTGGCAGCTTGGCCACATCTAGACACCAACTGAGTGGGACAGTTTCAGTGTGCCTTCCACTGTGTCCTTGTCCCAGGAAGCTCAGTTGCCCAGACCCTTAGCCTCCATTCCTGGGTCCAGCTATATATACCAAGACTATATGGCTCAGATTTCCCTCTTCTCCTCAGGGAGGGTAGATCTGACGAGGCCCCGATTCCTGGAGATGGGGAGCAGGAACCAAGAGTTGTGTGGCTGCACTAAATGCCCTGCAGTGAGACCCCTTTTCCATGGTGACCTGTTTTGATTCCTGAACATCAGCCACAGGGAGGCACACAGACAGCCAAGGAGGCCCAATCCTCAGAACCTTTCCACAGAGCTCCCCTTGTGGATTTCAATGGTGCTTTTTCTCCTTCCAGATTGCCATACAAGCAGAAGTACAAGGTCTCTGCCAGTGTTGTCATGGCAAAGTCCTTCCCTCCCTGTATCCCACCCCTCCATCTTTTCTCTTCTGCACTCCCTGTGCTTCTGAGTACAAACCCAGCCGTGGTGCATCCCTGCACCTCCTTCCCACGGGCCCTCTTCGTGGCCTGAAGGCCCAGCTTGTGCCGTGGCACAGACAACAGTGGCCGTCCGAGAGGTCCATTTAGCCCAAGGAACAGGAAGGACCTGGGGGTGTTGGGCCCTAAAAAGAAAAGTCCTGTAGGACCACAGTATTTGGCCTGAATAATGCAAGGGATGGTCGCATAGAAGAGGGAGGAGACAGAATCAGGACCAATGAATGGAAATTACAAAAGATGAGATACTTTTAATGACTAGAAGAGCTGCCTAGAAAGGTGAGGCTGCTCAAGGCTGGACAGAGGGGTTCCCTGCCCTCCCAGCTGAGGGAGCTAATGAGCCCATGCCCCATTCCTGTCCTCTTCTCAGGATGGAAATAGCCCAGCAATAGGCTTAGAATTTAGGAATCCATAACTAGGAGTGGCAATCAGCAAAAGAGGATAAATGAAGGACACTTTGCCCTGAGTACCTGAGCCTGGCTTTTTCTGATGTCCTAAAGGCCATAGATGATTTTCTCCACTTCTCCCTTCTCCCATGGCCTTTATTCCTCTGTTCCTGCCTGGGTGCCTGTCCCCAACCCACATGCACTTTCTGAAGTGCTGGTCTCATTCTAGGGCCTCTAGACAAAACAGGAGCTCAATGCCAGAAGACAGAGAGTGGCACTCTGCGCCCCATTGGTTTAGCCTTCCAACCACACTTTCCCCCATAAGCATAGGCTCTATTGGGACCCATCAGTGGTCTCAGAAGATCCAAGCCAAGAGCAAGTCCCTAAGACTGACAATGAGGTGGCTGGAGAAGGTGCTAGACCTTTTGTAGGAACAGAGAACTCTATGGTTAACATGAGCTGTGGACCACCCAAGTCCAGTCTCGGGTTCCCAGGTCTTCTCTGAGAGCAGGGGAGCTGTATTCCCCTGCAACTTTTTGTATTATGTACCTACTTTTAAAAACTTTTGCAGAGCACAGGTGCATGAGTCCCCGGGGACCCCCTGCCATAAGAGATAAATGGAAAGAATTAGGTTGTAAGAGCTATTTTTGCCCATTTCTTCCTGTGTTTGGTTTTGAATGGCTCTGCGGACACACTGCCCTGGACATGCTCTGATTCCAAAGAGATAAACTGAACCCCAGATGACCAGGGAGCCACTCTCAGTCTCTCAACCATCCTGGCCTCTCACACCCTCATCCTGGGTGTCCACTGGCCCCTACTAAAGTCAGCAAACTGGAAAAGGGTATTGGCTGAGCACCCACAGCGCACAGCTTTGTAACAGGCTCTGAGGGAGGTAATCACAGTCAGGTCTTGTGACAATGACCGTAATCTCATGTGTTCTCGTTTTTAAAGTTTTCAAAGGACTTTTGTGTCATTTTTCTGGATGAGCCTTCCCTCCCCACTTTATAGATGAGGAAACAGAACTTGCCTCATACAGGAAGAGCCCAGAATTCAAATCCAAGCCACAGTGACAGCCAGCACTGACATGGAGCTTACTATCCGCAGTGTAGTGTTCTAAGTGTCTGCATATGACCATATGCTCGCAACCCTATAGGGCAGATATGGTTGTTATCCTCATTTTCAGATGAGGAACTGAACACAGAATAGTTAAATATCTTGCTCAAGGTCACTCAAATAAAATATGATAGAGTTTGGGTTCCAACACAAGCTGTCTGGCTCCAGAGCTGGTGCACTTAGCCACTGTACCCACACCCCTCTTCTGAACACACAGCCCTTGCCCTTAAAGGGCCCCAGATGCAGTCCAAATATTTGGCATAGATCATAAACATCCCTTGAGGCTGGGAAGTGGAGGGTTAGGGTTGCCAATTGCCAGAGTTGTTGTTAGGCCCTCTACCAAGGGACTAGCTGATGGTTGAAAAACTGAAAGCACCCAGTTTGTCTAAAATAAGGAGACTTTCAGTGGTTGGACACCCTGCTGGGCATGGCCCCACCTCCTGCAGATGCCTAGTGCTCTCAGCTGGCCAGAGGACAAGAGAATTTGGAGAAGAGGTTGGGAAGGATGCACAGAAGGGAATCCTAGCCTGGCATCAGCAAAGGGCCCACAGGTCTGGAGCATGGACTTGTGATGAGGAGCAGTGGACAGTTAGGGGTGGCAGACACCCATCTGAAAGGGCTTTAATATGGGGTTGAAGAGTCTGGCATGGTCTGGGGGTGGAAGGAGCCACTTATGCATCCTGAGCTGGGGTCCTTTGGTGGTGCGTGAATGGCTGCAGAACCGTTGCTTGGCATGGCATCTCCTTCTCTGGTCCTTCCTGTTCCCCCAGAACAGTACTTGGGGCCTACCCAAGGGATGCTGTGGGAGGGAAGGGTGACATGAGTGGGTCTCTGGAGCTGGGCAGGGGCCACTCACACTCAGGCTTCTCTGTGCCTCCCCCAGATGACTGCCTATGGGGCGTTCCTGCACAAGGGCTCTTTCTGCCGGAACTACTTCAACATCCTGGACCTGCTGGTGGTCAGCGTGTCCCTCATCTCCTTTGGCATCCAGTGAGTAGGGTTCTCTCAGCCAAAGATGGGGGGGGGGTTGTAGCTAGCAATGAGTGTCAGAGAGGACAACCCAACCCTACAGGGCCACCACAGTGAGGGAATGTGTCTGGGCCTCTGAGGTTGTACCACACGGTGGCTTTGACTTCTTGTAAAAGATGTTCTCGATGCTGTGACACCTGGGGCATGTTGACCCAGCAGTGATATATTTAAATACATGGGCTTTGCCATGTTATTCAGAAACGGGTGTCACCAACACCTTCCTGCCTCCTCATTGTGTGCCCTTGCCTGCCCTTCAGCGAGCAGACAAGAGCCTGCTATTGCTATGGCCATGGTCTGCCCTGACCTCCTGGTCCACTTTCCCCTGCCCTCTCATTTCTCTCTCCAGTTAAAGCACTTCCTGTGTGGGAGAGATTACTTGTTCTCAATCTTGGCTACACAGTGAAATAAATCACCTGGGTAGCTTTAAAAAAAAAAAAAGATATTTTCTTGGCTTCCACTCCCAGAGTTTTTGACTTAATTGGTCTGGGATACAGTCTGGGCTTTAGAAGTGATAAAAGCTTTCTAGGTGATTTCCCTATACAGCCGAGGGTGCAGGTTTAAAAGCATCTGATTACTAGTTTCTACCAAGTTCTAAAAGCTGATAATGCTAATCCTGCACTTCAACTTCCAGAGCACTTTCCCACACACCTTCTTCCATGGGCCTCACAAAACACAGACTGTGGAGTAGATAGGGCAAGTATTGTTAACATCATTTTATAGATGGGAAATTTGAGGTTCAGAGTATGATGAGACCTACTCAAGGTCACACTGACGGCAGAGAAAGACATAGGTCCCTGGGTTCCTGGACCTCTCTTCCCAAGGGGGCTTTCTTGATCAGTGAAATCATGTGGGGAGGAGCCTTGAGAGAGAGAGAGAGACCCTTCTCTGTGATCATCAATTGTATTACTCCAGATTTTTCTCCTGAGGGTCTACAGACCTAGATTCTAATCCGATTGCCACTGCTAAACCATTATTTAACCTTGAACCAGGAATTCCTTCTCTTGAACTTATGTTTTCCCCACCTGACCTTTAAATCACTTCTGTGTTATTTAAGGCAACCTGAGGCCCTCCCAGCATGGGAAGGGACACAGTGCTAGATACATGTGCCCCTTGAGTCTTTCGGAATGAAAGAGCGTGCACGAGTGAAATTACATCTTCCTACAAGCTTCTTCTTGAGCAAGTCGCTGTGCCCATGCAGAGTGAGATCAGGGCTTACTGGTGTGGCAAACCTTCTTCAGGTCAAATAATAGCTATTAAGACTGTCTAGATGCTCAGGAGGATATCTTAATGAGTGAGCACATGGAATGTACTTCAGAGTTGCTCACCAACCTAGGTGGTTAATATGCCCCATTTGGGATGCATGTTTAACTCCACAAACCATCCCTACATCCTGCCAAGGGGCCTGTGGCAGGCCTTTCCCCGTTGCTCCTATTCTCCTGGGGAGTAGCAGTCACCTGAGGCTCCCAGAAGCTCTAGCCTGGCCTTGGCCTCCCAGGTATGTGGAGCCTGTGATGCAGAGACCATTCTTTCTTGGAGTCTGGAATGTACTATGAGCCAGAGTAGATTCTGCATACAGATATAATGGAGATGAGCACCAAAAAGTCTCCTCCCCATACTCACCACCTCTAGTCACAAAGCCTGACAAGCCCCTGTTAGTGCAGTGTTTAAGTACAATGATATCTTCAGCAGGCATGAGAATAAAAGCTTCCATTTATTCTGTTCCTAATATGTGCCAGGTACAGAGACAGCTAAGTGATTCACACAAAATTCTCACTCAATCCTTGCAGCCACCTTCTGAGCTGATTACTGCCCCATTTTACAAATGGAGAAACTAAGGCTCAGAAGCTAGGAGGAAATTTGTCCTTGGTGACTTGGCCAGCAGGTGGCAATGCTGGGGTCTGAATTCAGGTTGCCTTGCTGAGTCTCCTTTCTTTGACACTACAGATGCTCCCATAAGTAGCATATTAGGTTGCTAATGACTCATGGTGAATTGCTTTTCATGTTATTTACTCACAAGCAGGGTCATAGGCAAGCTGCAGGTTCTTACGGGGTGGGACAGGAGTAGAGAATGGTCCCAGAATAGGAAGGTCCCCAAAACAGACTTTACCTCTTCTCAGGTGTGCCTGGAGTCACCTGTCAGGACCCACCTCAGCACATTGTCCTCCTGCTCCACCAGAAACAGGAGATGTTTACTACCCTGCCCTGTCTCTCCCTCCCAGGTCCAGTGCCATCAATGTCGTGAAGATCTTGCGAGTTCTGCGAGTGCTCAGGCCCCTGAGGGCCATCAATAGGGCCAAGGGGCTAAAGGTAAGATGCCGGCATCTTCCAGCCTGTTGGTTAGCGGGGCGCAGCGGAGGTGAGGGCTGGGCTGGAAGGGGGTGATGGTCAGTCTCCATGGCTGGTCCCATAATGAACACAATAATTGCAGAGGCAACCATTTGACACTTGGTTCCTAAGTGAAACTCAAAGGGAGGATCCCCACATGAACCCAGTTTCCCAGGTGGTAATGCACTCCCGATGATAAAATGGAAAGTTGACAGGCTCTTGTCCTTGCAGTCACCTAGTCCAGTGGGGACTTTGTGGCTTCAAGGCCTATGGCTTCCTCTGGGAAGGTTGCTTTGCCTTCTGGCCTGACTTCTCTCACTGGCAGCAAAGGGCTGCGGTGCTACCTCCCTGGAGAGCTCGAGGCTTGGCTGAAGGAGCTCAGGCTGCAGCAGTCTCCTGAAACCTCATCCCCACATTCCCCACCTCCTTTCTCCTGCAGCATGTGGTTCAGTGCGTGTTTGTCGCCATCCGCACCATCGGGAACATTGTGATCGTCACTACTCTGCTGCAGTTCATGTTTGCCTGCATTGGGGTCCAGCTCTTCAAGGTAATGGCATTGGCTCTGACGTGTGGCCCTCCTGCCTTCCCCTCCTACCAAAATTCCCAGGAAGGGGACTGGCGGGTGCAACACAGAGAGGGCAGTAGTGGGTCAGACTGGGCATGGATGTGCCCTCCGTGCATGGCCCGACTCAAGCTCCCTGACCAAAAGAGGGCACAACTGGAAGGGGGCCTGGCCCTCTAAGCAGAAATCTCCTCACCCCTGTACTTTGCCTATCCTTCCCTCTAGCAAGGAGAGGGACTTTCACCCTCTGGAACCTCTGTGTGGGTCACTTGCTGAAAACCTGCAGTGGTCACTTATTATGAGCAGCCTCCCATGTCCCCTGCGCAGCCCAGTCCCAGTGCCTACCTAAGCCAGCTCCTCTGCTCCTACTGAGGCCCCAGTGCAAGCAGGCCAGTGCACCCTCTGGGTGCTGCTCTTTTCTGCCTTAAGCAGTTAAGGTTTCTGAGGTTAAGACCCACCTAAAGCATTCTTCCCCAGCCCTCCTCCCAGCCTACCATATAAATATCCACCGGTGTCCTCATCTAGCTCATCTCTCTGACCCCTGCTCTGCCTCTCCCTTCCTCACGAGGCCTTCCTAGAGAGTCCAGCCTCCGTGGTTTGGAGCTCTCCGTTTCTACATCTCAATGGCACTTGCAGCCCTAAGCCCCTATGTGTGCTACTGCTCCCTCTGCGTGAGTCACATCCTTCCCATCTGGACTCTGCACTGCAGCCGGCAGTCCCTTGCACTGTGCCAGGCTGTAGAGATGCTCAGGAATTACTTTTTGATTGACTGATTGATTAATGAACATCTCTAAACACTTTGTTCTTCTGCCTTCCAGGGGAAGCTCTACACCTGCTCAGACAGTTCCAAGCAGACCCAGGCAGAATGCAAGTGAGTTGAGGTGGGAGGACAGCCAGTGCCCTGGCTGGCTGATCCTGGGAGGTCGGGAAAGCTCATTCTTTCTCAGACCACAGTGGCACTGGGGCTTTCACCCATTTGTCATCTGCTCTTGTTGACAGGACATGTAACATTTTCTGTTCCTGAAGGTTCTGCCCACTGAGGGTCTTCCAAATGGCTAGCACTCTGAGGCTCAAACCTGGCCAGTCTCCTCTCAGCAGCATGTGGGTGGGACAACAAGTGGGGCAAGAGTGCAGAGAGATGGAGGAGCCCAGGACTAACTTCTTCTCCTCCTCTCAGGGGTAACTACATCACATACAAGGACGGGGAGGTTGACCACCCTATCATCCAGACCCGAAGCTGGGAGAACAGCAAGTTCGACTTCGACAATGTCCTGACGGCCATGATGGCCCTCTTCACAGTCTCGACCTTCGAGGGGTGGCCAGAGTGAGTGTGCAGACCACAGCCTCGTCCCCTGACATCAGAGGCCCAGCACTGTGGTCCTCTAGCCCATCCTCAAGTTGTATCAATATCTGTCACTATCCCACCCTCTTTCTCATAGTTCTACTTACCCATATCCTCCCCAGTCAATGAGGGGCTATTTCTAAAACCACCTGCAGGCCACCATCACTGCTGAAGTTGTTACCATTTTGTTCCATTTTTTATTTTATTTTTTGAGACAAGGTCTTGCTCTGTCACCCAGACGAGAGTGTTGCAACAGCCTGGGCTCCAGTGATCCTCCTGCCTCAGCCTCTCAAGTAGCTAGGACTATAGGCTTGTGTCACTTTGCCCAGATAATTTTTTTTCCTTATAGAAACAAGGTGTTGTTCAGGCTGGTCTCAAATTCCTGGCCTTAAGGAATTCTCTTGCCTCAGCCTCCCAATGTGCTAGGATTACTGGCATGAGCCGCTGTGCCCAGCCAGTTTAGAAACTCCCACAAATACACAGCTTTTTTTTAAGCTCTCTTTTTAACCTCAGCAAGAGCCACGATGTCGGGTCTTCCCTCAGTGGCACCCGGGAATGGGGCACAGGGAGAGTTTTTTCAGTGTGGACCCTTTGACCACCATGGGATTTGAGAGGACCAGTCCAAACATGCACTCAGTACAGATGAAGACAACTGAGCTGTCTCTGTTAATGTTAGTCTCTACCCTGGCTCCTTCGAGAAAGCCTTGCCTATAGTTACAGTGGGAAGTAAGCCCCAGCCCCTTTGCAGAGGTCATGTACTCATGCCCAGACCTGCCTGTGGACCCTGCACACTGATACCTCTGCCCAGCAGCAATCCATCAGGTGCTCCATATATCTTTGCATGGACACCCGCTTTTCCTGCCATATGCATTCCAGTGAAATTACAATGTGAAAATCAGAAAAGTCCATAAGTATTTCTTAGTCAACAATAGAGCATGGATCTTAGATGAGAGTCACCATTATCATAGGGTAAAATGTGGTTGATATCTAGAGAATCACCAAATATGTGCAGGGTGACAAGGGAGGGAGGAGGTAATCCCCGACCATGGAGAGCAGCAGGCCTCGTGGAGCACAGCCCAGACCCAAGCAAATGGCATGCGTTTGTAAACCGCTTAAGTGCAAAACAAACCACTGCTGATGACCTGAACAAGCTTGTGTCACATCAGTACTTTTATCTACCTGGATATTTGCTCTCAGACAGATTTATTTTATGTTCCCTCAAACATCCTCTGAGTCCATGTCAGTTTGCAAAGCTGTTTCAATATTTACCAATATTTTCAGTATTTGAAATCAATGTCCATGACTTATGTTACATTTAAATGGCTTTTGACAGTGTCAGAACACCCTCCTATACGTCATATCAACTACCCTGCAAGGAAGGAAAGTCAGGTATTATGGTCTCCCTCTTACAGAAGAACAATCTGAGTCTTGGAGAGATTGAGCGCTTTGCTCAAGGTCACAAGGCCTAGAGCCTGCACCCCCATCCCAGAGACATGCAGGGCAGCAGTGCCATCGCTCCAGTGGTGCCATTGCTCCTCCAGCGCCCTCTATTGGGCCTGTCTCCTCCTGCAGGCTGCTGTACCGCTCCATTGACTCCCACACAGAAGACAAGGGCCCTATCTACAACTACCGCGTGGAGATCTCCATCTTCTTCATCATCTACATCATCATCATTGCCTTCTTCATGATGAACATCTTCGTGGGTTTCGTCATTGTCACCTTCCAGGAGCAGGGCGAGCAGGAGTACAAGAACTGTGAGCTGGACAAGAACCAGGTAGCCTCCTGGGAAATTTGGAAGAATTGCCCGTGGGCTGAGGCGGCAGCAGAGAGGTGGAGTCAGGGAGGGCTGTGTGGGCACCAAGGCTTCTCTCTCCATTCCTCAGCAAGAGTGGGGCCCTCGGTCTTATTGAAGGGCTTGTGCAAAAGAAATGCAAATCCCTGCAAACCCCAGATCTGGCAAATGTATCCAGCCCACAAATATTTGTTAAGCTTTGACTTAAGGATCCTCTATGTTAGGTCTTATGAAAACAAACTTATGCCCTCCAGCCCTATATAGATGCTGACAAGCTAGAAAGTACCCAGGTGGGTTGGCACCGCTGATACAGATAGAGCTGAGAAACTGGAACCATGACCAAGTGAGAGCTTTGGGGCCTTAGGAAACTACTCTTACCTGGTGTCTTAAGTAAAACCAGAGGAGGGGCAGGAGGTGAGGGCAGGAAAGAGGCTGGAGTGGGAGTGAGCTGGTGATTCCAAGTGCTATGATGGGTTTGGTAGCCCAAGAAGGTGAGGCGGCAGTGCCTTCAGTGAGTCATGGAGCTGCTAGGGTGGACTGTAGGTGTACTCATCAGC
>NW_003852487.1:6881845-6882379 GCF_000181295.1 Otolemur garnettii | reverse complement strand
GGCTGGGTTTCCGTTCTGCATCTTAGGAGGAGACTCATTCTGGCTGCTCTGCAGACTGTGGGCTGAAAATAAGGCCAGAAAGAGGGAGGCCAATTAGAAGGTAGAAATGACAGATGATTGGACCCTGACCCAGTGTCAGGCTAATGACAGTAGAGGTGGAAAGAGTAGAAGGAGGTAATACTGGTGAGGCTTAGGGACTAGACTTGGAGACTAGGGCGGCAGAGGAGGCTGGAGTGACTCTGGTCCCTGACTGGGGAATCTAAGCATAGTACAGAGAAATGTGAACCCAATTAGCCCAAGTCTTTCTACCTTATCAATAAGCTATGTCTTCTGATCTTGTGAACACTGGCAAACAGGAAGATTGATTTAGAAGAAAGAAAAATTGAGGAGAAAAGTTCCCCCAAAAGAGTCTGTGGCATAGAAAATAATCAATGGGGCTCGGTGCCTGTGGCTCAAGCGGCTAAGGCGCCAGCCACATACACCTAAGGTGGCGGGTTCGAATCCCCAGCCCGGGCCCGCCAAACAACAATGATG
>NW_003852487.1:6876001-6880496 GCF_000181295.1 Otolemur garnettii | reverse complement strand
AAAAAAAAAAAAAAAGAAGTGGGTGGCCTCCTGGGGGTTGATCCAAAGAGGAGCGTTACTGGGGCCAGGGTTCCGAGAAGGCTGGCCTGAGGTGGTGAGAGGAGAGGCCGTCCTGCCCTGTGCTCACGGCTCCCCTTCCCCATGCAGCACTACGGCCAGAGCTGCCTGTTCAAAATCGCCATGAACATCCTCAACATGCTTTTCACTGGCCTCTTCACCGTGGAGATGATTCTGAAGCTCATTGCCTTTAAACCCAAGGTAGGCCTCACAGGCTGTAGGATGGGCAGGAAGAGCTGGGAGTGCAGGCACAAAAGAAAGTGGGGGGAAAGGCGTCATGAAGGTCCCCTTCTGCAGGACAAATACCCCAACTCCCACACCTGCCAGAGCTGAACTGGACCATCTCAGCTCAAGGTCTTGGCCCTGCCTGAGATGTGCAGGAAGGAATTTCCTCCCTGAGCTGAGCCCTTCCTTCCAGGCAAGGCAGATGATAATGCCCTCCCCCAGTACAGAACGGGTGCCCACAGCCTCTAAGATCAGACCTCTCTGGCCCACTCCCCAGATGCACTCAGGCCTCTATTCTGCCCTCCACCCCTTCTGTCAGCCACACAGACCAATCTCATGTAACAGCGTCCAAGGCTGCAAATGCCTAGGACTCAGGGCTCCAGCCCATAGGCACCTTCTGCTTGTATACCCTCCTGTGCAGGAGGAGCGGCTACCTGCACATTTCTCAACCCTGCTCCTTATGAGGGAGAAAAGTTTAGACTCATTGGCTAAAAGAGGCAGGGTAGGGAAGGTTGGATTGCCTGTTGCTTTGGATTATCTGTGCCCTTCCTGGCCAGCCCACCCCTGTTGTCCAGGTGTGACCAGCACCTGGCCTCTCTCACAGGTCAGAGTCCCCAGCATCCATATTCACCTGAGATTCACCAGCTATTGGGGAAGCTACTTCTGAGGGAAGCACTCATAGCAACTCAGTGGCCCCAGCTACAATGAGGGGGAGTTCTAAGAAAATTGTGCAGTTATAGACAGAGACTCCAGCTTTCTGAACCTTCCTTTCCCCTCCTTCCATAGTTTTCCCACACTCAGCACAGATCAACAAGAGGCCAAAGGGAAGAATGGCTGGCTATGTCTTCTATTTTTTTTTTTATTTCCTTGCTTATTTTTTATTTTTATTTCTTTGCTTTTTTGTTGTTGTTGAGACAGAGTCCCACCCTATGCTCTGAGCAGAGTACAATGGCACCATAGCTCACTGCAACCTCAGACTTGGGCTGTGGGCATCCAGCTGCCTCAACCTCCAGAAGCCACTGGGATTACAGGCGATCGCCATGGTGCCCGGCTGGATTTTTTTCCATTTTTTTAGGAGTTAGGGTCTCACTCTCATTCAAATCCTTACTTGCCTCAGGATTAATTGGGGATGTAAGAGGGTCCTCCTTAGCCGTCAAATCCATGTTCATTGATAATATACCCACAGCCTCCTGTGAATTAATATCCAACTGACATTGTTGACACTGTGTCACGTGCTGCACACATCATTGCATGTGACCCTCAAAACACTCTGCAAGATAGGTCTGAGCGCCCCCTGGAGGGAAGAGGGAAGTGCCAGGATTAATTACAATGCTAATGAGTGGCAGGCCTGGGCCTAGAATCCAGCACCTCTGACTTTGTAGTTGATGTATTCTCCACCACACTGAGCTGTTAGCAAGCATTTTTCCATGTCAAGTGCTCTTCTGGGCATTTTTCAGAAAGAGGGAAGTAACTGGGAATTAAAAATAAGACAGATAGTATCCTCACCATGCCGATTCTTTCTCTCATTCAGAGCATGCCTAGGGACCCTGGCTAATTTTCAGAGAATGAGGCTCCTGGGGGCATTATTTGGTGCTAAGCCTAGTGCTTTTCTACCTCCTCCAAGCCCAGTCCCATTTAGGGGCACAACTTCTGTCCTGAGGTAGAGGGGACCACTGAATGGCCCTGGCCTCCTTCCTCGGAGCCTGCAGCCTTCTCCCACACAGGCATCCTGAGCCCATAGCCCAGGAGCATGGACAGGTTCACCACTGCAACATGACCGGGTGCAGAGTTCAGGGTCACCGCCGAGCTGAGCTTCAGCCTCAGCTGCCATCCCCTCAGTAGGGAAACTGCATCATTTTCATCTAGTGTTATGAGACATATGGTTAAATATTTCAAAGCCCTGAGTCATCCCACAGTTGACTCAGATGTGTTTCTGGTGATGTCTGAAGCAGGCTGTACAGCCCTGCAGTGGACTTTCTGAATCGTGTCCCATAAGCACAGGAGAAATATTGGGCAGCCTGCCCTGGGAAGCACAGGAAGGTGACATCTGCAGGAACATCCACCTGAAAGACACTCTTCCTAAATCCTGGAAGTCAGGGAAGGATCCAGTTTTCTAGAAGTGACCAACTAGGGTGGCCTAAACCCGTGAAGTGCCTCCTACTTGCCTCAATATCCTGGTTTTTCTTATTGTGAGAAGATGGGACAAAGTAAGAGAGACTTTTCCCAAAGAAGGAAGAGAGCCATCCTGGGCCACCTGCATTTCACTCAGGCCAGAGTGGACCTGTGCTGTAAAGAGAGAGGAAAATGAGCCCCTGTGAACTCCTCTAAAGGGGATTCTGGTGAGGAAGGGCTAAAGGCCACAACCCAGTTGGGGGAGCACAGAACAGAGCCAGGTTCCCTGGGTTCTCACTAAGCTGTGTTTTCTTCCATCACAAATAGACTCTGGGAAAAGCATCCCCAAAATCATCAGGCAGAAAACCAACAGCTTCTAACAGTGACCCGAAATCTGCAACCACTTCCCTGTCTCGCCGCTAACCAGGACACTGTGCCACACTTTGCATGTCACTGGCGTGACTTGTATACGCATGTATGACACAGAGGAGTATGTGTTTCCATGCATCTGCTGTGCAAGGACAGTTAGGCGGCAAGGAGGTCACAGAAGGGCTTTAATTACAGCCAAGGAGCAGTTATCTGAAATTGTTCCTGCTTGAGTTTCCTCTCCACCCTTTGTTCTGTGTGACCCGGTGGTGATGTATCAGCCAGGGTGTCAGTTTGCTTCATTCTTTCATCGTCTTCACCATGATGGCTATTCCCAGTCTCTTCATTTCCATCCATTCTCCTCACTACCTCGTGGAAAGTGGACTTGCTCAAATAAGTCCCTGCCCTAATCCAACTGCCCCCTTCCTAAGTTCACACTCTGTTCACAGAAAACTTCACACAAACACTAGGGAAATTCAGTCCCCCACAAAACCTCAGGACTCTGCGGGGATGGCCTAAGAGAGTGGGATCGATGATAGTAGTATTGATTTTAACACCTAATGCCAAACCAGAGGAAGGAGGCTCCTTCCCTGGAAGTAAGACATAACTCCTGGAGGAACCGGAGGGTCCCCAGTCCTGAGTAATTGTGCAGGACCTGGTTGGCCAGCAGGAAGAGTTTTGGTTGGAATGGTCTGAAGGCAACTAAGGGGCTGGGTTTTCCTCCTATTATGAATTGAATTTTACCAGCAAAAACAGGAAAGTAAACTTTTAAGATGACCGCTAAAGATATGATAAGCACTGAAAAATATCCGATGCCTAGGTATAAAGCCAACAAAAAATGGCTAAGACCTCTATAAAGAAAACTGTAACATTTTAGAGAAAAGAATCAAAGACAAGCTAACAACTGGAGAGAGAGATCAGTGTCCATGAGTGAGAAAACTCAATGCTCCAAGGAGCACTTGGGGGACACCCCGAGAGGGTGGTGAAGAAGGTGTCATTTCTCCTCTAACTGACCTATAGACTCTGTAATTCCCTGGCCATGCCCATGCAGCTGTCCTTTAGGGCAAACAGTGTGAGCAGGAGTGGCCCCCAGGCTTTGGTCATGCTGGTGTCACCCTAGAAGGAGAGTGTAGGAGCTCGGGGCAGGAAGCAGTGGCAGTCGCAGCTACTCCGCTGTCAGTGCAGGTTGTGATACCAGCAGGAGTGATGGTGTCACTGGCTGCCTGGGATGTGCTGTTAACACTGCCTTAGCAAAGATGTTTGGGCCAGGAAGGGCCATATGCAGGGCTGCAAGTGTCCCCTCAACCTGGGTCTTTCTGCCCAGGAAGGCAGGGCTTGCCCAGTAGGTGGTACCTGCTGATGCCAGTCCCCATAGGCCTGGAGGGGTGAAGCAGCAGGGCCCTACCGCCCACTCCCTGGAGGGAGTAGCAGTACTCACTCACTGGCACCTCCCTGAACACCCAAGAGATTGCGACCCTGGCAGCCCTCTGTGATCAAAGCCTTGGCCTCCTATTGTCTTTCTTCCAGCCTGAGAAGGATCTGCAGTGAAAACAGTTGTTGTGGCCCTCCTGGCCCAGCTTTCATGGTAAAAGTGACTGAAGCCTCGGGGTTCACTGTCATGCTGCCAGACAAATTAGGACCCAAAGGCATTTCAAACCTCAGGGCTGGAGGAAGCCTCTAAGCCAGCACTAAGAGAGCATCTGCAGTAATTAAAATGTTCCATGCGTGCTGTGGA
>NW_003852487.1:6869212-6875557 GCF_000181295.1 Otolemur garnettii | reverse complement strand
GTTCCCCTACAGATCCGTTCCTTCTCAGCTCCAGAACCTGCTCTAAGGAAGGCAGAGAGCGCCTCGGGAGCTCCCCCAGCAGGCAGGTCTGCAGCCAGTGGGCCCCTGTGGGGTGTGTCCTTGTGAGCCCAGGGCTCCCGGATGCCTTTCCCAGTCCACTGGACTCTGACTAGGTTTCATGAGTAGCATTTTAGTGCCCTGTGACACTGAAACCTGAGAGCCTAATCCCCTCCTGGGTCTCCCTGGACCCCTTCCCCAGGGTGCAGAACCTTGTCCTTGTACATCCCAGTTGTCGGCCAGGACTTGCTGCCTAATGTCCTCAATGTCACCTCCAGAGTGGGGCAGGCTTCTCCCCACATGGCTTCCCCAGCCCACCCCCACGCCCGCATCCTCCTGCCCAGTGGCTTCTAGCCTCAGCTGGGGCTGTGACTCCCACCTGCCCACAGACACAGAGGATGTGGCCAGCATTTTCAGAGTATCAGCAAACAATGGGGTAATAATTCAATTGCCACTATGTTTTCTCTGTTTGGGGGGCTTTTTGGAAAACCCCTCATTGTTCAGGAAAGAGGAAAAGAGGGTGTTGAAGCCTTGGCTGGTTGGTAGAGAGGCAGAAAGAGGTGAGGTTCCTCCTGTCCATGGCCCCTTGTCCTGAGGAATCCATTACTGAGGCCCTCAGCCAGGAGAAGAGCAAGGGACAAGTCATAACTAGCCACCAGCCTAAATGACGAGATGCTACTAGCATCAGGGCTGCTCAGATCTCGGCGTCAAATGCCCTCTCTTTCTTGGGGCCACTCACCACAGCTCTGGGCATGGGCTTGCTCCGGTCTCACTGACAGAAGAGGCAGGGGCTCTCCCATGGTGCCTTGGTGGTGGACACCCTGGAGGTCTGCAGGCAGGGCTAGTCTGCTCTGCTTCTTGAAATTCTCTGCGCCTGAGAGAGGGCATTGCTGGCCGTGGACTTTCCATGCCCAAAGGCAACTTTCCTTGCATCCAGGCTTACCTAGGTCCTGGGGTTTTCAGCAGCTTCCAGAGCCACCTCTTCTCTGCATGTTCAATGTTTCTTAAGAATAGTTTTTGCCCTTGGGAGTGATTGTCAGCTCTGGCAGGGATGGGCACAGGCCCTGCCCAGGTGAGGAGCATTTGGGGGGACACCCTGAGGGTGCGGTTAAGATGGAAAGGTCCTCACCAGCTAACTTCTTTTCACTTGGGGCTTTGAGTTTACACAGGACAGGCAGAGGGAAGCCTGGGATGGAGGTGAGGCAGATGTACTGGGAGCATTCACTCAGTGGAGAAGCTCAGCAGTCCTGGGCCTCGTCTGCTGTTGGCTCTGTTCATGTCTAGAGCCTCCTTTCTTTATAGGCCCATCACCTGGGCTCTCTTTGCCAAATAGCTTTCATCATACAACCTGTCACAATTCACATCCTCCGGCCATGGGGCTGTCCAGGGGCATCTGTGCCTTGTTACAGAGGCAAAGGGGGGGACAGATTGCTCAGGTGAGGCCCCACGGTTTTAGGTGTTGGAGTCCTCATCTCCAGGAGTGAGCAGCTCCCAGGAAATAGCCCAGAGTCCTGACACTCACCTGGCAGGTGGAGAAGTGGGAGGGCCACCTCAGCAGACAGTTCAAGCCCTGGGTCAAACAGCAGATTGACTTGTCTGAGCCAGGGATGAGAAACCATTTTAGCAACCTTGAGCCAGGCCTACTTTCCTACTCAGGCTGAGTTGTCATTTGAGACTCTTATCAGACATGGTCTTTCTTCCTAGAGGAAGCTGGTGGACAGCATGCCAAAGGATAGGATAGTCTCCTAAGTGTCCCCAGCTGTACTGCCTCCAGGAGAAGAACAGCAGGGCCAGGATTCCTCTAAATGCATCAGTACAGCCACCCCAGGGGCCAGCAGGACCCTGCAGGCTCAAGTCCCCCAAGGGCAAGAGAGACTCCAATTTCCTTAAACTCTTCCATGGGCTGTCAAGAGAAATTAGAAGACTCTTTCTTTAAAGCCCAGTAAAGGATCAGCAGAATGAAGTAGAAAGTGAGATAATCAGTAGGGAAAGATACAAATTGGAGCCATATTTTCTTTTTGAAAGCTGAGAATCTTCTAGAAACCTGGTGTGCTTTTACTAGATAATTGACATTACCAGCTGTGATGTTCGTTCTCTCCAACTCCTCTCTGCCTCTAACCACACCACTCACCAAGAATTACCCCATTCCAACATGTGTAAGCTAGCCATACATCTCTGCATGACACAGTCATTTTTATAAGGCTTTGATTTTTGCAAAGCAAGCTTCACTTTATTTCTTTGCTTTATCATCTGCTGCCCCCAGATCCCACCCAGAGAGAAAATCCTGGTATACTGACTCTACTAAAAATAGAAAAACTACCAGGCATTGTGGCAGGCGCCTGTAGTCCCAGCTACTCAGGAGGCTGAGGCAGAAGATCGCTTGAGGAGTTTCATGTGATTATACCATTGCACTCTTACCCATGCAACAGAATGAGACGTTGTCTCAAAAAAAAAAGAAAGAAAAAAGAAAATTCTGGTAGATTGAGACCCAGGAAGCCTAGGTCTACCCTCTCCATCATCTCAAGCAAGCCTGGGCTGGGCAGGAGAGAAGAGGAAGCTCGTGAGTACGCTATTCCTCCATGTGGCTTCTCTGTGACTTAGGAAGACTGGCTTAGAAGCCTACAGTGAGACTGAGCAGGGTCACATCTACAAACTGATTCATTAAGGCTTCAGGGAAAGTGATTAACTAAGGCATCCAGAGGAAACTGAGCAGGATCCCCGAGCCAGGGGAGTTTGCACCCAGACCTGGAACTCGGCACCTCCAGCCTGGAGCACCCTTCCGGTTCATGACCATTTTAAAATAGGTCATGTTGCAATCCTGGTATTCTGCCATCTCTTTCCCTGAGCTTGTTTATTCTAACCCTGCAGCTGGATTTCTGCCTCACTCCATAATATAACTTCAAGGTTCATCTTTGAGATTAGATTGTGTAAGACCTAGCATAAACTATGTTACTAAAGTCTAAAACTGTTTTTCCCCTTGCCTGTGGCTTTACTAGCTTTCAGCCTAGCTTTTCACCATTTTCTCTCCTTTTTTGTCTCCTAGGCTTTGTCATTCTTCATGTATTTTATGTCGAGGCCTCTTTGCCTCTGTGTTGTCTGGCTAGTGTTTGCTGCAGGCAGGTTCACCAACAACCCAGCAAATATTTCATTGAACACCTGATGTAGTAGCCAGTCTGACTGGTACCAGGGCCACAGTTGTGAATACATGCAGGTGGGGAAGCCCAGATTTGCCAGACTTGGCCCACTCTTGGGTCTTTATAGCATCCCCAGGTCACTATCTCATTCATCCTGGAAAACCTGCTGTTCAGCCTGGTATTCATATTCCAACTTTAAAAGAATAAATCAATAATTGACCATTCTGTATCAGTGCTTATGCCTTTGATTCTCTTAACATTTAGAAGCAAAGGAGGGAAGGAAGTAACATGGATTGTCAATGAAGAACCAGACATCGAGCTAGATATTTTACTTTCCTTACCTCATTCAATCCATAAGACTAATCTCATGGTCTCCCATTTTGCATTTGGGGAAACTAAAGATCAGAGAAATGCTAAGTACCATGTCCAAGGTCGCAGAGCTAGGTTTTTTGTTGTTATTGTTGGTTTATAACAAACACTTAATATCATGCACACCCATACAGTTCTGAGTACTTTAACAGATATTAAGTTATTTAATCATCATAAAATCATGCGATTTTTTTGACTCAAAAATGAAACTCTGGCCAGACACAGAGTCTCACACTATAATCCCAGCACTTTGGGAGGCTGAGGCAGGAGGATCACTAGAGGCCAGAGTTTAAGACCAGCTCAAGCAACATAGCAAGACCCCACAGTGCACCTGTAGTCCCAGCTACTAAGGAGACTGAGATAGGGGAATCACTTACTTGAGCCCAGAGTTCAAGGCTATAGTAAACTATGATCATGCCAGTGCACTCCAGCCTGTGCAACAGAGTCACTTAATGGGCACCATGTAAGGGTATATGGCACACCCTCTGGGTACAGGACATAACTACAACAGGGACTTTTCGAAACAAATGCAAACATTGCAACCTAATTGTCCCCTCACATTAATCTGAAATTTAAATAAATAAATATCAACCAAAAAAAAAAATGCCCAACTCTTTGCACTACATCCCCACTAAAATAAGTAATGTGAATAATCTGGGTTGTTTCTATGCACTTAGCAGGTCCTCGTCAAGTGTTAGTTTTCTTCCTCATAAGAAAAGCAGAGACAAAATGAAAGCAAGCCATTCTCACATAGCAACTCTGTGGATCTTAATGTATTCCTTCCATTCCTGCCCTTCCATCTCCCGGGACCCCTCATCCCCATTCTCCTCTCATTCAGTGATTCTGTCTTTGGCCCCAGATTAGTTTGGACCTTCTGGATTTTCTTTCCAAGTGCTTTCAGGAGAGGGGACAGTCACCTGATGAGTGAGCTCAGGAAAGTGAGACAATAGCCTGATATTCCTATGTGCACATGAATACACTCATATTCATGTGTATGCATATACACACACACACTCATTTGCAATGGGAGGACTTGCAAGTTGTGGAAGCAAAAATCAAATTGCAGAGTTCCTTGAAGGCAGGAACTGTTTCATATTCATTTTTGTGTCCCATGGGAGGCCTTCGGTGAAAGTTTAATGCATGCATGAATGAATGAATGAGAATTATAGAACTAGAGAACAAGGGAAAAAGAGAGTCAGAATATTTATGTCAGAAAACATTAAAATCATTCACCTTCCATCAGTGCAGAAATCTCTACACATCCTTGCTTTCTGCTATAAGAGACTCCCTATTTCTAGAGCCAGCTCTGTTGGAAATCCTTCTTTATACTGGATTGAATGTGCCCCTCTATAACTTCCATTTATGCATGCTTCATTTTCCATCTTTTCTTTCTACAAACATTTATTGAGCACCACAGTGATGATGTTGAAACATGTCACCATCTTTATAGAGCTCACAGTGCAGTGCAGGAGATGCCACTCACAGATAAACAAAGAAGTTTCAGACAGGGTAAATGCTGTGATGGGGACCAGGGGAGCGGTGGGGAAAAGATGCTTGTTTTAGATAGGAAGGTCAGAGAGGCGCCAGTTCAACTGAGACCTGGAGGTTGAAAAGGAGCCAGAAGAAGAGCATTTCAGGCAGAAGGAAGAGCAAAGGCCCCACCGTAGGGGCAAGCTCAGCTTGTTCTGGGACTTGAGAACAGGCAGTGGAGAGGAGTAGGCAGAATCCAGGACACGCAGGTCTTTGGGACCACAGCAAGGGGGGTGTGTGTCCTCAGACTGCCCTGGGAAACCACAGCGGGCAGCTCCTTCAGTGGGGAGTTCTGGAATCTGATTTCCATTGTTCGCTGGCTGCTGAGTGAAGGGTGCCTAATGAGTGGGGAGCAGCCAGGAGCCCAATACCAGGAATGCAGGTGCCAGCCATAGGCACAGAGTGAGGTTGGCAGAGTCATGACATCATTTGATGGTGAATCAGATGTGAGGGTAAGGAAGGCGTCTGAGATGGCTAGAAGGTTCCCGGCGCATCTGTGGGTGGATGGGATGGTAGTGCCACTGCTGAAATAGAGAAGAACAGGAAGAAACCAGCTTAAAGGGAGAATTTTTAGATATATTAGGTTGAAAAATGTCACACAGGCTGTTAAAGTCTGGAATTCAGACAGGTAGACTCACTGAGCTGGAGATACAGTTTAGGAGTCCGTGCCCTCTGAAGATAGAAACTCAAAGAATTCTGTCCAGAAGCCTCCATGTCCTGGGAGAAAAGGAGTTGGAGAATGGACGGAATTGGAAGGAGACCGGGAAAGATGGGAAGAGGAAGGAAAAGAAACCTGAGTCTAGAGACTGAGGGCCAGGAAGGCCGAAGTGAGGGATGGAGGGGAAAATACCATGACCCAGGATAAAAGCTTGGATGAGTTACACCAGCTGCAGAGAGGAAAGAAAGTGGATAAGGAGAGAGGCTGGAATGCACCCTGTTCTCCAGGGATTGGGGATTTACATGTGCAATTTTGTCCTCATCTGCACCCTTCCTTGATGAGTGTTACAGAGACCTCCCCTCTGCCCTCTTTTCTCCCGTACTAGAAACTCTGGTCCAGGAGGACCTTGAAAGCCAGGGCTTCCTGAAGCTTGCTAGACATGTCTACAAAGGGACCAGGCCCTGTGTCCCCCGCTGTGCAGGAATGACTTTAAAGGTCTCAGGACTCCGTAAATGGAGTTTCCAGAAAAGGCTCTCTGTACTTCTCTTTTGCTAAAGGATCTTTGCCATAAAAACACATGTTGAGGGGGGTAGTATA
>NW_003852487.1:6868492-6868899 GCF_000181295.1 Otolemur garnettii | reverse complement strand
GGTTCAGCCCTGCTTTGGGGCAGGTATTCAAGGATAGTCCAAGATGCTTATTAAAGGGATTTGTTCTGTAAAATTTGGATTCTGTCAAAATACTGTGCTCAAGGATACAGAAGGCCATGTGTAGCCCCAGGCCGCAGGTCCCCACCAGGACAGTGGTTGTGATTGGGTCCTTGGCTCCTGCTTTGTGTTCTCCGTTCCCACCAGCCCTCCGCCAGCTTCCTCTCTGCTGCAGCCTCCCATCTGCCCCTGAGTTCCTGTCGAAGCTCCTCGTCATTCCTCCCAGCTCTGATTAGCCCTGAGCACCTCCCCTGGCTTTGCCCAGCTCCCATTGTCCCATCCACACTCCTTGTCTATTCTTTAGTCCTGCCCATGCCCTGGGCTACATGCAGGTAGAAGGTCCCTAGTCA
>NW_003852487.1:6863146-6867878 GCF_000181295.1 Otolemur garnettii | reverse complement strand
CTTCTTCAGTGCAGAACTCAAAGCCTGTTAGATTCAAGGGGCCCTGAGATCTGAGATCACTCCCAGGCCAGAGCTCTGGGCTTGGACACTTCCAGCTTTGTTGGAAGATAGGGCCCTGGTGTGGGGGTTGTTTTGTTTCGCTGGTCTTTGTAATGCCGATGAGCATCCCACAGACATAACATTCTACAGAACACCATTTTGGAAACCAGTGAGGCACCACATTGATTCAGGGAGGCAAAACTGACATGGAGTGTTTAGCAGGTGGACTGGAGGATGCTGAACATCCCACAGCAAGGGAGACAGTTCTGCCCAACCAAAAACTATCCTGCTTGGACATCACTCAGGAAAGGTGATGTCTAGTAGGAGCTGATACTGAGGTCATCTTCAGTGGCTGGTTAACGGTCAAGGATCAACGTGGATAAAAACACTGTTAGAAATAGGAACATAAGGTTTATCTTACAAGGGTACAAGTGAATCTAAGAGTAGAATGTGAACATTTTAAAATAATAACTAAGAAAATGAAAAAAAAAAGAAATAGAAACATATTAGACTATATGACTTTGTATTTCCTTACTAACCTGGAAAAAGTCAACTTAAAAAACTCTAAGAGCAAGCAAGGATATTTCCTTTTCAAAGTTGTATGGAGGGCAGGTACAGTGTCACGTGCCTGTACTCTCAGCTATTCAGGGGGCTGAGGCAGCAGGAACACTTCAGCCCAGGAGTTTGAGGTTCCCGTGCTACAATGACACCACTGCACCCTAGCCTGGACAGTGAGCACGACTTTCTCAAAAAAACAAAAAAAAAGAAAAGAAAATTTGTATGGAAATACAGACATTATTTTAGTGTAGTGATCTTTAATCCTTTCTGGACCCAAAGCTCCTCTTTTTGTACCAAGTATTTTATAATACCTTCTTAACTTCCTTTAAATAAAATTCAAAGGAAACTTAAAATTCACATCTATACTTATAAGTCAATAAACGACATAATTCCTTAATTATAATACAATGGGGAAAATGTATGTTTAAGAGAGTAAGAGTTTATTCTACAGGGGAGGTAGAGGATAATGAAAGAGGGGAGTCACGAACCTTTAAGATAAGAACTGAGGTTACAGAGGTGGCCTCAGAACTGAGGTGGCAGAGGGCACCCTGCATAAATGTCTGTCAAAGTCAAACAGGACAAACTGCACTTCTTCACTGGGCAAGATTGCCCCTGCTTAACAGGGCAGTCAGCACCCCAGTCCTTACCCACTAAATGCTAGATACCATTTTGCTTTGGGAATCATCAAGATGCCCCTACAGAGGCTCAGGGCACCCTCGAGACCGGTGTCACCTGCTGCGCTGAGACTGCAGCCTCAGGCTAGCCCTGGCAGGACTTCACTCAGCCTCTTACTGAATTTTAGTTGTGTCTCCCACCATGCACAGAAACTCACCACACATCACATTAAAAGGAGTAGAAAAGGAAAGGAGAGGATGGGAGGCAGCTGGGGATAGGGAGGAAAATGTACAACTGAGCCCCTAGCCCCCACCATCAGCCGGGAATCCAGAGGCCGGGCTGTGCAGGGTGAGGCTCCTGCCTGCCTTTCAGCAGCCTGATGGGTGAGCCCAGCCCCTGATTATTGTTTATTGTGCAGCGCCCACAGGGCACCTGGTGGTGTAGTGCACGGCCCACAGGCACACATGGCCCTCCCCAGCCAGCTCTTGTACCCAGGGATTTGCGTATTGTTGCAACATTGTGACAGATTTCTTTCCTGCCTGGTGCTTGAGAGCTTTAGAGTCACTATGAATGATAAAAAATAATGATATGACTTGCATAAAGCCTTCGTGTGGGTAGGGTAGTATTAGCTATTACGTTTAATTATTTAATGTGGAAAATTATTCATGCTGCGTAAAAAAGCCTGGTGGAAAGTACACTGTGGTTCCCCGTCTCCATCCCTTCTACTGGGAAAGAAAGTGGAGCACACAGGCCTAGTGGGAGGAAAAGGGATTCCCAAACCTCTGGGGCGCTGTGGGTGAACCAGACCTATTCAAAGCTGAGGGGCTGCCCACCCTGCGCTCAGGCTGCCTGTTTCAGGCTGCACTTTCGGTGATGCCAGGGGCTGCAGGCAGTGGCTGGAGAGACCAAGAAATACCCAAACAACAGTAGTGATAGGAGCAAGGGCAGAACCGTAGGCATCAAGCACTTCCTCTGTACCTTTCCTGTGGGGACTTGCATCACAGAGCCACAAAACCCTGTGTGATGACCTTTACCTCTTTGAAGAGTCACAAAGAGGCTGCCCACACAACTCGAGGTTCATCTCTTGGAGTTAGAGAGGTCCAGGGTTTCATCCACATCTTGTTCATGGAAGTGGGTACAGGTCACTGGCTAGGACATTCCTGCCCCTTAACAAAGGAGCAGCCCACAGGGCAAGAGTGATAGGATGGGCATGGGGACTATCTGAGGGTATTACGCACGAGGGGACCTCTCTGACCTGGGTTTGGAATGCTCTCCCCAGGCCTTGGCCAGATGGGTTGGACTGGGGGGAATTCAAGGCAGGCAGGTGGTTTTGAGCACTGCTGCAGGTCCAAGCTCATTCCTGTAGCAAGGGAGATAGCTCTTCCTTGTTCCCTCCACTCCAACCCCTCCGAGTCCCTGCCTTTCCACCTGTAAAAAGTGCACGGTGCTGTTCGTTTGCCTGCATGCATGGTGATGTGTCTGCCAGCGCCCTGGTCCTGGAGGAGTCCTTTGGAGAAATCAGCGTGTTCCTTCCAGCATGAGTAGAGTGAAGCGTCTGCTGGGATCCTTTAATCTACCTGGGTGCAAAGTGAGGGAGAGAAAGGGCCTTCTCCAGCACCCAGAAGACGCAGGCTGAGAGGTCTGATTCCTATCAGTGTGGCTGAGCCTTGCAGAGGCACATCATAAGCACTTAATATGTGCTGGTAGGATAAATGAATGAGTGAATCAGTGAAGCCCTTCAAAAATTTCCTGGAGAGGAAAAAGTGTAATTCCAAAGAAAAATGGAAAGAAAGTGTCCAGTTTAAAAGCATGTGTTCCCAGGAGTATGCATTCCTTCCGCAGTTATGACAGTGACCCCCACCGGGGACTCTTCGCATAGGGAGAGGAGCCAGCCCTTTTCCCACTCCTACCCTTTGTCCCTGAGTTCTTGAGCTATCTGGGTGGTATGTGCTTCTGGGCACTTCTGAATTAGCACATCACAGGACAGGCTGCCAGAGGAAGGCACAAGTCCTCACTGGCAGCTGTGTGCCCCAGTTATGCCTCCTCCCCAAGACGCCACTAATTTCCATGATTACTGTTATGTCTAAATGGCATCCTAATGTAATACAATTTATATTATCTCTGCTTGGTGTCAGTTAGCATTGTGTTCTGTGATGCTCCCTCCCTGGGATCAGCGCTTCGCAGACACACACTGAGACGTGGCTGCCACTTTCACTGTTGGCGGGGTGCAGCTTCCCCCATGTCCATACGCTTCCCCATCTCTTAGTTCCATGGCCTGGGACCCAGAACGACCAGAGTTTCCAGGAATGGGGCACTGTGCCCACCCAGGCCACCCTGCTCAGCCCCCACCTCACACCCCTTTGTTCCAGGCTTGCTCACGCTCCCCTTCAGGGACCCCTTCCCTAGGTGAGCACAAGCCACCTTTTTCCCTCCTCCCATCCTACCCTGCCCCACCAGGCAGTCCGGGCCACCTCTCCCGGTTCCATGCTCACCTGCTGCTTTCCCTGACTGACTTGCAGGGTCACTTCAGAGGCCCTGGGACCCAGGGTTGGGGATTTCACATCCCTGGCCCACCGCCAGCCTCTATTCTTACCCTCCCTCCACCGATTCTCTCTCTCCATTTGTCTTCCCACACTCTCCACCAGCCATGGATTTTTCCTCTCTCCTCCCTCCTTTCCTCCTGCTATCTGAAATAGCTCCTCCGTCTTCTTCTCACTAGATGGCTGTGATCCCTTTGCTCCTTTCCACCTCTGTGTGGTGGCAGTTGGGCCACCTCTCCCTGTCATGCACTCCGCCTTCCCTTGCCATCTGTCCTTCCCTGCTGTCCATCTCAATCCCTGCAATGCTAATCCCAGCCCAGCTGCCTCACAACCCTGCCTGTCTCGAGCTCTGGCCCCCATGATTCCGGGGAGGGGACAGTCCTGGCCAGGTGCCCCTGGACAAACTGGAAGTGGAGCCAGCTTCCCCATCCTGCCCCCTCCTCCAGGCTGCTTTCCCTTTCCTTCTTTTTGCCTGCTCATCTGAGGCATAGGAGGGTAGACAAGAAGGAACAGCAAAGAGAAGAAGGCAAGTCATGGCAGGGAGATCACTTCTTTCCTCAAAGTTCCTAAAGACTAATCAGCACAGTCCCAGGATACAAGTACGAGTGTGTGCAGATTGCCTTGTGGATGCTGTCTGACCACCAACATGTTTCCATGTCCATATTGGCTCTGAGAAGATTGTAGGGGCAGCCTCTGCTCCAGGCAGAGAAGGAGCTAAGGATCCAGAAAATTCAAGGGCAGAGGTGTGTGCCTGTAACCTCTTCTGCAGCCTCCTCTGGTAGCTGTCTGGGATTAGAGATGGAAAACAGTCCTACCTGGCAGCCCAAGCCTCTCCTCTCAGCCCTCTGGGGTGAGGAAGAGTGACCTGTGTCTTCCTGGTGGGAAGAGTGGTTTTTAGGAACCTGCCAATTAACTGTCTACATGAACTTGAGTCCAACAAAATTCGGCCGTGACAACCTGCAGGCTGCCACTGATCTCAA
>NW_003852487.1:6854310-6862840 GCF_000181295.1 Otolemur garnettii | reverse complement strand
GAGTGGTCTCATGTCATCCTCTCCTCAACACTATGGTTTGTCCCATTTTCTAGGTGGGGAAACTGAGGCAAGGAGAGGTTAAATTATATGCTCACAGTTACCATTCTACCTCTAGAGATCAAGCTCTTAACCATGACACTGCCTCTTTCAACTTGGTATATGTTCGATCACGGAGCCAAATCAGGGCACAGATAATCCAAAAGAGAGGATCCAACATCCCTGTGCATGTGAAATGCATCATTTGATGCTTTTGCAGCCATTTTTCCTTCCCATAGTGATTTTCTGAAGCTAATATCAATTTGGTCTCCGTTTGCTCAGCCCACACCTGCAAGGGATGGAGGTTGGGCAGTGACCAGGAGAACCCACCTGGCCTAGGGTACAAGCAGCTCCGGATTGGTGGGTGGGGGCTGCCTGTTGCCTGGGTGGTGCCCAAAAGTCCATCCCTAGGGTGGCCAAAGAAGAGTCCTACCTCTGAACACACCCCCAGAGGCTGAGCATTTGAAAGGGAAAATGAGCTCCCTCTGTAGAATTTGCAGAGGCAAGGGAAAGGCTTACAACTGCAAAAACACTGCCCCTTCTGGTGACCCACCCTGCGAGAAGTTGGACATTAAGAGGTTTGGTGCCATTTCAAGAAGAGCTAGGAAAACCCTTTCCCCAAGCCCAACTTCCCAACCACGTGAGACCCAGTCACCAGGAAAACGAAGGGTGATAAGTATAACCTGGCTCCTAGCAAACTGACTTCATAAGAAAAGAAGTCTATGACTTTCCTACCCTCCTTCCTCCATTACACCCCCCCAAACCCTATTACCTTTCCAGCAAGTGAGGGGATGGGCAGAGATGGGTATGTGAGAGGCAGAGAGAAAGAACCCCAAGCTCTCACACTCCAGAGGAGATGGGGGAAAGGGCGTCCTCCCAGGCCCCACTCACCTAGGGATTTGCTGACTGAAGTGCAGGACATGGGCCAAGGATCTGGGAAGGATGTGGACCAGTGGGAGGAGGGGCTGGCAAAGGGGACAGAGACTTGAAAGGGGCCCTGAACCCATCTTCGTGGCCCAGCTGGGAGGTCTGGCGGGCTCCTAACACAGAGGGATGAGAAGGCGGGTGTCCGGGCCAGGGTTAAAGCTGCCTCTGAAAGGGACCCTGTTGCCCCCTAGACATGCTCCCCTCACCCCTGCCAGCTCTGCAGAAATCTCAGGGCTGGGTCCACAAAAGTCCTGGTGACAGGAGAACTGGTTGTTTTCTGCAGCCAGTGGAGGTCCACAGTATAGCCTGCCCCAGGACAGAGAAGTCAGGGAAAACATGATGCATTGATCCCAGCAGAGTCAGCCCAACCTGCGGGAGCCCGCGTGGTACCATGGGCTGGGGAGGGCCATGGCCAAGGAGGAACCAACTGTCTTGTGTTTTCCTTCTGGCTGCACATCTACAAAAATGTCCGGGAGAAAGGGTGACCAGGGATGCAAAGCCAGGAGGGTGCCAGGGTCCCTTGAAGGCATGCCCTTTCCCGCAGTGCGTGCCAGCTGATTAACCCGTGTGCACTGGTCTGGTTTGATCTCTGTGCGTCTCTTCCTCTCCCTCTCTCGTCTCTCAGAGGTGTTGCAGACCAAGGCCAACTCACGCATTTTGTTTCAGGTCTCTCTGGCGGGTGAAAAGATTTCCAGCTCATCCTCTTTTCTTGAGCACTGAAGCTCCCGCCCTCTTACCTCCCTTCCTGGCCCCATACCCAAATAATGTTTCCTTACACATTTTCTAGGCTGCTGCTGAGCCCTCCCGGATTCTGCTCTTGTTCTGTTTCTCTCCCTTCTCTTCCTTGACTTCCCTCCCTTCCCTTCTGAAATAGCTCTATCCACAAGATGGTATTCATATCAAGATAGTCCCCAGGGTTTTCCAAAATCTAATTCTACAACACATGCATTTGATAGTTCATTTGAGGTCTTCACTCCTTTCCCCCCTTCCCCCCCAATCAGGGATCCCCTTTTGCCCTGTGAATGACATCTGAGAACCTGGGAGGGATTTGGTTGTACCCTGCTCACAGCATGTGACTCTCTCAGCCTTCAAGGCTCTGGTATAGTCCAAAAAATACTCTGGGAAGCCAACAAGAAAGCCAAGGATTCAAGCTGACCCTCACCTAACCCATGCCCTGGCCAACCTCTGCTCTCCTAGTCTGGCTATCCAAAGCCTCCTTGGTGGTGTTTCTGTTTTCTTTTGGCAGAAATGCCTGGGAACTGAGAGGCCCCTTTCCCTGTGACCTGACCTCCCACACTAAGAATAACAGCCCTAGGACAGCGTGTCTTGCCGTCCCTCTGGAAAGGCGGCATGACTGGGGAGTGGGAAGTTCAGGGAGCTGGATAGAGCCAGGAGGAAATGGAAGAACACAGATTTTTGTCTCTTGTGAGTAAAAAGTGAAAAGGGCAAGTTGTCAGCCTTCAAGAGAGCTGGGGAGAGACCAGGGAGCCTCTCAGAGGACACTTCATGCTTTCATGGCCACTCACCGTCCACTAGATTCCATCCCCTGGAAGCCCAGAGAACAGGAAAAGGCTGGGCCTGATGGACAACAGTGGCCAGCCCCATCTCGGCCCCTTGCAGAACATTCCTTGAAAGACTAAAGGGGCAAATGTCCTTTAAGAGGACAAATCTCTTTGGTACTAGGTCCTCTCCCCACACCCATGGGAAATGTGACTGTCCTATTCCTAGGGTTCCTGAGCTGTGGGTGTTCACCTACGTCGTCATAGAACGTTGCTCTCTTGGCTCCCACACCTCTGGGGAAATGACCCAGACCCAACAAGCCCTTTGTAAAGAGTCCACCCATCCAGGATTCCTGCCACCCTACAGTACATCTGGGACAGCCTGTTCTCTGCTTGACCCAGTTGTCCCAGTATCTCAACTAAGATTTTCAAGATGTAGTATAAAACAAATAAAATCCACATCTACAGAATGAAGCAGTAAAGTCAGGACACTGGTCTCCCCTTCTGTGCTGGAATTGCTCCTCCATGGCACCACTGCCTTCTTCCCTTTCTAAGAAGCCAGTGTCCTTGTGCCCCACCAGACTACCCTGTCAACCCTGGGGAGGCTCTCAAGGACTTCCCGCACTTCGGGTGACACTAGCATCTCAGGGGACCCTACCTTAGCATGATCATGCTAGGAGAGGAGCCTGGGAGGGTGCTCAGGAGCCCCCCACCCCAGGGAGCACTGTCTAGAGCCACAAGAGATGTCCCCAGACCACAGGACAGGCCTGGACTCTGCCTCCTCTCAGGTAGCCAAGGATTTGCCAGGTAGAACTGCCCCCTAGGAATGTTTGAGTGTGTCCAGGGCAGGATCTAGGACCACCCCGATCTGATCTGCATAGAGTCCAGCTGATTATGGATCTTGTTTTAATGATTTGGTCCTGTTTTTATTTCTGAGCTTGACACAAGTTATGTCACCTCTGAGCCCAGATAGCCCGGCCCCATTCTAGCCCACACTCATTGCCCCGGCTCTCAGGGCCCTCTGTTTCTGGTCTCACCCATAGAACCACAGCCAGCTCACCTTTAGGGTGTCACACAGTGGGTCCCCTCCCTCCAGGGAGGCCCCTGTGGTGGGGAAGGACTGGAGGTGTGGGAGTGCTGGAGAGCCAGCAGCTTGCACTGCCTTCCCCACCCCCCACCCCCACTCCTGCCTGTGGAGGAGGGAGCTGGGCAGGTGGATCAGCAGGACGGGCCATGTGACTGAGGGAAGGCGGGCAGGGGGCCCGGATGAGATGCCCCTCCATCTCCCTTCTTGCCGGGGCCCTTGGGCTCCCGCCACAGTGGGGGCATCTGGAACTCCAACAGCAACACTGAGATGCCTGGACGATGATTCTGATGGTGATGTTGCTCTGTTCTTGTCTGTCTAATATTCCTTTTTAATCCCCATCCTGCCTGCCCCTCCCTTATGTAGGGTTACTTTAGTGATCCCTGGAATGTTTTTGACTTCCTCATCGTAATTGGCAGCATAATTGACGTCATTCTCAGTGAGACTAATGTGAGTATTACTCTGCCCTCCCCAGGAAACCTCCTTCTTCCTCCTCTGCCTCCTCTTTCTCTCTCTCTCACTCTCTCTTTACCTCCTTTTATTTTGTTTTTAATTTCCTGTTTTACCCGCCTCCAGTCATGCCTTTTATTGAACCTGCCGTCGTTCTATGGGGAAAAAAAGTGGGAGCCTCTCCTCCTTTTTTTCCACTTGTCCCAGCTCTGCACAGCTGTGCTGGGCCCAGGCGCAGGGCTGAGCGGGGACAGCGGTGGTGCAGGGACAGCACTGCCCAGCCTCCCAGGGCCCCAGCCCCGCGCCACATCTGAACTAACCCAGCTTTTATCAGGCCTCTACACCCTTCGAAAACCAGGTTACCCAGGTTTGAGCCGCCAGAACTGTAGAGTGGTAAGAGAGTATTTAAAATGCCCACGTAACCTCTTTCTTTTCTCATTTTTTTTCTCTTCTCTCCCTTTCTTCATGCCTTTTTTTTTTTCATTTTTCCTCTTCCCTTTTGTTTTGTTTTTCTCCTTTGTTGTTGGTTTTTTTTTTTTTTCCTCTTCTCTCTCTCTTTTCCTCGGCTTCTCTGCCCCATGCAGCACTATTTCTGTGATGCATGGAATACATTTGACGCCTTGATTGTTGTGGGTAGCATTGTTGATATAGCAATCACCGAGGTAAACGTAAGTACATGGCGTCTGTACCTAACTGTCCGTGCCTGCTCTAACATTCATTTGTCTTTTCCCGGATTTTTTTCCCTTCATTTTATTTTCTCCTCCCCACTTCCTTATTTTTATTTCATCTTTTTGTTTGTTTAAATTGGTTTAAAGAACTTTTTTTTTCTTGTCGCTTTATTTTCAAGTTTGTTTTTTTTTAACTTTGGAACGCATTAGGACTTTCCTTTTCCTTTTAAGTTTTGATTGCTGCATCTTTTTCTCTCTCCCTTTATAATCAGCGTGGCATGACTCACACTGTATAGGCGGATGCAGCTCTGAATATTGTGGAGGGAGAAAATGAGGGGATATTTGCCCCACTGGGCAGCTGCCGGGGCAGGGACCCAAACCTCTTCTGATCCTCCACCTTCTCCTTCAGCCTGCTGCCTCTCTCCCTCCCAACTTTTGGTCCCCACAGCATCTTGGAAGGGAACTCCCTCAAAGGGGCACATCTGAGTTAAAGCTAGGATTTTGCCTTCATTGTCAGCCGTGACCTACCCATGCCCAAGGTCTTACATTGAATGGGCTCTGTTTCAATTTACTATCAGTAGCCTATGCAGGCAGCCTAGGCCCCTGCAGGCTCATTGGAGAGAGAAGAAGAGAATCAATTATGGTTTTTTGTTTGTTTGTTTAATAATTTAAAGAGATTTATTCTGAGCCAAATGCATGTGACCCTCTTGGAGCACATGACCTCAAGACGTCCTGAGAAAACGCACTGTGGTAGCCAGATTACATTTTGGTTTTATATATTCATGGAGACAGGACTTTTGTTTGTACCCCCTTCTCCAGAAGTAGTGAGAGCTCTTCTGGGTGGACCTTCCCTCCCACTTGCTGTGGAAGCAGCTCCAAGTGAGCTCCCTCCCCTGTACCTGCCTGGTTCTCCACCACCCACCACCCACCCTGTCCTCCAACCCCAGCCTAGCACCCTGGCCTCAGACAGAGCCCTGACCCTGGGGGCCTCCTGCCACCTTCTCCTTCCGAGAGCTGCCTCCTCCAATACAGTTCCTACCAGTCCCTGCACATGTCTTTTTGTTACCTGGCATGTTTAAATCTCCTCTCTTTATCTATAGGCAAGCCTCTTGCGGTTAGTCTTTAACATGTGTTGTTTAAGTTTTTTGTCGTTATTGTTCCTTAAATAAGAGACTTGATAATGTTTACTAGACTGTTGATGCACTGAACCTTGAATAACAGCACGGAGCAGACACTTTAGAGTTTTAAGATGTTTGAAACAACCTGACCAGCCACCCCATGGCCCCCATGCCTCCTTGCCTCTCCTCCATAACATCTTTTGCTCCCAGTCAATCAAATTGCCATGGTGTCTGCTCCCCCCATTAGAAACCCTGTCTCCCAGCAGATTGATTTAGGAAGAGGGGTTATAGTTGCTGGGTATTCCTCCCTTCTCACACTATAGCTCCAAATTCAATTGCCCTCTGTCTGTGAGAACCATGGGTTGTCTTTGTCTCACAGTATGAGAGTGTGTGTGTGTGTGTGTGTGTGTGTATGTATGTGAAGTTTCCTTCCACTTCTAGTAAATCCTACCCATGCTTTGAGCCTCCTCTCCCTTCCTGAGTAGATTCCCCGCTCTGTAGGCTGGGCCAGCCCAAGTGCCATCCAAACCCATGTGTTTGAGGGCAGTGCCTCTGCACTCAGAGTCTGTAGCATGCATGCTCTGAACAGAGGGCAACTGTGGGGAGAGGAACAGGAAGGCAATGGCAGCAGTGGGCCCCGCCTTCAGAGGGTTTCCTTCAGGCTACAGCAGATCCACAAGCAAAGCCATGCAGAGTGACCCAGGGCCCTGTGGCAGGGAAATCCTGGAGGGTGACAGCAAGCTGCCCCCCTGGCGGCAAGAGAGGCCCCACTGCCTAGGTTCTGGGTCTTCCCCCTGTTGGCAAGACCTGTCACTCTACCTGCCATTTTCTCCCAAACTATTCACATTTATAAAAGAAAACACACACACACACACACACACGTTTTTTAAGATATAAAATTTCTGCAGAAAAATTGGCTCTGTGGAGGGTAGAGAGGGTAAGGAGGGAGCCAAAATTTATCCAGCACCCCAACATTGTGTATAAGGCTTTCCTAGTTACAAGTCACTTTTGCATTTATCCCCTTTAATTCTTACCTGCCCTGTGAATGTGAGAGGCGGGACTGCTCCCCCCCCCCAGTTGCTGCTGCTGAAGGCGCTGATGGAGAGACTGAGTACCTTTCTGTGCGTCTGCTGGGGGCCAGAGTACCCCTGTCTCTCTAACCCATGTCCCCCCGCGTGTGCTACCACCACCCAGTATTTATTCAGACCTTACATTCTGTAATTGGTGTTATAAATAACCATAGGGTGCTCCTTTTCTTCATTTTCTAAGAATGATGAATGGCACATCTGCAGGGTTCTGCTGCACCTCCCTCCTCCTCTCTCCCTCTCTCTGTACCTGCACGTGTCCTAAATCTCCTCACTTTCTCTATATGCAGGCTCTCTCGTGGTTAGTTAGTACCCCTCGTCCCACCCTGCGAGGCCCCTGGCTGCCCCAAAATGAGAGGCTGGTGGTTCTGAGTCACACTCAGGGTTGTCTGGGTTACATGAAGTGCCCGTGACTGAGAGCCAGCGCAGGTGTCCAGAGACCCGGCCCCTATTTCTGGACTGCTTTTTTTCCCTCTCCCACACAACTTATGGCTTCTGCACAAAAAGAACCAACATCACATCACCCGAAGCAGGAAGGCAGTTAGGAGAGAACTGGACCTAAAGTCAGAAAACTGGCAAGTTGCTGAGTCTTGCTGCTGCTTCCTGTCAAAGTGTTACCAAAAAGGCTGGAGACGGAGGGTTTTTATCTGTCAGAGGAATGTGATATTTGCAGCAGTATATTTTGAAGCTCAAATAAGAGGATCTATTTAAAAACCATATGTAAACTATAAAGCCCTGTGAAATGGGAGAGATTGTGGCATCCAAGCAAGTGACATTCTTTCCAAAACCCCTGTTGGCATGACTTGGTGGGTCTAGCCTCCAACCAAGATCATTTCATTAGTCTAAGAGCCCTTGTTTCCCAGAGAGGATAGACGCATGGAGATGGCCGGCAGGGACAACCAGACCAAAGCAAAGACAAGCTCGCTGACCACTGTTCATGATTCTGAGGCCTCACAGTTCTGGACCACACTCAGGCAGCAGCCAGTATGATGACGCCAGAATAAGCGAGCCCCGGCGCTCAGTCTCAGAAGCAGCTGCCTCCACCCATAGGGCTCTGCCTGTAGGACATTAACGACTTGTGGGCAGCTGTAGGATTTTCTTCCCAATCCCATGGAATCCTCCAGAAAACCCTGCCTCTCTAGGTCCTTCACAGATTTTTTTTTTAACCATACTGTCATTACAAGACATATATCCCCAGAGATAGGGTCTACTTGGAAGGTATCTACACTGTAAGCCTCACTGGAATCCCTGAGGGCTTTTCACCTGTAACCCATCTTCCTTGGTGCCTTTAACCCTCCGGGAAGCAACACTCATTCCCTTCACCAAACGCCATATTCATCCTATCTCCACATATTCTCCCCATTAAACTCATCTCCCATTTCCTCCTTGCCTTTGCCAGGCTGTGGTGCCCCTCCCTCTCAGGAAGTGGATTTCCCACCAACCCCTGGAACCATCATTCATCCAGCCAACTCTATAGCCTTACCTCTGTGTGTCAGGCACTAGTTTAGGTGCCTGAGGCCCATCAGTGGGCAAAACAAAAGCTCCTGGCCTCATGGGCTCATATCCTAGAGCGGGATAATCAGATAGCAGGTGTGGGAAGTAAGTATGCAAAACAAGGAAGTCATACAGCGTGTTAGGAGATGATGGGGACTTTAGGAAGAAA
>NW_003852487.1:6828932-6854232 GCF_000181295.1 Otolemur garnettii | reverse complement strand
GAGCGGGATAATCAGATAGCAGGTGTGGGAAGTAAGTATGCAAAACAAGGAAGTCATACAGCGTGTTAGGAGATGATGGGGACTTTAGGAAGAAACAGTGCCAGGTAAGGGGACTCAGAAGTGCGAGGAGCAGTGAAGGCAAAGCTGCAAAGCAGCTGAGGTGTTATCCAGGCAGAGATGGTGAAGAGGACTTACAAGGCAGGAGGGCAGCCTGCAAGGCCCTGTGCACCTGTGCTGAGGGAGGAGCAGGGATGGGGTCAGAGGGCAACGCATGGGGACCAGATTAGTGCTTTCACCTGAGTGAGAAGGGCTGTACTGCTGGTTTTGAGTACAGGTGTATAGTGATGTCATTCGGGCCCTTAAAGGATTGATCTGGCTGTCTGTAGGAGTCAAGGCCATTTAGAAGCCACAGGCAGTAATCCAAGTGGGAGATAATAGTTGCTTGGAACAAAGTGGTGGAAAATAGTCAGATCTTTGTTCTATTTTGAAAGTAGAACTAACAGCATTTCCGATGACTATGATGGTCAGCCTACACCATGGAAGGATGGAGCTGGCATGCACGGGGCAGGTCACAGGCAATGCCCTTGGATGAGGAAAGGTCAGAGTGCAGATCAGACGTGTCTGTGAGCCCTGAGAGCGGAGATGTCAGGTGATAAGTGGGCACACTAATCTGAGGCCCTGCTATGGGGTCATTGCAAAGAGATGGTAGCCAGAGCCATGGTGCTGGTGGAGAGCACTGAGCAAGGCAGGAGGGAGAGGTGGGCAGAGAGGACTGGGCAGGGCCTCCTCTGGGACAAGTCAGTACCTCACATTGCCACTCAGTCGGGTGGATGTCTCCGTCCCCCCGTGTGACTGTGCTGACTCCTGTATGGGCGCTGCATTGCCTCATTCTCAATCAGAGCTTCTCCCTGGTGAGCCTGCAGCGGTCAGTGGCAGTGGCAGGCCCCTCTAAAGAAGGTGCTTCTTTAGTGCTTGGGTCTGAGATCATGCTTTCCTGAGGGAAAACCTGGGATTGTTAATGAAAGCCACTGTGTCATCGAAATCTGCTCCCTAATGTCTCAGACTGGAATGGGATTAGACGTGTGACAGCGGCAGCCTTTCCCAGCACTCTTCTTCCCCATTCTGTATCGTAAAGTGTACTGAACAGGGGCTGCCGGGGGCCTGGGTTCTTACATCATGGATGTCGAGAAACATTCTGAATTTGAGATTTAAGAAGCCTTGGCCATGTTTCCAGCTCAGGCACCACAAAGCCAGATGACTTAGAGTAGTTCTCTCCATTCTCCAGGCCTCAGTTTCCTTGAACGCAGACGAGGCTGGGGAAGGCTTGAGATGGTCTGAACGGGCTATTTCCTGATGGCTGGAGGTAGATGTTTCATTTCTCCAGTTGCCTTGCCGGGTTCTAAAGTGTGTTTCCCTTTCGTGATGCTCCCAAGGCCTGGCAGGGGTCGCTCCCTTGGCTTTGGTGTGGGCTCTATGGAGCAGCAAAGAGGCCTGCAGGGAGTGGAGTGGGCGTAGCGAGCTCCCAGGCTGGGTTGGCGGGGAGCTGAAGGGTTCACTCAGGTGCCAGAACACTGGTCCACAGAAGTGACCAGAGTGGGAAAATACAGCTAATGAAGGACAGTGCTGACTGATTAGAAGCAAGGTGGGGGCCGGGAGAGGAAAGGAGGAGGAGAAGAGAACAAGGAAGATGTGAGGAGGCCTTCGGTAAGCACATAACAGGACACTAGGGACAGTCCGCATGCAATCGGATTGAGTCCTCAGGAGAAAATGGAGGCTCAGAGGGGACCCACAATCTGCCCCAGCTCATGTAGCAAATGGGTGGCAAATCTGGGGTTCAAATCCATTTCTGTTGGAGGATTAACTATTGCATGTGCACAAAGCCCATTGGCCCAGGCCGTGAGTCACCAGGGGCAGGGCTCGGGATTCTCTATGCCTGTGGGTGCTGCGGATGGTGGAGCCAGGGACATGCATGCTCTGGGGATACTCAGATTAAATGCAGGCTGCACACCAGGACCCTCGAGCCCCAGGGTCCAGAGATAGGGCCAGGAGGGGTAGAGCAGCTAGAGAAAGAGCCTGGGGGACATGAGGGAAACAGCAAAGGAGGCCGGCTGAGGGTCCCAGGACAGACAGGTTGGGACACACCTTTCCCTGCCCACAGTCCCTACGGCCTCTCCACTGCAGACTGACAGGCACAGATCAGAATGTCCCTCACTGGCTCCCAGTGAGCTTGGCGCCTGCTCTGGCTTCAGGCCCTGGAAGGATGGAGGGAAGCAGTCAGTCCTGAGTCACTGAGAGCTGCTGGCTGCGTGTCCACCCCCTCAAGGCTGAGTCAGAGAGCTCAGCCCGCACGCCTCTAGCTGGCGCCCCCATCCTGGACCCCTGTGCTTACATGGGGCAGCAGGCTGGCTCTCGCAGTCTGCCTTTGTGGCTCAGACTGCCCCTCCCTGCCCCCTGCCACTGCAGAGAAGGACCAGAAGGGGCGTAAGAAAGGTCAGGGTGAGCGGGGCCCTCATCACCAGAGTGGTGATGGGGGGAGAGGAAGCCATGTGGGCAGTGAGTGGGTTTGTCCTTGAATGATAGGGTCCACTTACTCCTCAAACGTGCATTGAGCACCTACCATTGGATGGAGCCTGGGGATGTGTGGATTTTATAGATAAGAACGCAGAAGGCCAGAGGCAAGAAGCAGCTTTTTCACGGCATTTTCACAGCAAGGCTGACCAGACCTGGCCCCTAACTCCCAGTCCCATGTTAGCAGAGGCTTGAGTGTGTGCTGTGGCCAGACGTCGTCTGGATGCCTTTGCTGGTGTGGCCCAAGCTGGTTCTAGGGCAGATAGATTAAATCAAGACAGGGGGCCTCAGGGCAGTGGGTGGGGCAGGGCTTATCCTTAGACCTCCCTGCAGCCCCACTCCCAGTGCTGGAGCCTCCTGCTGCCTGAAGCACCCTTCCAGCTTCTTCCCACTCTCAGTGATGCCCCACACCCTGCAACAGAACTAATGCTACCAAGGTGGCTCGTTTCAAAATGAAGTGACTCCAACACATCAATTCCTACTAAAGTGGTAGCGATTCAGTAAGCTGCTCTTCTAAATGATTTTACCTTTAGAGAGAAGATAATGCTCAACCTAGGGGTTGAGTGTATCTAAGGTAAGACTTCAGCAGCACGACCCTGAGTGGGGACGAGATGTTGTGGGACCCTCTCCAGCCTCTCCTTCTGATGGTTCCACAAGGCAGTTTTCTATTCTACTCTGCTCAGAAATAAAGCCAGCCCCTGAGACAGTTAACAGAGCCAGGCTAATTCCTAGTCTGACCATCAGCAGTGCCCCCAGGCTCTCTAGGGCAAGGCTCGCCTGGTTTTCATGGGCGTCCTGATCTGGGTTCCTAAACTGGCCATATTGGAGCCCCCGAGTGTCCAGGCACAGCTCTGACATGTTGAGGACCCCCTTGCCCTCCGCCCTCTAACCAAAGCCATGTCCCTTTTCATTTTTTTCTAATTCTCTTTCCTTTCATTCCCTATTCTCATTTTGTCTACCCACATGCAACCCTCTCATTTCCCCTAAGTAAAAGAATGGAAGGAAGCGATTCCAGACACCCCGGGGCCTATGTCTGATGCTTTAGGTCTCAAGCTCAGCAAGCCTCTGTCGGGGTCTTTGCCAGAAAGCTCTCAGGAAAAGGCACCTAGAAGATCCCCTGAGCTAGTTATGAGAGGGAGACTCAGGCCTGTTCAAGGTACGCTCAGGGCCCTGAAAAGCACAGCCACCTCTGCTCACGCCCATTCATTCTCATGTTCAGTGTCCTACCCCCGAGAATCTTCCGTGTTCTTTCATTTCTTTCTTTTTTGAGTCTGTGCCCATCCCAGCCTCACTTTCTCTTTTTCTCTCCCTTTCTTTATCCTTATGCCTGCCTCTCTCTCTCTCTCATAAGTAATTCTTTAATAGTGTTAGCACGTGCTGACAGCTGATTTCATTCTTTTATTTGTCATGGGCTCGTTTGTTTGAATGACTTCCCAGGGGAAGATAAAACCACCCTAGCAGTGTTGTAATCAGTCTTGTTTAGCGTGTGTTTCTAGCGAGTAACAGCACCTGGGAGCCATAGAGTTGCAGATGGATAACAGTGGCTCATGAGGCTTAGGCCGCATCCAGCCGCAGGAGCTGACCACCGTGCAGTGAATCACACAGGTCACAGCCCTTAGCCTTCTGCAGTTTACCACAAAAGAATGAGAAGAGCAAGGGAGAGCCAGGAGCCAGCAAACCCTGTGCTCTGTGCCTCTCCATCAGTCCCCTAGAGGACAAAGACCCCTCGGGGGAGAGGTTCTGAAGGGGCATTTCAAGTCTGCATCTGTGACCCAAACACACAAGCCAAGCCCTTCCCTTTCTAGCTAGAGTTTCACTTTGGAGAAACAGACAGAGCCAGTGGGTTTCTGGCGCTGTGTGCATGGAGGCAGTGGGGCAGGCTGCTGTCTCCCCTCCCCACTTTCCTGTCTTTCGGGGTGTCCCTTCTGTGGCATGTCCTGCTCTGGTTCCTCCCCTTTGCCGTGTCTTCCTCTGTCAGGACCCCTCCTCCACAGATCCCTCCCCAACCCTCAGTGCACACTAGAACCAAGACAAGAATTCCACTTACAAATTGCTTCCATCTCTGTATATTGCCTTAGCTTCCCTTAAATCCTGATCCCCCCGCCCCCATTGACTTGTGCATATTCAAACCTTGCCTCTCTCTTGGCGGTGGCCTCTTCATCCAGCTTTAAAAGACTCATAGTTAGAACAGGCTTTGCTTTGGCCTCCTTGGGCCTCTTTGCCCTGCTGGCATCCTTGGTGGCTCCAAGACTCAGTACCTCCCAAACAGCTCCACATTGCAAGGGCCACAGTGTTGTTCCTGAGATGCATGTGTCTCTTGGAAGAAAGGAAATAAACAATGAGGACTCCTCTCTCCTTGGTACACACACACACACTCTTACCCTACATTTGCTGGCTCTTGGTCAGAATGGCTGTAGAAGCCCCTAATAACTATCTTCCCACCTCGGTTACCTCTGAGGTCTCACCAACAAAGCCCCACCCAAGTCTCCCACTCTGTCTTGCAGATCAAATCAGAATGAAGCAGGAGACAGTAAAGGCAGAGAAGCAGGGTGTGCCCAGGGCATGGGGTGCCAGCCAGGCCTGGGCCTTCAGGTGCTTTGAAACAAAACCCATACTAGAGCCAAGTCCTGGATAAGAGATTTTCCAAAAAAATACAGCAAGAGTTGTGTAGCAAGGCAGCCAGTGAAGGACTCACATACTACCATGACGTCACTTTTGACACCTGTTTCAGGAGAACACAGAATCTCAGGGCTCCCAAAATGACAGCACTGTCTCCATGGCAGCTGTGGGTCTTCAGGGCCAAGGATCAGCCTTCCCTGGAGGGAATTAGAAGGCGATCTGTACCTGCCAAGCCAACATGTCGAGGAGAATGCCACCGTGGCCTTCAGAATACTCTCTATCCCCGACCTCAAGAGAACGCCCCATAAGAAAATTCAGTTGAGCATTCCAATCCAGAGATCTTCTCCCTAGGTCCTAACTTTTTAGTAATCCTTATCTCTGGCTGAGGTTTTAACCATTAATTTTTGAAAACCTTTTTTATATGGTGAAGAGCTATTGTCCAACTACCTTTTAGGACTCCAGAGAGTGTGATGTGACAACCGGGAAATACATGCCGCTGGTTCCTACACCGTCCACCCTCTGGGAACCCTCCACCTGGGGTGCCCTACTCTCTGCTACACCCTGTCATTCTCCAGTTTTCTTTTTCTTTTTTTTTTTAAGAATTAAAGCAATTTTTATTTTTAGATGACCTGATCTTATACATTAAAAATCCTGAAAAGCACATCAAAAAACAGTCAGACCTAATATAAAAGTTCAGTAAGGTTACAGGGTAAAAGATTCATATACATAAATCAATTATATTTCTATACGTTTATGCTCAGTCATCTAAAAATGAAATTATTTTCTTAATTTTATTTTTGATATCATCAAAAACAACAAAATGCTTAGGAATAAATTTAACAAAATAAATGCAAAATGTATACTCTGAAAACTATGAAACATTGTGAAAAGGAACTGGGTGGTGCCTGTGGCTCAAAGGAGTAGGGCGCCGGCCCCATATACCGGAGGTGGCGGGTTCAAACCCAACCCCAGCCAAAAAACTGCAAAAAAAAGAACTGAAACAAAAGCTAAGTAAATCGAGTGTCATCCTATGTTCATGATTTGAAAAACTTAATTTTGTTAGCATGACACTAAACCCAAATTGATTCAATGCAATCTTTATGAAAATCCTATGTGGACCTTTCAGAAATTGACAAGCAAGGTGGGGTGGAACAAGATGGCAGCCAGAAGGACTGTTCAGCTGAGCTCTCCTAGCATGACTGCATTCCCCAGTTTTCATCCCTCAGCATCATAAATGTGGTCTGGAGATAGTACCCCAGTGGAAAGGGATGCTTAGTGAATCCATCCTAGAAACAAAGACATCACCCATTGAGGTGCTATCTCTAATTTCTGAGCTTAACTCAGAAAATTAGTGTCCCAGGGAAGATCTCTTACTGGCCTCACTGCCAGTTCCACCAGCCCAAGGTGATCTGCATAATCATTATCTATTGAAGTTAGGTGATCGGCTTTTCCTCTCTTACTGCCCTTGGCCCATTATCTGGAACCACTAAGAAGGACTCTTTCTGAAAACACCCTCCCTCTGCCTCAGATATGGAATGAAAACCTCATTTCATTTATGTAAATTGCACAAACAAATTAATAGCCCCAGTATCATGAAATACTTGAAAATTACCAGATCATTAGAAAGCAAAGATGAAGGAACTGGCTACTCAAAAATTTATTCCATGCCTACCATTGGCAAAGAATCTGCAATTAAAACTCAGCCAAAACATTCAGGTTAGGTAAGCAGCTCTGTTGGTTCCCACAGAGGGAGAATTCAGGGTCTCAAAGGCTCGTGGGCCATACACCTTCAGGGAATCTTACACCCCCTTTCTTCCCTCAGGAAGACCACAGATGGTGAAACTGTATATGACTCAAGGGAAGGAGGGCCGAATCTGGGGAAAGGTCAGAGATCAATGGCCCAAGTATTCCACGTTACCAACTAATTATGAATGTAGATCCAAAAGTAGAGCTGAGGCTAGGTAGTTTCTCACGGTAGGTATTTAAAGAGAGTAAGAGATAACACAGACCTGTCTGTCTCTGGGCTAAAAGTGCTGAGCCCGTGACAACACAGAGGTGGAGCTGCACTTCCAGCCAGCAGGGCTTCCCGTGCAGCTGGGAAGGGCACCAGAGACTCAGATGGCTCTGTGGGGTCATCTGGGAGCTATCCAGTGCATTGTAGACCACAGGTGCTGTGAGGCAGGAGCTGTGTCTGAGACTTCTTCCTTTCTCTCCACAGTGAAATCACTCAGTGATGGCTTTTTTGTTTTATTGCAAGTGGTTTATTCATTTTTGAGACCAGGGATTTGGTAAGCCTAACTCCTCACCTAAGAGCAGGTTTGTTGTGTTAAAAGCAGCACTGCTGCCACAAGTCTAAAGTGCCTTTGAACAGCTTGGTGTAAGGCTCAAGAAAAAGTTAATCTGAGTCTCTAGATTCTTCAAAGTGAGGGTCTATGAGAACGGCCATGACCTGGGCCAGCGAACCCAACACAGAGACCCCAGTGGGCCCTCATCCTCACACTGTCTCTCTACTGCCCTCAAACTCCTCCTGACTCCTCCTTGTCTGCTGTCAGAGAGACATGCCACAAGGAGCATTAAGCTAATACATGTTATTAAAATAATGAAATATTATCCAGATTATTAGAACAAACCCAGACCTGACACTAAATCTTGACCTAAAGTAGGATTCAAATGTGATCTTGGATGGGAGCTATAACAGGCTAAAAAGCAAAAAAAAAAAAAAAAAAAAAAGACTGTTAAGACAAATGTTTCAAAATCCTAAGTGAGGTATCCTGAATGTTTAGGAAGAAAAATGAAATAAAATAATTTATTTTTCTAAATGGTGAGAGGTTAGTTCAGTTAGGCCAGGGAAACCCAGGTAGGTTCTCAGAAATGTCTCCATTTTGGTCCTAATCAAGATGAGATTGACCCAGAAGACATCCAAGCATTTTCCCAGAGTTCTTAGAAGTCACAGCATCTGGGATGTTTTTCGGGGTGGCACCCAGAGAAGAGCAGTGGCCCAAACCTCCTGGGAACTCTGCCTAATGCCCTGGACTCCATGGTGCAGACTTCCTCCCCCAGCTGCTCACCCACTATGGACGCCTGAGAAACACAGAGCTCTGTATCCATTAACACGGGAGCCCAAGCACTGGCAGCCTGGGGGTGGGGGCAGGAGGATGCCAGAGGACATGTTGGGCAACTGTCACATACCCAGGAGAGGAAGTTTCAGTGCTTTGACATCTCCCGTGTGTGTGTGCGTGTGTGTGTGTGTATGTCTGTGTGTTTGTGCATGTGTGTGTCTGTGTGTGTGTCTGTGTTCATTTCTGTGTTCAATCTCACCCCAATAGCCAGATCCTAGTGACCCTGCACCCTCCACTTTCTGGTAAGCCTCATGAAGCAGAAACTGAGACTTTGAGATCTAGATCTAGAATGTTCTATCAGTGACTAGAGAAGCGTCCCTTTCTCTTCCTTCACTTCACCCCTACCTTCCACGACTCCCAAAAAAGGACATCCCAACTTTCTATGGAAAAAAAGATAACAATTGGCTGAGAAATCTGTTGCCAAAGAAGTAGTTTCAGACTGCAATCGAATGTCTAGTTGCACAAATTTCTGCCCCTCAAAAATTCCATTACATGTTTTCCTGGTTTGTACCTTAAAAACAGAAAGACAAGAGAAGCCATCTGAAAATGGAAGGTAAAAGCTAAGTCATGACTGTAGGGCCCTCCAGATCAGGCAGGGGCTGAGCCGTCTGAGCTAGAACCCGAGGAGTCTGGGCCTTCCGGACACAGGCTCGGGTTCCCAGGGAGGGAGTGAGTCTGGAATATTCACCTGAGGCCCGTTTCTCAGCTCCTACACCAAACCAGTTCAGCACTCAGCCCTATGAGAATAGCTCCTTGGGATGTTAATAATATCCTAAATTATCTGCAGAGCTTTAAGGTTTAGGAAACAATCCAACACTCAACTATTCCAGGCCAGGGGCCAAGGTTCCCCACACCCATAACTAGTAGCTGGGCAAGACCACCTCCTGCCTGAGCCCCAGCATGATAACCAGCCCTGTGTGGAGGGGTTGAGGCCACCTCCTGAGGTCCTCAGTCTTCCCCTAACCCTGAGGGGCCATTGCCCTTGGACTGCTTTGCTTGAATATGTGTGGGCAAGGACAGGCACTGGGGCCAGCAAGGCCTTTGTCCTTCAGTTGGTCCTGCCTGGGTGAGCTAAAGGGCATAAGTACAGGCCCTCAAAGGTTATCTCAGAGCACATGGTTAACTTAAAAAAAAAAAAAATCAAAGCTTCCATCCACAAAATCTCAAATCCCTTGTCTACAATGCGTGCAAGTTACTGACTTTGTGGCCGGGATGGTCACAGGCAGGAAGATGCCTACTATGGCTTCTTTTGTTAGACATGGAACTCTGACATGGAGCCCACACTCATGGGACACCCCAGCACCTTCCAGGCCCACGCTTCTGTGTTTCTTTCACTTGTTTCCTTTTGCCCTCTCCTGCCACTGTGTTGCTCCTGTGTTAACGCAGACCTAGAATACCAGGCGTCTTCATTGGAGACTCACTACAGCTTATCTCTATCTGCCTTTCTTTAAAGCCAGCTGAACATACCCAATGCTCTCCCTCTATGGTAAGACCGACCCCCCCCAACCACGCTCCCAGCTTCTGTGATCCCCCTCAAGCACCCCACTCTCCCTGCCCTGACCTCCAGAGTCTTCCAGAGCCCTCCTGGCTCTTGCTGCATGTGGCCACCGTGTCTGTTGTGTGCCTTGCCTGCCTGTCGTGTTCTTGTGTGAAGATGCTGTTTGTGCAATGATGTTCTTTTACCTCCCTGAGCTTCCCTGTGAGTGGTGATTCACTGCGATGTCAACTATCTAACGAGCCACTAGGAGAGAACTGGACCCAAGGGCCATTTCCTGTTACACACCCCAGGGATTCCACTGGCTGAAGCCTCTAACCTTAATCTGATGTGGGAAAGTTCAGGGTACCCATGAAGGCTGTAGTAGGAGCCTCTAGGGAAAGGAGGGAAGAGAGAAGTGACCCAGCTAGGAGACACATGGGCAGACGGTGCTTCCTACTAATCAGTGCCTGTAGCCACTAGCCTCCCTGTGCTCCAAGCATCACACCATACAAAGTTAAGCTGTGATTAGTTAGAGGGTGGTTGAATTTCTAGGACTCCAACCATGTTACCCCTCGCATTTTTCTGAATTTCTGAAGTTTGTTAAAATTAGGCTATCACCACCTTTTTGAAGCAGGTTGGAAGTGGAAAAACAAGTTCAGTTGATTGGGCCACTCGTGGTGTAGGAGTCTATGATTCGCTGTGGCTTACATGGAAGAGATGTCACTCAGTGTGACCTTGAAATCTCCTTGAAGCAGCTTCCTCCGAAAGGCTGCTGCCACACATTTCAAACTGGGTCAAGTATAAGTTTTTAAATGGACCAGTGGCCTGAAACCGTGGGCCCCCAAATTCAGCAGGCTGGCGGCAAGATTTGGGGGTGGTATTCCCCAAGGCAGTCCACCCCAGCCTGTCCAAAAGGCTGCCAAGGGAAAGGCCAGCCTGGGGGTGTTCTGCCCCGCATCACAGGCCCTGCCATGGGGATCTGCTGCTGCTTGCACTGTCATTCTGTCCTGAGAGGACACTGGAGTGTCTACATGGTAGTGTGTTTATCCTCCTTCTCGAGCAGCATTAGGGAACAGCAGCATCTATGGAGAGGTCTGCACAGCAGAGTGAAATTCAGACTGCATGCTGGGTTTTTGGTGTGTTGATTTTTTTTTTTAACTCAACAGATCCAGATGCCCCTGTGGCACCAACTTCTCCAGTTCTTGGCATAGCTGAAGTTCCCCACTTAAGCTTGTTCTTTCTTTTTTCTCCTTTCCCCAATAATGGTGGAACTGACAGCTGAATTATAAAACCTTAAGCCACCTCTGCAAACTCCTTGGGGGGAACACAACCTCCTTTTAAGGAGTGGAAATAGAATTTCAAGCAGATGCACAGGTGATAGGGATACGAAGATCAAGGACTTGAGAGCACAGGCAGGCAGGGCTGGAGGCAGGCAGGCTGCTGCCCACAGCTTCCTGCCCCACGTCGGGGCCCACACGGAGCAGGCCCTCCCGCCACGAGTCTGTCCCCTGCCTTGGGGGGAAGCTCTGATTTTGAGATATAAGAGATACATTGACTCTTCTCCTGTGTGAAGACCAAGAGAGACCTCCTGGTGTGGCTCCTGTGTGGAGCAGGCATGCAGACCTGAGAAGGCTATCTCCATACCTCCAGCATCCCTCATGGGCCTCCCACCCTGCACAGGAGGAGATGGGTGCCCTCTGAAGCCCATCAGGGACAGCCACAGTAGGCCATGGGGTTAGAGTGGGAACCCTCAGAGCTTTAGTGTTAGTGAGGTTTCCAGGGGTATAAACAAGGTGTGGATATTGCCAGGGAAGGTCTGACCTGGAATTAATTAAAATACAGTAAGAGGAGAAGTGAAGTGAGCAGCGGGGAGGATCCAGACAGCCCCAGTGGATGGGAACCGTAACAGGAAGCTGCAAGGGTCCGTTCTCTCCTGGTGCCAACAGGGCTGGGTGAGCTGCACTAGCCCCAGGGACAGCAGCAGTGGCTCCCTGGCGGGTTAGTACCCACTAGGCGGTGTGGGTAGGAGGAGGGCCATAGAGGCAATCGGTTCATGTTGTTCTCAGGTCTGGAGGCAGAGGGTGACAGGGCAGCCTGTCCTGCGCCCTGAGTCCTGGCCAGGCACATGCCCAAGCCCCTAGGCTCTTCTAGGCCCAGCAGCTGCTGAGCAGCACAACCCCAGTCAGCTTGCCCTGGCCTGCATTCCAGCCCCACTGCCACCACCAGGGCTGCACTCAGGGAGACAGTGTGCCCTAAGCACAGCTCCTGGGTCCTCACACACCGGGTCCTGGCCTCTTCTCCCTTCCCCTTTCCTGTGCCTCCACCCCTTTCCAGAGTCTTGTGCAGCCTAGAGGCGCCGGGGCAGGGAGCAGTAGAGACAATAGTGCCAAAGCAAGTGCTACAGACCGGACCCTGTCCCAGCACTGAGCAGCACCTTCTCCATCCCTCCCTGGAGTCCTTTAGGGATAGGGGCTGTGGGAAGTAGAAGGAGGTAATTTGAGATGTGCTGGAGTCCTGAGCAGCCAGGGGGCAAGGTTCTTCCTGGGCAGACCCCACACATACACCAGAACCCCACATGGTGCACACCTCGGGCCATGAGAGAGGCCACCCCCAGCCAGCACCCTCACAGTGAGCCAGGTCTCACTCAGGATGCAGAACCCTCAGCCGAGCCAGACAAGAGAGAGGCAGGGGCTGGTTCCTGCACACTATGGCAGAGGCAGGGGCTCCAAGGGCAGCAATCTATGAGCCTAGAAGATTCCAAAGCATATGGTAGTTCCTCATGGAATCTTCTATTGCTCATCCAAGGCATTAAGAACTAGGAATGAAGGGGACGAGAATAGGAAAATGGGGCTTCGAGCAGCTCAGGGGCCTGGGCACACCTTGGCTCAGGGGAGACCTCAGGGCTGGGCATGGACGGCTGCCCTCCTGTCTGTGAGCCAGGGGGGCGAGTCTAGTGCAGCAAGCCCCCACCCTGGCCTGCCACCCCACTGAGGGCTGTTTCTTGGAGCGGGCTCACCCCTTCTCACCCCACTCCTCTCTTGCGGTGCTAACCGCACCTCCTGTTGCCGCTGGGTTCCAGAGTGCAGAGGAAAACTCCCGCATCTCCATCACCTTCTTCCGCCTTTTCCGGGTCATGCGCCTGGTGAAGCTGCTGAGCCGCGGAGAGGGTATCCGGACCCTGCTGTGGACCTTCATCAAGTCCTTCCAGGTAGCCCAAGGGAAAGAACCTCCACGTCTCCCCCCAGCTGCCGCCTGGGCCCCGGGATGGCACTGAGATGGGGAGGAGGGCGCTCCACTCTGGGGTGCCTGCTCCGGGCTCACTAGTCACAGCCATTCATGCAGCTGCAGCTGCTTCCTCACTTCTGAATGAGGGGGTCAGACAGAATAAGTGGTTTTCACACGAAGGCTCCTGGGGCCTCTGATTTCCCCAAGGTCAAATGGTACAGGAAGGGCAAGAGGGGAGGGGAGGCTAAAAGGGTCTGCCTTTCTCATTTTTCTACAAGAATGTGCCGGACAAAGGGGTTTTGTAGTGAGGAACAAACTTGGAAACCATGGGTCTGAAAAATCTGGTTAACCACTATGGTCCCCTCTGATTTTCAGAATCTGGCTGCCACCTTTCTCCTCATGGGCATTTCAGCAGCATCTGCTGATCACCCCTATTTATGTCCTTAGCCCAATTGTGGGACCCTGGTGTCACTCTACCCCAAGAGAGAGGTCCCCTCGGATGGGCACAGGACTGCCTAGCTATGTGATTGATTTCTTTTCCCACCTGTAAAAACGGAATCGTGCTCTCCCCTGGACAGCCCTGAGGAATGTTATGTAAGTTTGAAGTTAAAGAGAAGCAAAACTGTTAGGTCACTCGAATTCCTAGAAGATGAGTATAGAAACCCTAAATATGGTCTCACGCTTCCCTGGCCTGGTGCAGCAGGCAGGCTTCTCTCCTCTCAGGGAGGGACGACTCTCAGACGGGAGAAGTGCCTTCTGTGTCCCCTGCCCCGGCCAGCTGGGCTCAGGCTGCCGGGCTACAGCTGCAGCCTGGGAACGGTGCTCTGCCGTCTGGAGCCTGCCCTGCTTGGAGCTCCATTCCGGAGGCACAGCCCTCCAGGAACCCTGGACCAGCAGTCACAGGCCTGTCCTGTCTACGCCTCCTGACAGCCTGTCTTCCTCCCCCGGAATACAGGCTGACTCTGTGCCCTAATCAGCTGCGAGGGTTCTGAAGATTAAGAATCATAAACACTAATCAATGTGGTGTGGGTGCACCCTGGAGTGCCACAGCGTTGAGTGGCCTTACCCGCCCGCACTGTGCTCTCCCAACCCCCGACGTTCCTGGGTGAGCGCCGAGTGGGAGCGCCAGCCGGGCGGAAGCGGCGTCGTGTGGTCTCTTAACGCCATCTAGCGGTGGCTGGTGACGCCGCCCCTCGGGAGCGAGCAGGGGACTCCAGGCCGGCTCGGCGCTTCTTCCCGGAGAAGGGACGGGAACTGTGGAGAATTTAAGCTGTCCGAGTTGCCTGGCAGATTGCATGTGAAGTGAATCAAATGTATAGAACCCAACTCTGTGCAAGGCGTTGCACTAAGCACTTTGTAAAACCCAAATCGTTTACGCTCCACAAAACCCCTGAGAATTACTATTACTCCCCTTTTTCAGATGAGAAAACTGACGCAACCCAGATCAATTACTGTATTGCTATAAGCTAGCAAGTGGCTTAAGTAGAATTTGAGCCCATGATCTTTCTTTTAAGTGTTCTCTTATTAAATGTTTTAATCAGAATAGCCGTACTTACTGCTACATCTGGGGAGCAAGACTAAGCTGTGTAAAGAAAAGGTGTGGCCTGCCTCCCCAGGGACCCACATCAGCGGGGTATCATCCTCCAGGGCACACTCCTTACGTGTACAGATCTGTGTGTGTAGGCCAGGTTTTGCTCCTGTGTGGCGGTTTTTGCTAACGTGCTGTCACACTATACCCCCAACTCTGAAGCCAGCTTTTAAAGCCAAGCTAAAATGAGAAGTCAGTGTCCATCTCTCAGACCACTCCCAGGTGCCCATTACTTCGTGGGGCTTTCGGAAATGCTGCTGACGGCTACAGAGCCGGGGACGTGGTGGCCTGTGTGCTGCAGCCTCACGGCAGCCTCATGCACTTCCTTCCAGGCCCTGCCCTACGTGGCCCTCCTGATCGTGATGCTGTTCTTCATCTACGCTGTGATCGGGATGCAGGTAGGAGGAGTTCTCCCACGGCATCGCATCTGCTTCCCACACTGCTGCCCTCCTCTCTCCTTCTCCCTCTTTTTCCTCACTGTCCCTCTCCCTCCTCCTCCATCTTCTGAGGCCCCAAAGGTCACAGACATTAGAACATCCCCCAAAGGGATATCCCATAGCTAGCAGGGGGGATGGCCAAGTACAGCCCAGAGGCCTACCCTTCACAGGCCCCAGGAGTGACATGGCCATCTCAGGGAACAGCAGCCAGGTATGTGAACCAGCATCCTCTCTCTGTCCAGGCCAGCTGGGCCTGAGAATAATCCCCTTTTCATGAGCCAGCTCAAAGAGTGAACAAACCAGAGGGAGAATGGTGGGGAATGAGAAAATAAGACACACGGAGACAAAGATCACACCAGAGATATTAGTGATGGGGCTGGGAAGTCTGGCTCAGCTGATGGCTGCAACCAGCACCTAACCGTGTGAACAGCTTCATTTATATAGTGCCTAAACTAGGTTGCCATGCTAACAATGTTGCAAATGAGCAGGGAAAGCTAGTGGGAATATTTTCATTTTACAAGGTTGAGGGGAAGTAATAGTACGTGGGGTAAAGATTAACTCTAGGGAGAGAAGGCGATGTGCTTTTAGGCAAAAGATATACAGAAGCTAGGTGGCTTCTGGCAGAGGGAGCAAGGAGAAAGAACTATTGTTTTAGGAAGGGAGGAGAAACAGTTTGGGGGTCGTTCCCTGAACGCACCTCCTGGGCTGTGGGGGTCTTGCCACCTCACAATCCACACTCCACAATCCCCCAACCAGAGTCATTCAGAAGAAACTAATGACTTAGAGCAGGGGTCCTCAAACTTTTAAACAGGAGGCCAGTTCACTATCCCTCAGGCCATTGGAGGGCCAGACTGCGGGCCCCGGGATGAGTTGACTGCTAAGCAGGACAGGCAGCAGTGGCAAAAACACCCAGGGGGGCCGGATAAATGTCCTAGGCGGGCCACATGTGGCCCGGAGGGCATAGTCTGAGGACTCCTGACTTAGAGGGAAGAAGGGAAGAGGGTAGGAAGGAACAAACTAAGGAACAAATGAAAGCAGACTGTGTCCCATGGAGCATGCAGCAGTTTCCTTGGACGCTCCAGGTGCCCACTGCACCTTCTCCTCCCCAGATTCAGAGCTCTCCAGCCTCTCCCCAGGGCCCCAGCTGAGTTTCCAAGGCCACACTTAGCAGAGCCACACTAGCCTAGAGTGTATTCTTGGTAGCTCCTTGAGCAAACCCTTACTTGCTCATTAAAGAAGACTCAAAGGTTCATAATAAAACCTCTGAGATTATAAGAGCTACCCAAAGGGTAGCAGTTTCTAAGATAAGCATAGCTTTCAAAGGGCAGGGTTAAAAAAAGGAGACCTCTGATCTCCAGGATAAATTAAGTCTGCCCAAGCCCCAGATCGCTCACTCTGTAGCACTCCAAAGTGCAAGAACTAAATTTGGAAGAGTGCTGGGCAGACAGAGCTGAAATGGCAAAGAAAAGAAGGCCAGCGCGCCTGTGCCCCTGCACAGAAGCAGGTCCAGGTCTCCGCATCTGCCTGCTCTCAGCTCCAGCTCCCACGGACCCTTCCTAAAGGCTGCAGACCCTCCTCCAGAGTAAGGATTGGGTCAGGCTGGGCAGCAGCCCAGGTCACATTAGGAGACTCTGTTCCGCTTATAAACCAGCAGGTCTTAGAGTCACCTGCAACCCATGAAGAGACCGCTGAATGATGGTGGGAATTAGGACCCCCCTGTGTCTGTGGGTCACTGAATACCTCTTCCTTCCCTCTGCCAGGTGTTTGGGAAAATTGCCCTGAATGACACCACAGAGATCAACCGGAACAACAACTTTCAGACCTTCCCCCAGGCTGTGCTCCTCCTGTTCAGGTGGGTCTCAAGGACACAGGTGTACATACACACCTGCATGGTGCCACCTGATGGCCTGGCTATAGAATAAGGGGAAACTGTCCAAGGGAGTGAGAAGGGAGAGAATGAATGCTCTCTGGACCCTGACAGGGAGCCATTTGTGACATTGCTATTTATGACAACTTTCCATGGAGTAGTCCACTAGACACTAACACACTGGGACAACCCAAAGTCACATAACAAAAGCAGCCTGGTTTGGAATCTGAACAGGCTCAAGGCCATGCTGACAACATGCTGACTTTATGACCTTGAGCAAAACATCTAACTTCTCTTGAGCCCCCATGGGGTGTTGCCCTGTGGGTGCTTATGTCCACATGCCCTGAGCTTTATCCTCACTGAAGCCGGCCTCAAGTCTTCACACTTCTTGGAAGGACACAAGCCTCGAGTGTGACTGGAGAAGAGGGTGTTTCTCATGCCTGACCCTTAGTGAGCAGCTGCAGCCTGCTTCTCCTTTCTCATCTGACTAGCAGCAGCCCCTGTGCTCTACCCCAGACTTCATCCTCCTCACTTTCTAGAGCCCTGGGCCCTGCATCTAGTCCAGGGCTGGTAGATAAAAACTACTGGTAGTCATGGACTACATGACTTCTCAAGTTCCTTCTAGCTCATATAGTCTATATACTTTGGCATTAGGAGAAGCAGCAAGTCCTTTCCTATTCCCTGGGGTTTCCAGGGGGTCTGGGGACTCTTTGATAGCCCCACCTTCACTATGTTCTACCAAACCCTTCCCCCATACCTAAGCCCAGGTATCACTATTGGTCAAAATGTATCAAAATGGCAGCCTCCCTAAATATCAGCCAGATATCACCACTGTATTATACCTCGGATAATAAAGTAGCAGAACACAGAACCATTGTAAACAGCTATTAACAACACTTAGGACTGTGCCACATTTGAGTATGGGAGTTGGACACAGATATCAGACTGAGCACATGGGTCAAACTTTCCCTCCTTTCCTAAAGTCTATAATGACAGAAGATATCTATATCTATAGATAGATAGATAGATAGATATTTTTTTTTTTTTGACCGGGACTGGGCTTGAACCCGCCACCTCTGGCATATGGGGCCAGCGCCCTACCCTTTTGAGCCACAGGTGACGCCCAGACAGAAGATATTTTTTAAAAGAATAAACTCATGGGCGGCACCTGTGGCTCGAAGGAGTAAGGCACTGGTCTCATATGCTGGAGGTGGCCAGCCAAAAACTGCAAAAAATAAAAAGAAAAAGAAATTCATAACAGTGCTAGGGGAGAAAAGCATGGAGGATGCTATCAGTGAACCACAAATGCTGAGAGATTCCCACATGGAAGACAGGAGTAAGGATTCAACTGATAAGGGAACAAGACCTGAGAAAATCACACCACCAAAGAGGATGAGTGAGGACCATGAAGGATGTGAGAGCAACCAGGGGCTCTCTGAGCTCAGGGTCAACAGACACAAGGCACAGGAGAGGCCTGGGGCAGTAGGCAGGCTGGCTTCTCAGAGACTTGCATTCGGAGAGCACCTGTGAATGCTCACAAGCTGAAAGCAACACTTGGCATCACACCCCTGGGCTCTGAAGTCTGAGAGGCAGAGCAGGGCCCCTCAGGGAACCCATAGAGAAGCTACCTGCTCAGCCACCTCGCAGCACATCTTGTTTTTTCTTATGTCATCCCCAAAGAGGCTCCCATGATAAGAACTTGATTCACCAAGATGTGAACTGTGTTCTAGATTACAAAGAATAATTAATGATAATCCCAAGTATTTGGGGAAAACCAACATCAAGAATGAGTGGCACCCCACTCAACTAACAGATGAACACCTGAGGAGGAAAAGAATACATTTGAAAAAATGTATAATTCCTACATTTAGGGAGATTGGAGAACACGACACATCTGTTAAATTAGAAGGAGGAGAAGGTGGAGGAGTGGCCACAATTATTAAAAATAGAAAAGTAAAACATGAACTGGGGGGGATAATGCAATCATTGAACTATTTTTAAAAAGCAGATGGTAAGTACAGTAGAATGGACACAGCTAAAGAGTGAATTAATGAGCTGGAAGATCGAGCAGGTGATTCTGTCACTATGGAGCCAGAAGGATGAAGAGATAGAAAATAGGATGTAAAAGTTAGACTCTTCTGTGTAACAGAAATTCTAGACAAAAAAGAATAGTCAGAATGGAAAGAATGAAATAAAGGAATGATCAAATTAAATTTCAGGTGAAGATATGGGCCTTCAGATTGAAATGACCTACTATGTGCAGAATATATTAATCAAAAAGACCCTTAACTAAATACATTGTAAAGACTTTTTAGAATACCAAGAATAACAAAAATATCCTAGACGTTTCTAAAAAGGGGGAAAGTCCAAAAAGTTGAAGAGAAGGGAATACTTCCCAATTCATTTTATGAGGCCAGCATTACCCTGATACCAAAACCAGACAAGAACATTACAAGAAGTGAAAATTACAGACAGGTATCCCTGGTGAAGACAGATGCAAAATTCCTTAATAAAATACTAGCAAGCAGAATTCAACATCACATTAAAAACGTTATTCGCCATAATCAAGTGGAATTTAAACCTGGTATGCAAGGATGATTCAAAATATACAAATCCATAAATATGACACATTAACAGAATGAAGAACAAAAACCATGTGATCATCTCAATACAAGCAGAAAAAGCATGTAACAAAATTCAACATCCTTTCAATGACAAAAACTCTTAACAAATTAGGAATACAAGGAATGTACCACAACATAATAAAGACCATATATGACAGACCCAAAGCTAACATCATACTCAATGGGCAAAAATTCCTAAGATCAGGAATAAGACAAGTTTGCCCATTTTTACCACTTCTATTCACCATAGTACTTAAAGTTCTAGCTGGCCCAATTAGATAAGAAAAAGAAACAGAAGGTGTTGAAACAAGAAAGAAAGAAGTGAAATTATGTCTGTTAGCCAATGACATAATCTTATACATAGAAAAATCTTAAGACTCCACCCCACTCTCCAAAAACTATTAGAACTGATGAATTTGGTAAAGCTGCAGGATACAAAATCAACACACAAAAACAAGCAGCATTTCTTTACGCTAATAATGAACTATCTGAAAAATAAATTAAGACATCAAGGCCATTCAGAATAGCAAGCATGAAAAGTAAAATAAAATACATAATAGTAAATTTACCCAAGAATGTGAAAGATCTCTATAAAACATTGATGAAAGAAGTAGATGGTGACCCAAATAAACGAAAAGGTATCCTATGTTCATGGATGGTTAGAATGAAAAATGTTAAAATATCTGTACTACCCAAAGTGACCTACAAATTCAATGCAATTTCTATCAAAATTCCAATGTTATTTTTCACAGAAATAGAAAAAAATTTTAAAATTTATGTAGAACTATGAAAGACTCCAAGCAACCTAAGCAATCTTGAGGAAAAAGAACCAAGCTGGAGGCATCACACTACCTGATGTCAAATCTACTTCAAAGCTATAGCAACCCAAATGTCATGATACTTGGCATAAAAACAGAATATTGACCAGAGAAACAGGATCGAGAACCCAGAAATAAATGCAGTTATTTATAATCAATTGATTTTTGAGAAATGTACCAAGAACACAAAATGGAGAAAGGACAGTTTCTTAATAAGTAGTGTTGCCAAAGAGGAAAAAGTAAACTACTTTTAAAAGCTTCATTTGGCATTAGATGTCTCATCAAGAAAAGTACATACTAGAAAACAGAGGAATAATATGTTTAAAATCATGAGTAAAATGTATTTTCAAACCTAGACTCCTCTATGCAGTCTAATCAGCATTCAAGTAGCAAAGCAAAATAGATTTACAGCAGCATAAGAACCCAGAAAGTTTGGTTCTCCACGTAACCCATACCCGAAGCAAGTACATAAGGATGTACAATTCAACAGAATGAAAAATGGATCAAAGAAACAGAATGAGCAGAGAAATAATATGAATAAAAACATTATTAACTTTATAGTTATGAGTTATGAACAAAAAAATTATAAAGCTTATGGTAAATCTAAGTAGTTATTAAAGGAAAATGTACAAAAGATTATTAGCAACTTGGAAGTAAAATCCCCTGTTATCTCAACAAGGTAGGAAGTGAGGTGGAAGGAGAATGTGAAAGGTGAAACTGCTAAGATTCTTTTCTTGTCTAGGGAGAAGAAATGGATACTGTTTATCCTTATGCGTAACTAAGGGAAAAGTGTATATAAATAGAAATGTTAAATATTTAAATGTCAACCACTAGGAAAATAGAGGTCTGACAATTATGAGGTCCGACGATTACGTTTGCAAACTCATCCCAGAAAAAGTGCTACATGCGGCTCGGCGCCTGTGGCTCAAGCGGCTAAGGCGCCAGCCACATATGCCTAAGGTGGCAGGTTCGAATCCAGCCTGGACCCTCCAAACAACAATAATGGCTGCAACCAAAAAATAGCCAGGCATTGTGGCGGGCACCTGTGGTCCCAGCTACTTGGGAGGCGGAGGCAGGAGACTCGCTTGAGCCCAGGAGTTGGAGGTTGCTGCGAGCAGTGAAGCCATAGCACTTGAGGCTATGTCTCAAAAAAAAAAAAAAAAGTGCTACATGCCTCATTGCTGAATATCTATCACTATGGTCACCTTTGCGGTACTCCTGTGGGGAAGCTATCCACCGGCACCAGCGCCTAGTCCACACCTCAGAGCACTTTTTCTAGGATGAGTTCATGAACTTAACTGATCAGATCTCCTATGACAGCCCTGATATCCATTCCAGAAAAGGTTCCAGAATTGTTCAGAAGAGTAAACTAGGCTCTGATATCAGAGCATCGCTCCCAAGGTGAGTACTTTGAAGGTGACCATAGGGAGGCATGTAGCACTTTTTCTAGGATGAATTTGTGAACTTAATTACTTAATTATCTGAACTTATATATTCCAAACTACTAAAGGAAAAAAAGTGGACCAAATTTTTAAAAACCTTAGCAATTTATCAAAGGGAAGGAAAGGCAAAAGTAGAAAAAAAATAAAATAAAACATTGAACATTAAAATTAGAACAATAAAATAAGGTGGGAGGAAGAAGAACAAAGATACGACTCTTTACTAAAAAACTAAATGAGTTAAATTTTGCTATTGAAAGATGCATACTCTAATGTTGGCTTTAAGAAATCTAGCTTTATGGCAGTGCCCATAGCTCAGTGGCTAGGGTGCCGGCCAAGTACATCAAGGCTGGTAGGTTCGAACCCAGCCCAGGCCAGCTAAAACAACAATGACAACTGCAACAAAAAAATAGCTGGGCATTGTGGTGGGCGCCTGTAATCCCAGCTACTTGGGAGGCTGAGGCAAGAGAGTTGCTTAAGCCCATGAGTTGGAGGTTGCTATTAGCTGTGATGCCACAGTACTCTACCCAGGGCAACAGCTTGAGAATTTGTCTGAAAAAAAAAAAAAAGAAAGAAAGAAATCTAGCTTTAGCCTGTTATGTGCTATATACAGTAAAATGAAATAACTTCAAGAGAATGAAAATAAAGTGATAGAAAAGGAATACCAGATAATTCAATGTAAATGTAACAAGAGCAACATCAGAAGAAACAATTTCAGCTGAAAGGCAATAAACAAGAATAACAGAAATATTTAGTAAAAGGTATAATTAATTGAGAATATATAATAGTCATAAAACTACATGAGCCTACAATATACGTTAGAACCTCCGTAGGTGACTGCCTCCCTACATTGACCACCTCAAGTTGACCTAAGTTTCATAGACCAGACATGCACCACCTTTATGTATCAATACAGTAGGCCTCGTTCCTTACGTTGACCAGTTTGTTATAGTCACTTGGGTGGTCAACTTACAGAGGTTCTACTATAGTTTGACAGTGTATCAATCACACACACAAACACACTCCGAGTGAGATATTTAATATAGTTTATAGAAAATGATAAATCAAACAGATCAAGGTGGAAGAAAGAGTAAAGAACATCTAAGTAGTACAATAGCAAACATAACCTAATAGACTTATACTCTGTAAATTGCAAAAACCACATCCTGAAACATTCACAAAAATTAGCCAAGATTTAAGTCACAAAGAAGAACTCAACAAATTCTAAAACCTCTCCAACCTCAATGCAGCAAATGAAAAACTAAACATAAGAATGACAGCTTCTCCAAAATCTATCCAAGATTGAAGTTACTCTACTGAATAAAGAAGTAACTTCAAAAGATTGAAGTTACTCTTCTGAATAACTCAAAACTGAAATTCCAAACTACAGTCATGCTCCACATAATGCCACTTCGGTCAATGACAACCGTAGTTCCATAAGATTATAATGGAACAAAAAAGCTCCTATTGCCTAGTAACATCATAGCAGTCATAATGTCATAGTGCAATATGTTATGTGTTTGTGGTGATGCTAGTGTCAACAAACCTACTGCACTGCCAGTCATATAAAGTATAGCATATACAGGGCTGGGTGCAGTGTCCCCGCCTGTCATCCCAGCACTTTGGGAAGATCTTTTAAGCCCCGGAGTTCAAGACCAACCTGGGCAACATAGGAAGACCCTGTCACTTCAAAAAATTCAAAAATTAGCCAGGCATGATGCATGCTTGTAATCCCAACAGCTCCGGAGGCTGAGGCAGGAGGCTCACTTGAGTCCAGGAGTTGGAGGCTGCAGTGAGCTATGAGCTGTTTCCCACTGCACTCCAGCCTGGGAAACACAGCAAGACCCTATCTCAAAAAAATAAATAAATAAATAAAAAGTATAGCACTTACAATTATTTGCATTATATAACAATTGATAATTATAATAAATGATTATATGCTGATTTATGTATTTGCCACTCTATTATTATTAGTTAGGCTCATATATCAGTGTATAGCTTCCCGAAGGGGAGTACTTTGAAGATGCCCATAGTGATATTCAACAGGGAGGCAGGTAGCACTTTTTCTAGGATGAGTTCATAAACTTAATTATCTGACCTTGTATATTCCAAAGCACTAGAGGAAAAAAGTGGACCACATTTAAAAAAAAAAAAGAACAAATTTTAGCAATTCATCAAAGGGAATAAAAGTCAAAAGTAGAAAATAAATAAAACATTGAACATTAAATTTAGAACAATAAAACAAGATGGCAGGAAGAAGAACAAAGATACAAACCATTCCTAAAACACTAAATGAGTTAAATTTTGCTATTAAAAGATAGACACTCTCAAGTTGGCTTTAAGAATCTGGTTTTAGGCTTGGCTCCCATACTCAGTAAGTAGGGCACCAGCCACATACACTGAGGCTGGTGGGTTCGAGCCTGGCCTGGGCCTGCTAAAGGAAAATGACAACTGCAAAAAGAAAAAAAAAAAAAAATAGCCAGGCATTGTGACGGGTACCTGTAGTCCCAACCACTTGGGAGGCTGAGGAAAGAGAATCGTTTGAGGTTGTTGTGAGCCATGATGCCACAGCACTCTACCAAGGGCAACATAGTGAGACTCTGTCTCCAAAAAAGAAAACTGGCTTTAGCCTGTTATAATACAATGTATAGACACAATGAAATGAAAAGAGAATGAAAATAAAGTGATGGAAATGAATACCAGATGATGTTTTCAATGTAAATGTAGCAAGAGCAGTATCAGAAGAGACAGAAAGAGAATTGCAGAATTCCTACTTCCTAGGAAAAAAAGTTAACTGGAAAAGAGCCTCTGACAGGTGCTACAGGAGATGACAGCTTCATACCTGTCATTGTCCCTGAAGACTTTCCAGTGGGACAAGATGTGGAGGTGGAAGACGTGATATTGGTGCTCCTAACCCTCCATAGGCCTAGGCCAGGGTGTGTGTTTGTGTCCTGGTTTTTAACAACAAAAAAAAAAGTTTAATTTTTAATTGAAGAAAGATATGAAGAAAGAAAATATTTTTGTACAGCTGTACAATATAGGTTTGTTATTATAAAAGAGTCTAAAGTTTAAAAACTTAAAACATTTATAAAAGTTAAAAAGTTACAGTAAGCTAATTTATTATTGAAGAAAGAAAAATATTTTTAGAGTGGCGCCTGTGGTTCAAGGAGTAGGGCACCAGCCCCATATACCAGGGGTGGTGGGTTCAAACCTGGCCCCATTCAAAAACTGCAAAAAATACATATTTTTTTTTATAAATGTAGTGCAGCCTAAGTGTCCAGTGTTTATAAAGTCTGTGGTAGTGCACAGTAGTGTCCAAGGCCTTCACATTCACTCCCCACTCCCTCCCTGGCTCACCCAGAACAACTTCCAGTCCTGCAATCTATCCATGCTAAGTGCCCCGCACAAGGGCACTGTTATTTGTCTTTTATACTGTATTTTGACCATACTTTTTCAATTTTTAGATATACAATTACTTAGCATGTGTTCCAGTTGCCTGCAGTAGTATTTGGTGTAGTA
>NW_003852487.1:6824565-6826270 GCF_000181295.1 Otolemur garnettii | reverse complement strand
TCTTAATAAGTGGAGAGGTGTGCCCCATTCCTGGCTGGGAGAGTATCAGAAAGCTGTCAAGATTAGCCAAGTTAACATGTAATTCAATGCAATTCCAATAAGACTCGCAACAGAATCCAAATGACTTGACAAACTGGTTCTAAGGAGTCTATGAAATAGAAAAGTGATGTGAGTAGTCAAGACAAATTTTGAAAAACAACAATTTTCAAGGACTCACTCTCTATGAGAGAGCAAGGCTGTTGCAAAGCTACAGTCATTAAGACAAAATGGTACATCAGTTCCAAGATAAACAAACAAATCCATGGAATAGGATGAAAAGGTTAGCAGAATACCCACATACCCATGGAAATACAATTCATGTCAGAAGAACTATTTCAAATATTTTAAATCTGTAGGTACCTATTCAATAAATAGTATTAAGAAAATTGGTTATCTATACAGAAAAAGATGAAAGCATATTTCTACCTCTCATCAAACATGAAGATAAATTCCAGGTTAATGAGCTATTGTGAGAACTGTTTAAAGAACATAGAGGGAGTATTTATGACCTAGAATAGATAGAGAAGGATTTCTTTTTTTTTTTTTTGAGACAGAGTCTCACTCTGTTGCCCAGGCTAGAGTGCCATCATGTCAGCTTACCTCAGAGCAACCTCAAACTCCTGGACTCATGCAGAGCAACCTCAAACTCCTGCCTCAGCCTCCCAAGTAGCTGGGACTATAGGCATGCATCACAACACATGGATAATTTTTTCTATTTTTTGTCGAGACTGGGCCTCACTCTGGGTTAGGGTGGTCTTGAACTCCTGAGTTCAAGCGATTCTCCTGCTTCGGCCCTCCAAAGTACTAGGATTATAAGCATGAGCCACCACTCTCAGTCAGGAAGGATTTTTTACATAAGATACAAAAAGTACAAGGAAAAAAGCATAAATTTGACCACACTGAAATTTAAAACTTAGATTCATCAAACTACATCATAAATAAAGCAAGAGACAAGCCAGAGACTAGAAGAAGATACTTGTAATGCATATAACTAACAAAGGGATTGATATTAAAACTATACAATGGGGATTAGGAGCAAGATGGCGGCCAAGTAACAGCTTCCTTGCAGCTGGGCACAGTGAGTCCAGGGAGAGGAGACTTCAGGCATCTCTGGCTGGTGGGATCTGCCCAGAAACCTCTTTGGAGACACAGGGAATCAGTGAGGGACTTCTGGACCCCATAAGGAGAACAAAAGCAGTGGAGAACTGGCAAGTGTTTGCGTGTGTTCCTTAGGTCTAATCCTGCCAGCAGCTGTAAGTATAGCAGCAGTGAGATTGCAAACTGGAAAGGCCTTACCTGTGAACTGTTTGGGGGTTTTTTGGACTTGGCACTCAGTTGAACCACCTTGGGAGAACTTGGGCAAGAAAGCGGAGGACTTTAAGCATTGTCTAGGGCCCCAGACTGAGCCGCTGAGCCAGACAGAGCTAATAGCGTGGGCCACAGGGAGCCATTGTGGGAGAACTGCCCCGGCAAGCTCTGCCCTCAGGGTCGCAGAGGAAGGATCCGAGGGTGGCAGGAGTGAGTAATCTAGTGACTGAGGAGCCTAAAGGCGGGGACTGAGATGCCTTACTGCCTTGCCCCTCAGGGGCATAGTGTGAGATCGGTTTTGGCACACTGCGTAACTGGATAGCCACTTCAGGAGTGATCCCAGCAACAAGTGCTTTCC
>NW_003852487.1:6819624-6820096 GCF_000181295.1 Otolemur garnettii | reverse complement strand
GACACAACTCCCTTCACCATAGCTTCAAAGAAAATGAAATACCTAGGAATATACCTAACAAAGGAGGTGAAGGACCTCTATAAAAAAAAATTATGAAATCCTGAGAAAGGAAATAGCAGAAGATATTAACAAATGGAAGAATATACCATGCTCATGGCTGGGAAGAATCAACATTGTTAAAATGTCTCTACTTCCCAAAGCAATCTACCTATTCAATGCCATCCCTATTAAAATACCAACATGGTACTTTCAAGATTTGGAAAAAATGATTCTGCGTTTTGTAGGGAACCAAAATAACCCATATAGCTAAGGCAATTCTTAGTAATAAAAACAAAGCTGGGGGCATCAGCATGCCAGATTTTAGACTGGTATGGCTTTTACAAAGCCATAGCAGTCAAGACAGCATGGTACTGGCACAAAAATAGAGACATAGACATTTGGAATTGAATAGAAAACCAGGAAATGAAGCTAA
>NW_003852487.1:6818760-6819208 GCF_000181295.1 Otolemur garnettii | reverse complement strand
CATTTTGAATCAGATAAAAGCTTGGTAACTAGGATCTATAGAGAACTCAAATTAATCCACATGAGAAAAGCCAACAATCCCATATATCAGTGGGCAAGAAACATGAATAGAACCTTCTCTAAAGAAGACAGACGAATGGCTAACAAACATATGAAAAAATGCTCATCATCCTAATTATTAGAGAAATGCAAATCAAAACCACCCTGAGATACCATTTAACCCCAGCGAGAATGACCCACATCACAAAATCTCAAAACTTCAGATCCTGGTGTGGATGTGGAGAGAAGGGAACACTTTTACACTGCTGGTGGGACTGCAAACTACTAATACAACCTTTTTAGAAGGAAGTATGGAGAACCCTCAAAGAACTCTAGCTAGACCTCCCATTTGATCCTGCAATCCCATTACTGGGCATCTATCCAGAAGGAAAATAATCCTTTTATCATAA
>NW_003852487.1:6809846-6818206 GCF_000181295.1 Otolemur garnettii | reverse complement strand
ATAAATAATCCTTAAGTCAAATAAGCAAAAATACAATTTGACAGAAGATAAAATCCAAATTCTCAACCCACTAATCATTTTAACACCAAATTAAAACAGCAAAGAAGCAACATTTCACAATCATATGAGCAACATTTAAAAAATTCCTTAATACCAAGATGTGATGAGTCCATAGAGTAGTGACATTTCCCCTTCACTGATAACAGGAATCTAAATTGGACAAACACTTGAACAGCACAGGATGCCTGGTTAAATGAGGACGTGTGTAACTTCAACTAGCAACTCCACTTCTGAGCAGATGGCAAGACATAGATTCACATGTTTATTGAGGTGTTATTTGTAATAGCAAATGAAAAAAAAAAATGAAAAGCTCAAATGACCCATAACAGGAGCTTGTTTTTTTTAATGGCATGTTCTAGATTATACTCTTATACAGCAGTTAAGGTGAATGAACTAGGTCTAAAATATACTATCCAAATGACTTACTCACCCAAACTTCACATGGATTGCAAAAAGAACAAGCTTGCAGACAAGGTTCAATGTATTACTATTTATGCAAAGTTTTGAAATGTTCAGAATAATGCTACATGTTTTCATGTTTAGTGAAAATATCAAAGCATTCAGGGAATGATAAACACCAAGCTCATTTTAGTGAACCCCTCTGCAGAAGGAGGCAGAGGGGTTTGTGTGGCACCCAGGGGGCTGGCTGTATGGGTGAGGGCTCCCCCCTCTCTCCCAGGTGTGCCACTGGAGAGGCCTGGCAGGACATCATGCTGGCCTGCATGCCAGGCAAGAAATGCGCCCCAGAGTCCGAGCCCAGCAACAGCACGGAAGGGGAGACCCCCTGCGGCAGCAGCTTTGCCGTCTTCTACTTCATCAGCTTCTACATGCTCTGTGCCTTCCTGGTAAGCCTAGTGGTCTCCACAGCCGCAAGTAATGAGTGGGCGGTTCCCGAGGACCCCGAACCCTTGATCTCTGCAGCTCATAGTCAGGGCAACCCTCCTGGAGGAGCTGGCTTGAGAAGACTAAGTTGGTAGGAATGTCTGGTCACACTGAGAGGAAGGTAGGATGCCTTGGGCTAGAATGAGGTCAGCCAGCATCTTGCTTGCCCATTCTTGGCTCTTGTCATAGGTGGCATTGTCCCAGAGGACAAAAGGGAATTGTGGAGACCCAGAAGAAATACATACTTTCTTGGCCTCTTGCTGAGGAGTGAGGGATGGTGGTAGATGAAGACTACCTCTGTCCTGGGTAGTCCTGCCCAAGAGCATGGTAGGAGGGAAGCCGTCCAGCCCACATGTGGGTCTACCCTACACAACTCTCAGAGAAGCCGTGTCAAGCATAAACCTAGGACACCCAAGTTCTAGGAGTGGTGGGGCATCCTGGCATTACATGCTGGTATTTAGAAATGTCAGCTTCTGCCATGCACACTGGCTGGCAAAGTGGGTCAAGTGGCAGGTGCATAAAAGTCCACATTGAGTGCTTCATTGTACTAACTATCCTCGCAGATCATCAACCTCTTTGTAGCTGTCATCATGGACAACTTTGACTACCTGACCAGGGACTGGTCAATCCTTGGTCCCCACCATCTGGATGAATTTAAAAGAATTTGGGCAGAGTATGACCCTGAAGCCAAGTAAGTTCCCAGAAGGAAATCCTGATTCCCCAGGCTGTGGGGGAGGGTATGGACTGGCCATGCCTGTAGGAGAGGCTCATGATGGGCCAAGATTGGGTGGACCATTTGAAAAAACTGAACTGCCTCAGACCCCAGGCTGAAGGGTCAAAAGTCAGACACCTTTAACTAAGTTAAGGACACATCTGTCACATCCAATTGAATGGAAGGATATAGGAGATCCTAGTATCAAGAATAAATAACAAGTGCTCAAGTTGGGATGTTTACAGCCAGGTAAGTCTTGACTTCATGCCCTCACTAATAGATCACATTTGATTGACTTTTAGTAAGTGTGTTTTGGTCAGATGGTCAGTTGGTTGAAGCAGTAAGTATACTTTGAGAATTCTATTGCACTACTGAAATTCCTTCCACCTCGAACATAGCATGAACAGAAAATTGTTCATTAAAACCTAAACATACGCCCAGGCATGGTGGCTCACACCTGTAATCCTAGCACTCTAGAAAGCTGAGGTGGGTGGATTGCTTGAGCTTAGGATTTCGAGACCAGCCTGAGCAGGAGTGAGACCCCATCTCTACTAAAAATAGGAAAAACTAGTCAGGCATTGTGGTGACCACTTGTGGTCCCACCTACTTGGGAGGCTGAGACAAGAGAATCTCTTGAGCCCAAGAGCTTGAGGTTGCTGTGAGGTATGATAATACCATGGCACTCTACACAGGGCAACAGTGAGACTCTGTCTTAAAAAAAGAAAAAAATCTAGATACAGGTGTAGTAGATTTGAAATTGCACCATGCAATTCTGCAACTCTGCCCCAAGCTTGACCTGTAGAGCCTCCCTGGTGTATTCCCTATGGGTGGGCCCCACCTCTCAGGACCCAGCAGGGTCATGGCCCTCTGACTGTTCTTCCCCCTTCCTCTCCTAGGGGTCGTATCAAACACCTAGACGTGGTGACCCTCCTCCGGCGGATTCAGCCTCCCCTGGGCTTTGGGAAGCTGTGCCCTCACCGCGTGGCTTGCAAAGTAAGAGATGACCTGGGTTTGTGGGAAAAAGAGATAAATATGGGAGGCAAGATGCTGTTTATCTTATGACCTTGGCTGGACCATGGATGCTAGAAGGAATTGAAGCTACTCTTTTATGTGCCTAAAGAAATGAGCCTGAGGGGAGAGGGGAGGATGGGTGAAGGGAGGGTAATCGGTGGGACCAAACCTATGATGCATTTTACAAGGGTACATGTTAAATCTACTAAGTGTAGAATATAAATGTCTTAACACAATAACTAAGAAAATGCGGTAAAGGCTATGTTAACCAGTTTCATGAAAGTATTTCAAATTGTATCTAAAGCCAGCACATTGTACCCCATAATTGCATTAATAGACACAGCTATGATTTAATAAAAAGAAAAAGAAATGAGCCTGAGCCCGGTTCTATTTTGAGAGTCCTTTCCAGCTCTGAGTTCTCAGATTCTAAAGAAATCATAGAGGGAATGCCTTGTGTCCCAGTGAGCATGTGCCCCACCCAACGTAAAGGATTTGTTCAGCTCATCTCACTGCTGACTGCACTGTCCAGGCACCCTGAGCCAATGTTCTTTTTGGGGGTTAGAGAGCCAGGAGAGAGTCCATGCATTAGCTTCACAAGAGTGAGGAGGTTTGCAGCCTGGACAGGGCTGAGAGGATTCCGTGTGACCCCCAGATGGGCCACGGCAGGTGGAACATTAGGCTCTAAGCTTTCCAGTGGTCACTATCCAGTTCACGCTGTCCATGAGATCCAGAAGGATCTGGTCATTGAGGAAACGTCACCCTTCTTGGTGCTAAGATTAACAGGAGGACAACACATGAGCTAGTGGACAGCATCCCTGACCACGTCCTCAAGGTAGATGCTGAGGTAGCTGGTGACCCTCATGACAAGCATTCTCATCATGACCTGGCTGTGCTGGTGGCATGGCCCTAGAGTGCCGTGCAAGGTGCACACACATCGGGGGTGGGAAAGAAGGGAGGCGGGCAGTCCAGGCCCAGCCAGTGCCAGCAGCTTCTGCCCCAGTCTGATGGAGAGGACAGACCGCAGCTCCTACGAGCAAGTCTCCCGTCACCCTGTGCCTCGTCTGGGCCAGCGCCCAGCATGCTGCTTGAACAGACACCGGCAGGACAGGGGTTGAGGTGGGCTTCACATCCTGTGGAGGTGAGGGTCTAGAGAGGATGCTCATAGTGACCCTTTCTCCCCAGAAAGGATTTTGAACACGTTCTCATGACCTGTGCTGCACACCCCTACCCATGCCTGACAACACCCACATGAGTTTCAAGTCTCCTCACCCCCAGCATTTTCCCACTGTGGTGGTTCTGTAGGATCCTCCTTCAAGAACCTTCTGCTGTAACCACCGGCTTTGCCCCCTTCCCCTACAGCGCCTGGTATCCATGAACATGCCTCTGAACAGCGATGGAACAGTCATGTTCAATGCTACCCTGTTTGCCCTGGTCAGGACAGCCCTGAGGATCAAAACAGAAGGTAAGGGACTGTAGGCACTGGAGAGCCACACAGAAGGTCTAGCACACCGACTAAGGAGAAGCTCACAGCCTGCAAATTGCTCCAGGCCCTTCCTGTCCCAGACGGCACCCAAGCAGGGACTCAGGGCTCACATGACTTGAGAGCATCAAAGAGGCCCAGCCTGCCCGGGGTTCCCTTGCTTCTTGAATTTCCCCCTCACCTCTAGCTTTAAACTCTAACTTTATTTCTTTATTTTAAACCCCAGCTTTCCATCAAACCCTAGAAATTATTCTGGGTGATATGTTGATGTTATAGAGTATAGTTCAAAAACAGAAGGAAATGAGTGAGGCAAGACCAGGCCCCATCTGGAGGGACTTATCCTGGCTACAGGTGGGTCTCTCAAATGCTCAATTCTCTCTAAATTAAAAAGATCTGTGCTGGGAGGGCGTGCTGAGAAGGGGACGTAGTAACAAGTGGTGAGCAGGGCAGAGGTCATCACAGGTGTTCAGCCAGCCAGCAGGTGAAGGTCAGGTTCTCACCTGTGCTGCACTTGCTCAGGACTGCATCCAGCTGGAGGGGGCTTCTAATTTGCACAGAGTTGCCCCAGGGGCTAGCAGCAGCCTTGGCTAAGACAATCTGCTGTCTCCGTGATTGCTAAGGGTGCTTAGCAGAGCCACTCTGAGGAAAAGGCCTGTGAAGATGCCATCTCCAAGAGCTTCAAGACTATTACTGTGTTTCTCAGAGAGAGTCAAAAGGCCACTTGCCTGAGAATGAGCTGTTGGCACTTGTTACTGCATCCCAAGTGCTCCCCGCACACATCTGCTGAATCTGAGTCTCTGGGTAGGGTGGCGAATCTGCATTTGAACCAGCTGCAGAGATGACTCACACCCATTGATGGAGTAATGAGAGAAAACACAGATGAGAGGAGCAGCATTTTTCTTTTCCATTCGTCTTCCTGCACTTTGACCTGAGCGGCTCGGGCTGCCAGTTTTCTCTGGTGCAACAGAAAGAGCCCTGGGCAGGGTGATGGGAGGCTTGCAGCTGACTCCCGGTTCTCATTAGGGACGTGAGCGGGGACGTTTGTTCTGTCTGTGCTTCCATTTCTTTATGTAGAGAATAAAGAAAGGTGCCAGTGTATTTCAGGTAATAACCCAGAGAAGGCCCTTCTCTCTGTTAGATCCTTCCAGAAAAAAATAACAGAATTGTCTGAAATGAAGGGTAGTGAGAACCAACCCAGCAACATATATGTCAAACTAATGAGCTAATCCCAAAGAAAGGAAACTAGGTCAAGTTCTGCTGCTAAATTGAAAAGAAAGCAAATACCATCAGTAGCCAGTGCAATAATTCCATCTGAAATGGGTGTAATGGGCCTATTTCTGACTTGAATACATGGTTAATGCATCATATGTGTGTATAACATAGAAGAAAAAAATTGAACCGCTGCAGTAGCTCACACTTGTAATCCTAGCACTTTGAGGGGCTAAGGCAGGAGGAATCACATGAGACCAGAAGTTCTAGACCAGGCTGGGCAACATAGTGAAACCCTGTCTCTACAAAAAATAGAAAAATTAGCCGGGTGTGGTGGAGCACATCTGTAGTCCCAGCTACTTGGGAGGCTGAGGCAGGAGGATCTCTGGAGCCCAGGAGTTTGAGACTGTAGTGAGCTATGATCCTGCCACTGCACTCTAGCCTGCACAACGATAACAACAAAATTAGAAGGGGATTTATTAATATGTTAATATTGATTATCACTGAGTGGTAGAACCAGCAGTGACTTTTGCCTTCTTGTGTAGTTTTGTTACTTTCCAAATGTCCTCACGTTGAGGGGGAAGGGTTTTCTTCTCCAGGGAGAGAAGACGTGATGACTGCCAGAAAGAATATGCCGTAAAACTTAAAGCTCGATGTAAATTACGGATGCTAAGTTTTTGTTCCATAAAAGAACAAAAAAACAGGATGCAGGGGAGAGATCCTGCAATGTTGAAGATTCATCATCAAAGCACACCACATCCAACTAAATCATACCAACAGCTGACACCAACACAAAGGAGCCCTCCACCACTAGTCGGATACAGAGAGCCAGTCTTGAGGAAATAAGAAGTCCAGAGAAAAGGAGCTGGCAAGCCATGTGACAACAACTGTAGTCAAGTGAATTTGAGGGGGACATTATTCAGCCCGTACAGGGAACTGGGATATTTGAACTATACGTGCATCTGTCTGAATAGTATTTTGATCAGGACGCTTTCACTTCATGCTCAGAACCCACTAACTGCTTTACCCACAAGGGAACTAATCTCGGCCATAACTGAGGAGTGCTAAGGAGCTGTCCTCTGGCTCAGCTCCTGTTTGGATCTGATGTGCAACCAGGAACTCAGGAGCCCAGCATTTTCTCCTTGGTGTCACCTCTGCTTGCTCTCCCATGTGGTCCCAGAGGTGGCTGTGAATGCAGTCTAATATAGGTCTCAGCTGCTGTCCCATCCTGCCTCTCCCATGTGCCAGCAGTAAATGTCCCTTGCCTTGGTTCCCTGTTGCTGTATAATAAATGACCACAAATGATGGCTCCAGTTATGAGCTCACAGCTCTGTGGGTCAGAAGTCCAGCTATGGAGTATCTAGGTTCTCTGGCCAGGGTCTCACGAGACCAAATTCAGGATGTCGGTCAGGCTGTGTGCTCTTCTGGTGGCTCTAGGGAAGTTTCCACCTCCAAGCTGATTCAGGTTGTTGGTAGAATTCATTTCTTGGCATCATCAGTCTACAGTCCTCATTTCCCTACTAGCTGTTTGCTGAGGACCACTCCCAGGCCCCTGGAGACTGCTCAGTTCATAGCATGGGTGTCTGCCTTCTGCCAGGCTAGCGAGAGCCCATCTCTCTCACTGCCTTTTCTCTCCCACCTGGAGAGAACTCTCTGCTTTTAAAAGGCCTGCGTGGTTCGGTCAGGCCCGCTTAGATAATCTCCTTGTCTCACGGTCACAGGTGCCGTGTAATGTAACCTAATCGCAGGAGTAAAGTGCATCACGTTCACGGACCTTGGGATTGCTGGGGGTGGAGATATCTTTGGGAGCAGCCTAGAATCCTGCCTGCCACCTCCCTCATACAGGGCAGGTCTCAGCCCTCCTTTCTCATCTCTGTAAGGCCAGGATCCCAGAGGCTGCATGGTATGGGCATCTTAGTAAGGCTGTTTTACCACTGGAGAAAGAATACATCAAGAAAATTCCAAACCACAGAGCCCAGTGTCTCCTGAACCCTGCTTCCACAGTTAGGTTCTGCTTCCCAGGGGAGACTCGGCAGACAGAGCCCTTGTTGGCACAGATGTACCCCTGCATGTGGGGGAGACTGTTCTTCCCTCCAATCTCATCCACACTTCCTGTGGCACCCCAAGGAGGCCCATAAGAAATACCCCCACAGCAGCCCCTACTGCTCCCCTTCAGAGGGGTGCGTGTATATGAGCTGGTGAGCATGTGGCCCCTGATGGAGCTGACCAGCACCTGGGCTTGTCCATGAAGAAAAGAATCGAGTGTCAGGTGGGGCAGAGGGACCCCCTGGCTGCCTGAGCAACACACAGGGGGAAGGGAGAGGAATGGCTCTGGATGGGACACAGGGAGGAAGGGGGAAGTGAAGAGAGCAGGAGGAAGAGGAAGGAGGTGGAACTGGGAGAGCTGCAGGGAAACTAAGCCAGGAAGAAACTGACAGATCAGGGCCGTGTGGGGCCACATGCCACCCTCTGCGGCTTCCCGCTTTATGCAGAGGGGCCTGGGCTGATCCTCATTCTCGGCCTTGCATCTCCCATCCCTCAGGGAACCTGGAGCAGGCCAATGAGGAGCTTCGGGCAATAATCAAGAAGATCTGGAAGCGGACCAGCATGAAGCTGCTGGACCAGGTGGTGCCCCCTGCAGGCGGTAAGTGCTGCCTGGATTTCGCCCCTGGGCAGCTTGCCGCCCAGTGTTTGCTCAGCCTTGCCTCTCCTCCAGCAGCTGCCCTGCTATAAATGTGGGCCCATCCCCTGGGATGTGCGTTCTTGAGCCCACTAGGCTTGCTGGAGATCTGCTTTCTCCAGACCCTTCCTGTGGGGGCTCAACAGGAAGTATTTTCCAACAATTTTTATCTCATGGTATTCTTGAACCTATAGTTAAACTTCCACAGCACATTTAAATTATGTTGATCAAAAAGAAAAGGGTAAAGAAAAAAGGATATACTTACTATGGTTTGAACTTCTTTCAAAAGTAATTTAACTAACAAGCTTTAAAAATCTTAAGTACAG
>NW_003852487.1:6783372-6809422 GCF_000181295.1 Otolemur garnettii | reverse complement strand
TGGCACACCTAGATCCTCTCACAGCACACCATTTGAAAGTCACTGCCCTGTTGGTTAGAATGGGCTTAGGGTGTGATGCCCTGCACAAATGCAGAAGCTCACGGTCGGGTAGGAAGGCCACTGCACCCGGGCATTTTACACATGGGAGTAGGCAAGTACTTTGACACTCAGAGGTTTAGCATAACTTTCAAAGAAATTCCACAAAAGGTGGACGTTCCCATAAACCTGATTGCTATAGCTCCCCCCCCCCCGGAAGAAGGGTCCCCTGAGATTTCTCCCCTATTGGTTGAAATTCTTTTTGTTCTTCCTAGAACAGCATTTCCTGACCCCATCAAGCCTGAAACCCCTCTTTATAACAAGTAATTTATGTTGCTGCTACTACGATCCCAAATAAAAATCATAGATGATGTAACCATCCTATGCATATAATTTCAAAAATATCAATAGAACCCTTGAACTCTAATATAAAATATATTAGAATGTTCTCAATATATGGGGTGTCCGTAAAGTTTGTGTGTGATTGTCAATTGCACACTATTTTAAGTTGCACACGAACTTTATGGCCACACTGTATAAATGCTCAGCCACAACTATGCTCGAAATTATTAACAGATGAAACGCTCACAGGTACCCACTTATGATGAGTGTTTGTGTCTTTAAAGGCAGTTAAGGCAATACTGAATATCACTGATACTTTGTGTTTAACATTTTAAAATAAGGGGTAAATAAGTATGTGACCTAAGTCTGTGTGTAAAGACCACACATGCTTACACATAGATAGAATAGTCACTATGTGAGAATTCCAGTGCGTGACTCAGCCTTCTGTGAAGGCTGCTCAAGGAACCAAAGTGCTCAGAAGCTAAAGGGACAACCCAAGTTGCCTGATGAGCACAAAGCAGGCTCCAGGTTCAGAGCCAGGTCTGAGGACACCTGAGATGCCAAGCTCTTTCTGCAACGCAGTTCTTCCTCCCTGACCCCTCTACATAGGGGTTCCCCAGGGTTTTCTGTCCCACGCGGGAATGAGACCCTTGCCAGATGGAAGGCCCATTACTACTATTCTCAAGGGACAGCGGAGCAGGAGAGCCGTCCCTAGATCTAACCGCACCAGCTGTCTCTTTCACAAGGAGATGGAGCCAGGGGGCTACTTGCGAGGCATGAAATGTTTCCCCTTGGGTGCTTACGGCTTCTCCACCATCTGGCTCACTTCCAAGGTGGACGCTGATTCTGACACGTGTAATTTTGGGTGCCCAGCCTGGCAGTGACATAGCAAGCTACCTGGTGCAAAAATCCAATCTGTATAGTTTGAAAGAAAACCCAAACTTCAATGGGAGGAGAGCATTTCTCCTACCAGCCACTCCCTGCAACTATGTTTAAGCAGAACTGTTTACACGTAGGGGGCCAGCCAGGTGGTGATAGGCATTTGGGATCAAGTGTTAGGAACACCAGTTAAGTGAAAAGAAAAAAAGCAAGATGACAATTTGCTATCCTTTGTGTAAGAAAAAAGGATAAGAATATGTTTGCTTTTTTTTTTTTAAGACAGTTTCACTTTGTTGCCCTTGGTAGAGTGCTGTGGTATCACAGCTCACAGCAACCTCAAACTCTTGGGCTTAAGCGATTCTCTTGCCTCAGCCTCCCAAGTACCTGGGACTACAGGTGTCCGCCACAACACCTGGCTATTGTTTGGTTGTAGTTGTCATTGTTGTTTGGCAGGCCCAGGCTGAATTTGAACGCACTAGCTCCGGTGTATATGGCTAGCGCCCTAGCCACTGAGCTACAGGCACCGAGCCATGTTTGCTTATTTATATAAATATTTGCATAAAAATCTCTGAAAAAATAAGAAACTAATATAAAAAAAGCTGTCTACTTTTCACCATATGCCTTTTCATATGATTTTCTCTTTTTTAGCCATATGAATGTACTCCCACTCCAAAAACTTAAATTTAAAGTTGCCAATTATGGTGGCTCACACTGGGAATCCCAGCACTCTGGGAGGCTGAGGCAGGAGGATTGCCTGCTTGAGCCCAAAAGTTTGAGGGTCAGGGTAGAGCTACGATTGTACCACCGCACTCCAGCCTACTTGGTCTCTGAAAAAAAAAAAGGGTTAAATTAGAATTCTGAAAAAATCGGTGACGTCCAACTTCACTCCCCTACTTACCTCTGATTCCCTCTCCTCTCTTCATACATGTCAGATGATGAGGTCACAGTTGGCAAGTTCTACGCCACTTTCCTGATCCAAGAGTACTTCCGGAAATTCAAGAAGCGCAAAGAGCAGGGCCTTGTGGGCAAGCCCTCCCAGAGGAACGCCCTGTCCCTACAGGTGAGGGGTGGGGGTCTGGGTCACACCCCCAGGAAGGTCCTGTTCACCTTCCTCTGATCTCAGCCAGGGTCCCGGTCTCTGGTCAGTCCCTCCAGAAGGAGCCTTTCTGAGAATGCCAGCCTTTCTGAAGGGGGCTGTGAGGAGGGGTGTTATAATTCTCCCCCTCCTGCCATCCCCCCACCTGCCCTCCACAATCCCACCTGCTGTCACTACCCCCCCAGGGCTGGCCCCTACCCTGATGAGGCTCCCTGGCAGCCCCCTGGAAGTCCCCCCTAAAGCACCCCCTTCCTTCTTGATGGGCGATTGGATTCTTCCACCTGAGGGCACCAGAAGGGCCCAGGGAAGCCCGGCCCCTGGCTCACACACGGCTGTATTTCCCAGGGGGTCAGGGCTGGGTGGAATCTGCCAGGGTCATGGAGGGACAGGCCCCATCCTTGGGCAATGGCTGGCTGGAGAGCTTGGTGAGAAGGAACCAAGGTCCTCACACATCCCTCTGGTTCCAGGCTGGCTTGCGCACACTGCATGACATCGGGCCCGAGATCCGTCGGGCCATCTCTGGAGATCTGACTGCTGAGGAAGAGCTGGACAAGGCGATGAAAGAGGCTGTGTCTGCAGCCTCTGAAGATGACATCTTCAGGGTAGGTGGTGCCAGCATACCCTTTACCTCCATGAAGTGCAGTTTAGAACAAGAAAGTAGGCTGGGGTTCAGGCTGGGCTCCTGCGGAGCACGTCCCAGGAGAATGGACGGAGCTCAGTGGGCGACTCAGGGTCTTTCTGCCCTCTGCCTGTTCCAAGCCCGACTCCGTCCCAAGCCAGGGCTCCCAGGAGATGGTGGCTCAACAGGGTGTCATTGCCCTCCAGAGAAGGGGACGGAGCCATTTTCCTATGAGAAACTTCTACATTAGAAGTTGCAGCATGACATGCCCAGTCCTTAAGAGTCCACTGGAAACCTCCAGGCTGGCCACCTTGCCACTCTGTTCCCAAGGCTGTGGACATTCCCAGCCCTCACTGTCACAGCAGAGGGCGCTGTGGGACCCTGAGCGTCTGGGTCCCTCCCTGTCTAGAGCTGCCAGGTGTGAAGCTGCCTTCCCCTATATGCTGCCCGCAGCTGTGCCTCTCCTGAGGGCAGGCAGCCTTCCTGCGCCCTGCACTGCTCTGGCCTGGCTGTCTGGGCTTCTCCCTCTGAGGACGAGCTCCCACTCCCTCTTCCTGTCTTGCCTGCAGAGGGCCGGTGGCCTGTTCGGCAACCACGTCAGCTACTACCAAAGTGACAGCCGGAGCGCCTTCCCCCAGACCTTCACCACCCAGCGCCCACTGCACATCAACAAGGCAGGCAACAGCCAAGGCGACACCGAGTCGCCCTCCCATGAGAAGCTGGTGGACTCCACCTTCACCCCCAGCAGCTACTCATCCACCGGCTCCAATGCCAACATTAACAACGCCAACAACACGGCCCTGGGCCGCCGAACCCGCCCCACCGGTCCCCCCAGCACTGTCAGCACTGTGGAGGGCCATGGGCCGCCCCTGTCCCCTGCTGTGCACGTGCAGGAAGCAGCGTGGAGGCTCAGTTCCAAGAGGTAAACTGAAGGGTGGGCCACCCAGGGCCACCCACAGCGCTCTGCAGCCCCCAGCCCTCGAGAGCTTCAGAGAGACCATTGCCCCAGACCCCAGCAAGAGAGCAGTGCCGCCCCAGATCAGACTCAGTAGGCAGCCTGGCTCAGGACAAGCCACATCACTGGTGGTGAAGATGATTCCCTCATCCTTCTTGAGCAGGGCACCAGCCTCTGACACGCTGTATTCTGGCTATGCAACAGAAACTACCATTCTTTGCTTTCTTGGGTAGCCACCCAAACCCAGCCTTTCACCAAGAGAATCAGAGCCCTATGTACCCTTTCTTGGTGGGCACTTCATATCCCACCCCAGCATGGGGTTATTCCTCATCTTGATGGCCCTGCCACCTCCTGGTGCTCTTTTTCCTCTCCCTGTCCTCTGCTCCTGGTGCTCTGGGATGCGCTGCCACTGCTTGCTAAGTGGCAGGTGCCTCCTATGGCTCTGGGCCCTGGCCGTGCAGCCTGGCCTCTGGGAGTCTCTCCCCATCTACCAGGTTTCCCAGGTGGGAACAGACAGACCCTGCCTCGTTCCACTTGTACCTCTTCTGGAGTAGGACAGCTGCTCCCCACGGACTGCACAGTCCCCATCTTGCCAGTTCCTGAGCACACCTCCTTTCCTGCTCTCCAGTTCAGAAAGCAACAGAGAAGCACAAGCTTCTTTCTAAATCCCTGGATAGGTGTCCCAAAGCTGCCTGCATCCAAGGAGCCGCATGCTTGCTCACTAGCTTTCATGTCCCCTCAGAGCACCCCTCTCTAAGTGGCCATGTGCAGGCTTACAAGGCCTGGGCATTAGCCATGTCTGATGACAGGAAGTCACACTGGCCACCCACCTTGTCTCCTTTTCTGTTTGGAAAATTGGGTGGTTTAGCCACCCAGCAGCAGCTTTGGCTGAGCCCTGTGACTCAGGAGACATGTATGATGCCTCCCGTGTATGGGCATGTGCTCACCACCAGATGTTATGTGCTGACCTGAGGGCTGGCTTTGCACAAGAGCGTACACTGAGTGGCTTGCCTATGCCTGTCCTGGCAGCCACTCCCTTTGCCGGGACCTCACTTTTCTCTTACAACCTTTGAGGATTCAATCCTAGCACCACTTTTTTCCCTGTTCCCCTTAACAAAACCTCTTCTTAAAGAGGGTTCTTCACGTCCACAGCATTTCAGGGTAGATTAAGTTTCCTCCATCTAAGGGCATTTCCACATTAAATGGAAGTGAGTCCCAGGGCCTCATTCTTGGCTAAGAGAAGAGTGATTTTTAGAGAGGAGCTGACATAGAAGACACCAGGGAAGTCCCTTCTCCCCACAAATGCATCAGTCAGTGAAATGAAATGCACACAAAGCACTCAGCACATAGTAAGTGCTCACTAAACGTCAGTTCCCTCCCTTCCCATTGCAATTGGTAAACACAGTACTCAGGGTGCTAAGCTTCAACTGGTGAAGAAACCATAGCCCTGGGGCCATGTCCTCTATGTTGCAGCTGAGGCTAAGGGTGGTGGCTCTGGCATCTGCCTTGCTTCTGCTGAGATTAGGACAGCTCATTCTGTGCACACAAGTCCCCTGAGAAGTGATGCTGCCTGACGCCAGTCTGCGTCTCCAGCCCATCCTGTTGTGCCTTCCTGCAGCCCATCCCACTCCACCTAGATCTCCGGCATCATTCTCCTTTCGACTTTAGGTGGGCAGGGGTTTGTAGGCCTCCCCTGGAGAGCCCTTCCCACCTGCCTGCTTTGCTCATGGGCATAGGACAAAGTGAGAGGCAGTGATACAGCACTCCACTCCAAGGACAAACTGGGACCTTTCCCTAAAGCCCCAGGGGTCTGAAGATACAGTGGGCCCAGTGTGCAGGGTCTGTAGGGAGAAAGATGGGGGAGGTAGTGAGCTGAGTACCAACAGGACAAGGAGCACTCAGATCAGAGCTCACTCTTCTGTCTGCTGGGCCAGAGGACAGAAGACCCTGGTCCAGCGGGCGAATCACATGCTGGTACGGGAGGCTCTGGAGCTCAGGAGGGATTCAGGGACAGCAGGGCTCCAGGCTCACTCCCCTCTGCTCGGGAGAACAAATGCTTCTATGTGAGTTTTCTTCTCTGTGCTTTTACTCCAGGGAGCCAGTGGCAGAATCAAAGATACCAGGAGCTTCCCAGCTTACCACATAGATGCCCAAAGGCCCAGCTGTCTCCAGCAGAGGGGACAGCTCTTTCACAGGGCCCTCTGCCTTATATAGTACAGTCCTGGACCCTTCTTTAAAAGCTGGTTCTTTGTACCCCCCCCCCAAAGCTCCATGTCACCTGTTACTTTATTTGCTACTCACAACAAGCCTCTGAGTTGGCAGGACATACGTTATTCCAATATTACAGAAAGGGAAACTGAGGCATGGGGTGGATTAAGTGACTTGGGCCAGAGAGTAAGTGAACTAGGGGTCAGAACTTAGATCTTGGGTCCTGACCCAGTTCCTTCTCCCACATGAAACAGTTACCCTAATCTTGCCTACTGGCAAGTGCAGGAGGAAGAGGCATGTCAATTGTGTCTGTGTGGGGTGTGTGCAGGGGTGTGTGTACAGGGGTGTGTGCTGCCTCACTTGCTGAGGGAAGGGAGGGGGCCTGGCAGTTCCTGATGTATTCTCCATCCTGGTCATCGTAGGTGCCACTCCCGGGAGAGCCAAATAGCTATGGTGTGCCCGGAGGAGGTGTTTCCTGGCGAGACCTATGAAGTCCAGAGGAGCGAAGACACTGAATCCTGCAGTGAGCCCAGCCTGCTCTCCACAGACATGTGAGCTTGGCTGCCTTCTGCTGGGGCGACTAGAGGAGGGAAGGGTCTGGAGAGGAAGGGACAGTTCTTGAAATCCCTCCTCTGGGTATGGCTGGGAGAGGAGAGGCGAGGATGTGTCACAGAGGGGACAGGAAATTCCCACCACACGCACCACACACAATCCCTTTTAACTTGGCCTTTCCTCACTATAACATGCTTTCAGGAAAATGTCTAAACATTGTTTCTTAAACTTTTTAGGCTATAGCCAACAGTTATGAACATATTTTCTAGTGAGATTCAGTACACAAGTACATATACTGACAATTAAATATTTCACAAAACTACTTCACAATAAAGCTGCCCATAAGAGGGCACTGTTGGCAAATCCAGGGCTGAAGTTTCCCTGCAGAAATTTTATGGGTTTTGTTTTTGTGTTTTGAGACAGGGTGCAGTGGCATCATCATAGCTCACTACGACCTCAGCTCCTGAGCGCAAGTGATCCTCCTGCCTCAGCCTCCTGAGTAGCTGGGACTACAGGTGTGCACCACCACGCCCAGCTAATTTTTTTATTTTTTGTAGATACATAGTCTTGCTATGTTGCCTAGGCTGGTCTTCAGCTCCTGACCTCAAGCAATCCTTCCACCTCAGTCTCCCAAAGTGCTGGGATTACAGGTGTGAGCCACTCCACCTGGCTGGAAAAGGGTTTTTTTTAACTACAGATCTAGACAAATAAGTTTACAACTTCCTTTTGTTTGGTCAGTTATAGCTAGTACTTTTTATTTTTTTATTGTTGGGGATTCGTTGGGGATTCATTGAGGGTACAGAGAACAAGGTTACACTGATTGCATTTGTTAGGTAAAGTCTCTCTTATAATTGTGTCCCACCTCCAAGAGGTATGTCACACCCCGTGACCTCCCACCCCCTCCCTCCTTCTCTCTCTCTGATCCCTCCTCCCCCTACCCCCCAACCACTTACTAGGTCATCAGTTGTCCTCCTATCAGAATTGAGTACATTGGATTCTTGCTTCTCTATTCTTGTGTTGTTTTACTAAGAATGTGTTTCAACTCCATCCACGTTAATATAAAAGATGTAAAGTCTCCGTCTTTTTAGTGGCTGAATAGTATTCCATGATATACATACATCACAGTTTATTAATCCATTCTTGGATTGGTGGGCATTTAGGTTTTTTCCACAGTTTGGCAATTGTAAATTGAGCTGTGATACAGAGTGTAGTTCAAATGTCCTTGTGATAAAATGATTTTTTTTCTTCTGGCTAGATGCCCAGTAATGGGATTGCAGGATCAAGTGGGAGGTGTAGTTTGAGTTCTTTGAGAGTTCTCATACTTCCTTCCAAAAAGGTTGTTTGCAGTCCCACCAGCAGTGTAAAAGTGTTTCCTGCTCTCCACAACCACGCCAATATCTGCAGCTTTGAGATTTTGTGATGTGTGCCCTTCTCACTGGGGTTAGGTGGTATCTTAGGTGGTTTTGATTTGCATTTCTCTGATAACTAGGGACAATGAGCATTTTTTCATGTTTGTTAGCCGTTTGTCTATCTTCTTTAGAGAAGGTTCTATTCATCTCTCTTGCCCATTGATATATGGGCTTGTTGGCTTTTTTATGTTGATTAATTTGAGTTCTCTATAGATCCTAGTTATTAAGCTTTTGTCTGATTCATAATATGCAAATTTTATTTCCTATTCCGATAGTTTTCCGATTCCAATAGTTGTCTATTTGCTTTGGTTGTTGTCTCCTTAGCTATACAGAAGCTATTCAATTTAATTAAGTCCCATTTATTTATTTTTGTTGTTGCAATTGCCACTGAAGTCTTCTTCATAAAGTCTTCCCCAGTCTGATAACTTCAAGTATTTTCCCCACAGTTTCTTCGAGGATTTTTATTGTTTCATGGTGTAGATTTAGATCTTTTATCCATCTTGAATCAATTTTAGTGAGTGGAGAAAGGTGCAGGTCCAGTTTCAGTCTTTTAAATGTGGATATCCAGTTCTCCCAACACCATTTATTAAATAAGGAGTCTTTCCCGCAGGGTATGTTCTTGTTTGGTTTATCAAAGACTAGGTGGCTGTAAGATATTAGTTTCTTTTCATGGTTTTCTATTCAGTTCCAAACTTTAATGTCTCTATTTTTGTGCCAGTACCATACTGTTTTGATCATTATGGCCTTGTAGTACAGCCTAAAGTCTGATAGGTTGACGCCCCAGGCTTTGTTTTTATTACTAAGGATTGTCTTGGCTATAACAAGTTTCTTCTGGTTGCATACAAAACAAAGAATTATTTTTTCCAAATCTTGAAAAATTGTGAAAGTATGGGAATTGCATTGAATCTTAGATTGCTTTGAGAAGTGTAGACATTTTAACAATGTTTATTCTCCTCAGCCATGAGCATGGTATGTTCATCCATGTGTTAATATCTTCCACTATTTCTTTTCTTAGGGTTTTATAATTCTCTTTATAGAGGTCCTTCACCTCTTTTGTTAGATATATTCCTAGATACTTCATTTTCTTTGAAGCTACTGTGAAGGAAATTATGTCCTTGATTAGCTTCTCATCTTGGTTGTTATTGGTATACACAAAGGCTTCTAACAGCTAGTACTTTTAAAAGAATAGCACAGCACAATAGAGAATATCAGAAAGTATGGGATGTCAGAATGGTAAGTATTGTGTCCTGAAACATTAGTTTAATTGCCAATATATGCATATGTCTGTTGAGTCTTTCTAAACAACTTTAAGACTTTGGGTTGCATTCAAAACAAATGAAGACTCGCTGTTTTATAGAAGCTTCCCTGAAAGCACTTGACAGTAAGGAAGCTACAGCCTTTTAGGCTTTTGAAGAAAAGAACAGGGTAGCTGAAGATGATGAGAAAGGGACCAGCCCTCACACACAAGGAGTGTTGGGAGAGGGAGCAGCCATGGCCTGCTTTTTCCAGGGTTTTGAGCCCAGGAACTGGGTTGGAACAGTAGCAGAGGTGTTTCCTATTCCCCTAATGTAAAAAGAAGAATCTAGAAGGGAAAAACATGGATATAGTAGTTGAGACCAGCAACACTAAGCACCCGTGCCTTTGTGTCCCTTTCAGCAAAACAGAGGGATTAGGGGTAAATGACCTATTTTTCTGACTCAATGAAAAGGTATATATAGGTATATAGGTATATATATAGGTATATATAGAACCTAAGGAAATATCTGGAGTTCCTTAAGATATACCTTTCTCCAAATTGATTTTTAGAAAGGAGGGAGGGGTGGCAGGTCAAGGGATGTGGTACACCTTTGGGGGGCGGGACACAAATATAAGAGGGTCCTTATCTAACAAAAGCAATCAGTGTAACCTGGTGCCCTCAATGAATCCTCAACAATAAAAAAAAAGAAAGAAAGAAAGTACAAATTAACATATGGCTACCTGTTCTAGAAATCAAGAAAAGCATATGCTTTAACCCATTTCAGCTCTCACTGAGTGCTGGGTCCATCCAGACACTCTGCAAGGTCATGAGTAAATGGATCATTACCTTCATGGAGATTTTAGAAACTAGTGAGGAAGCTAAGATGATCTCAGAAGAGGAAGATGACGTAGTGATTTTCTAACTAATTGCCTACAGAATGATACAAACCCTGAGATGTACAGGCATTCAGAGAAGGCTGAGGGGCAGGGCAGGCTTAATGGGTCCTACACAAGGTCAAACAAAAGCCAGGGCTGCAAGCATGGGGAGGAATTGCCTAAGAAGAAAATGCAGTAGAACTTCCATAGGTTCTCCAGGCTCCCAGCTGACCACCTCCTTAAGTTGACCTGATTTTCATAGACTAGACATGCACCACATGTACATATCAGTACCGTAGACCTAGTTCCTTATGTTGACCACCTCCATATGTTGACTAGTTTGTTATGGTCCTTTGGGTGGTCCACTTATAGAAGTCCTAGTGTATAACAGAAGGGTTTACCTAGCCAAGAATGAAAACAAAGATCAGAGGCCTAAATATGTGAGGTTTTCACTCAACAAATGTTGCTGCACATCTACAAATGCCTGAAGTTGCTAGGCTGGGCCAGGAGCAGGCAGATCACCCAGCACGGAGAGGCAGCCCAAGGGACAGAACCAGTGTCCTCAGCTGGCCCCTGAGGTAGGAATGAACTGCACTTCTTGGACTGTAGGCCTCACCACTAGGGATTGTGAGATCCATTTCATGGGCTTGCTGCTGACAGTTGTTAATAAAATGGAACAGACTAAAGCAGACTAGAACTTATCAGGGTGGAATGCCTGCGGGGAGGGTAAGCACAAGCTGTGTGGTTTCAGTGAGGAATATCTGTGCGTACTAGGAACGTGTAAAATACAGAGGGTCCCAAAAACATGTGTACATATTTTAAGAGAAGAAAAAACTGTATTAAAATAGTAACCCTCAAGTCATGTTTGACGTCTGCAATTACAGGAGATACAATCTACAAGATAACAAATGTTATTGGTATATACTGACCCTTACCGTTTTAATACTTTTTTTCTCTCTTAAAATGTGTACACATGTTTTTGACACCCTCTGTGTATTTCTTGCTGTGAATTACCATCAGAGAACTTGAAGCCATTGACAAGATGCCCGCAGGCCCTTTCCAGCCCTGTCTTCTCTGACTGACAGCTGGTGTGTTCTCAGGGGTGAAGGGAAGTCCAGGCTGCAGCCGAGGGCAACTGTGATAAGCAGCAGTAGCCAGCACAGAGCCTGGGCTTTTCCTTCAAAGAACCAGGCAGGCCTAGGATTTTTTCAACTTTCAAAACACTTCTGCCCAAGAGTACCTCCCACTGCCCAAATCAGAAAAGCAACACTCATCAGAGACTGTGGGTAAGGAAGGAGCTGGGAACCCACAGCAAGCAGGCCTGGAAGCCCTTGCTGGGCCAGGGTGCCCGGCAGACTCTCCTGGGCAGCAGTTTTCCCCAAATCTGTATGGAAGCACAAAGGAGGGGGCCTTCACTAAGAAAAACAGCAGAGTGTGCTCTGGGGTGACAGCAGGTCCAGTGGGTAGCATTTCTCAGCCTCAGGAACAAGCCCCAAGAGTTCTCTGTTCCAGGCTTTCCTATCAAGATGATGAAAATCGGCAGCTGACACCCCCAGAGGACAAGAGGGACATTCGGCAATCCCCAAAGAAGGGCTTCCTTCGCTCTGCCTCGCTAGGTAAACACACACCCTGCTATCCAATGTGGCTATGGTCACCCTGAAGAGAGCACTGGTTGGGTACTTAACCGTGACTGAGTGACCACGTGGCCTGGTGCCAATAGCCTCCATGCAGTGGGCTGGGCAGATTTCCAAAATGACAAATCAGAATTCCAAAGGCAGGGTTTGCCAGGGCGGGCCTGGGTCAGATGTTGCTCAGTGTATCTCAGAGACAAAGGCAGGGGCTGGGGAGAAGGTGGACCCAGGGCCACAAACACTGCTCCTTGGGTCTGGGTCTGGGCTATCACAGGCCACTGTCCTCTATCCCTGACCTGACCCTGGATCTTTGGCTGGCTTTGCAGGTCGAAGGGCCTCATTCCACCTGGAATGTCTGAAACGACAGAAGAACCAAGGGGGAGACATCTCTCAGAAGACAGTCCTGCCCTTGCACCTGGTTCATCATCAGGTAGCTCTTACTTTTGGATAGGCCACTGGCCACCACCTACCAAGCTAGACGCATCCCGAGTTGGTCTTCCTTGTCTCAGACCACCGGGGCCTCCTCCCTCGCCCTGGCAGCCCCCAGTAGGACTTGCTTTTCCTATGCTGGTGAGGGCGTCTGTCATGTCACAGGTAGAAATAGAACACACTGGCACAGGAACTCTTCTGGTGATCCTGAAGAGGAGGGTCCCACCCAAGCTTTCTTCTTACGGTGCTGCAGACATTCCCCACCAGAAAGAAGCTGGCTTAGGCCGCAGGGCTCTCAGGCTGGTGTGGTGGTACCTAGAGTGTGAAGACACCTGGAAATTTAGCTGGATGGATTTAGAAATCCATCCACTGACATAGAGAAATGATCAGAGAACCAACAAGAAGAGGGAACGATACCCAAGGGAAACAGGTCCGGAGAGACTCAGTAGATGAACTCCTCTCCCAGCAGAGCTGACTCCAGCTGAGACAGTGAAATCCAACACAGTATCAAACAGGTTCTTAGTAGCTTAGAACTAAGGGAAACTTTAAAGAGTTACCTGAGGCCAGTCTAACTGCTGGCAAATTGGGGCCTAGACCTGCTTTCCCAACCTTTTTACCTTTGTGATTAGATACCACTGACCCATGTTTTAGGCAGTTTTGGTGCCCAGAGGCATTCAGCTGCCCAGTGCACCAGTGTAAGAGAGTGTGGCTCAGCCAAGTTGATATTCCTCAAAACAATGCATTGTTTTTCTTAGCCTTTGTGGCATTGCCTAAATGTGCATGGTTTCCAACGGGCTTTCCAAAATGTTGACGTGGTCTGACATGGTCTTTACTCCCTCAAATCTCCAGAGCCCCAGGAGCCCCAGGATGGGGACCACTGTGAGATGGGGAGAAGAGGGGGCCAGATGTAGAGACATGGTTTGTGTTATTTTAAAAGATTTCTAGAAGTTGGTCCCACCCTGCTGTTCTCATCAGGCTGGTAGGCAATACTCTTCTTGGTTTTGGACCCTCTTCATCTCTGTCTCCTCCCCTCGCACCTGTGGGGTGGTGGTCCCGTTCTGTGCCTCTCAGAGCTGTTTTTCCTACCACTCAGTGTCACTGTCTCCCAGACTCTTGCGGGACCTCTGTCCAGAGCAGGTCATCATGGCAGCTGTGATGCAGGCCGTCTGAGACAGAGGACACACCATGTAAATCATGTAATTACAATATAGCATGTGATTTGGACAATGGCTCAAATACAGCCTGAGCCAGAGATTTGCAGGGCATTGTTTATGGCCCAATTAATTGTAAAAATTAAAGCAACAAACACTGGCTTTCTCTAGGTCTTTGTAATGTCAGTATGCTTCCTTGCAAATCTTATTTCACGTCAAGTTCATACCAAGCCCACAAGGTAGGTGGCGAGAGAGGCCATTAATGTTCCAGCTTACAGATGTGCAGGCATCACCATTCCCTTGAGTCTGTTGATGAGAAATGCAGGACAGCTGACAGTGCTGACCACCAGATTACCTTGGTCCCACTCAACCACAGCTTCCTAGGGCTGGAGGAGATCACTTCAGACTGAGATGATTGTAAAGTATGATTTGAGATAGTTGAAACTTACACCAGGTCCACTGCTGAGGTGGACTCAGATGAATGAGGAGGAAGCAGTGTAACTTCTAGGCAGGGGAACTGGCTGGAAAGCAAGCAGTGGTTGCTCAGAAGGCAGCCGGCACTCTGGTCAACCACTCCCAATAACCTGATAATTCGATAACTCGTGCTCCTTGTGTCCGCAGGCGTTGGCAGTGGCAGGCCTGAGCCCCCTCCTCCAGAGAAGCCATTCCCCCACCTCGGCCCCCAGGCCGTTCGCCACCCCCCCTGCCACTCCGGGCAGCCGTGGCTGGCTCCCCCAGCCCATCCCCACCCTGCGGCTGGAGGGGGCCGAGTCCAGCGAGAAGCTCAACAGCAGCTTCCCGTCCATCCACTGCGGCTCCTGGGCTGAGGGGCCAGTCCCCTGTGGTGGGGGCAGCAGTGCCGCCCGGAGGGCCCGGCCTGTCTCCCTCACGGTGCCCAGCCAAGCCGGGGCAAGGGGCGGGCAGTTCCACGGCAGTGCCAGCAGCCTGGTGGAAGCGGTAGGTAACTCCCACACCAAGGGGAAGGCCATGGGCAGCAAGGGGGCTTGACATGGGTGCTAAGAAGGGTGCACAGGGTACTTCCCCAATTGATTGCATGTCAAGTCTCTGTGCCAGAAAGGCCCTCCACCTCTGGCCTGCAGAAGGAGGGCCTGGCCTGCAGGGAATTATGATCATGTGAGAAGCTGGGCCCACTGTAGAGAGAGAAAGAACCTTCTGAGCAACATAGCCCTGCCACAGGCCAGTGAACCCAGGAAAGGCCCCAGGCCCCACTGTAGAGCCAAGAGCATGCTACTACGATTGCTCAAAATGCACGTGTTCCCGGGCTGCATTTGTACCCATGGAAGGGTCAGGATCTGTGATGCTCAAACCTGACCGCTGGGGACAACCACCCGGGAGCCCTAGAAACCCATGACTTGTTGAACTGATACCTTTACAAGCTCTTGGATGACTCCAATGCACAGCCAACGTTGAGAGCCACTAGTCTAGAACAAGAATGCTTTCTGTTCCAGTTCCCCTGCACTGTGCCAAATCACAGCATCTAGGGAAATTGTGGCACCACGTTTTCAGGGACCTTTAACAAATTGGAACAGTCCCAGGAGATGACCAGGATGGCAAGTTTTCTAGAAATTATTTCATAGGAGAGCTGGTCAGAGGAATTCAGGAAGTAAACCCGGAGAGATGACCTCAGAGACTGTGGGCAATGCAGGGAAGGGTCACAGCCTAGGCAGGGGTCTGCATTGCAGCTCACGGGAAGAAGACTTTCCCAACTAAGTTCTCCCCAAACAAGGGAGAGCTGTCCTAAAAAGTAGTGAACTCCCTCATATCCAGACATATGCAAGCAGAGGCAGGGCCCATCCAGCCATCCATCAGGCTACCATGCAGGAGGTGGGAGCTAAACCAGACATCTGCAAAGCTCCCTTTTAACGCTAAGCCTCTGAGGCTCAGCATGGCCTCCATTGTCCTTAATTCATCTCACAAACCGCTCCTAAGTACCTACCACAAGCAGATCCCATTCCAGGTACTGAGCTACAGCTGAGAATTAGGGCTGCTTCTCATGAGCTCACCTTGTGATGGGGAGAGAGGGTCAATAAACTAAACAGGGCCAAGGAGAAAAAGAGCAATGTAGGTGGCTCAGTGCCTGTGGCTCAAGTGGCTAAGGCGCCAGCCACATACACCTAAGGTAGCGGGTTCGAATCCAGCCCAGGCCCACCAAAAATAACAATGATGGCTGCAACCAAAAAATAGCCGGGCATTGTGGTAGGCGCCTGTGGTCCCAGCTACTTGGGAGGCAGAGGCAGGAGACTTGCTTGAGCCCAGGAGTTGGAGGTTGCTGTGAGCTGTGATGACACAGCACTCTACCCAGGGGGACACCTTGAGGCTCTGTCTCAAAAAAAAAAAAAAAGAGCGATGTGGGCAGGGGAGCAGGACACCAGGGAGGCGGGTGTTCCAGGCTGCACTCTGCTGCTTCCTCCCACCCTGGGGCTCAGGAGCCAAAGTTCCCCAGAGCCAGGCACTGGAGCAGCTGGTGGTGGGGAAGCTTGGGGGGTCACCTTCTGGTCCTTCCCAGCAGCAGCAGAGGCAGGGATGTGCACACACACTTCTAGGCCTTCTCCCCAGAGGGGAACCAGCCAACAGTGGGCGGTAGGCATAGGTTACCAATTTCACCAAAGGAGAATGATGGTGACTAGAGGAAACAATATGAAAGGCATCTGTGGGTGCCAGGGAGGGAACTGCACACACAGCAGAGCCCCTGCAGCCCCTCTGCAGCCAGGTCTTTATATATCTCATGACAGTCTCTGAATTCCCTGACCAGAACTTCCTTCCTCCAGCCTACACGGCCCTAATCCCTTTGGCTGATGCTTAGCTCCTCTGTTCACCCCTCCCCCATGGTGCACACTTCCCGAAGTCACCATCCAAAGTCCTTTGGTCTGGCCCTCAAGAGAGGAGCTGAGCCCCAGTAACAATGTTCCTTCTTCTTCACGGCCCTCCACCTCCACCTCTCCAGGTCTTGATTTCAGAAGGACTGGGGCAGTTTGCACAGGACCCCAAGTTCATCGAGGTCACAACCCAGGAGCTGGCTGATGCCTGCGACATGACGATAGAGGAGATGGAGAGTGCTGCTGACAACATCCTCAGTGGGGGCGCCCAGCAGAGCCCCAATGGCACCCTCTTACCTTTTGTGAACTGCAGGGACCCGGGGCAGGACCGAGCAGGGGGCGAGGAGGACGAGAGCTGTGCACATGCCCTGGGGCGTCGGCAGAGCGAGGAGGAGCTCCAGGACAGCAGGGTCTATGTCAGCAGCCTGTAGTTGCCAGGGCTGGGGAGATGCTGGGTTTTTTATTTGTTTCAATGTTCCTAATGGGTTCGTTTCAGAAGTGCCTCACTGTTCTCGTGACCTGGAGTTAACCGGAACAGCGTCTTCATTCATTTCTGTCGGGACAAGACGCAGAGTTGGGTGGTGTGGAGAGTGCGTTTTCAGGGGGAAGAGCGGCAGCAGCCAGTTTGTGTGCACAGAGGCAGAGTGCTGAGGAGGCAGCAGAGAGTGGGCAGGAGAGGCAGGGGACAAGGGACCTCTCCTTATATTTCAGGCCCTGCCATGGGAGCCAGCAGCCACTGCTGGGTGGGAGAGAAAACCTCAGTGTCCTGCAATAGCCCTCACCAAAAGGACCCTGTGTCAAACGGGTGTCTTTCAACTTTGCTTGTAAAAAAAAAAAGAAAAAATCATTTGCGCATATTCTGTATGAGCCTTGCTGTCTCCATAGAGCCAGGGCCCTGTGGATTTGGAGAGGGGAGCAGGCAGGACTTCCAGCAAGGATCCCAGCCCACCTCAGAGAGGAAAGAGGAAGCCAAAGGCTCGAGGGTCCTGGGACCAGGGAGGCAGTACAGCATCACCCCACATCCCCACACAGTGGCGGCAGCCCAGCCACCTCTGCCCCCTGCGACAGGATCTCTTTAACCTACATAAGCCACGTGGAGCTCCAGACCAGCAGTCGGGCCAACCGGCAGCGGCAGCGAGGACAGAGCTGGCCACCCGGGAAGGGCCCGCCAGCCCTCCGCAGACAGGTGGTGCTGAGCTTCTGTTGAGCGCGCCTTTGTTTTGTGGTTTGACACTTTTCTTGACCGCATGTTGCAGTTTTCTTTTTCTTTTCTTTTCTTTTTTTTTTTTTTGGTGTTTTTTTTTTAATTTTGTTTTCCCAGGGGGAGGGGAGGAAGAAGAGTGTTTACAAAGTTCTGTAGCCACCCAACTTATTGTTTTCACTTTTGCAAATGTAAATCAGGTTTGGTTTCATTGTATTATTTAAATGGTTGTGGTTTCCTTTTTCCAACGGAGGGGTTAATAGAAGCCACCAGCCATTGTGTATGTCCAATAATTTGTTATAATTTCCTTAGGTACTAATGATTTTTTTCTGGTTTGGTTTGGTTGTATAATTTAAAGGTTTGGCAATGCACTTGATAGGATCTTGCACATATGGGCGATTGGGTTAGGTTCCTTTTGATGCTGGGTGTACAGGTGGGTGCAGGAGAGAGAGAGTCTCTGTGACCGCGTGTGTAGCCAATGGGTTGTCAGTGCGCATGTCCCGTGTGTGGATGAGCACCCACACGTGTGCCTGTGCACACCAGTGCATATGCATTTCCCCTCTTCTGGTTCAGCTGTGGGGAGATCTGAATCTGGAGCCATTTGAAAGCAAAAACAAACCACTGTCTCTGCTTCTGAAACGGGAATCAGTAACTCTTTGCATTTTCTGTCCCACAAGATATGCAAAAACAATGCAATAATATTCATTTTAAAAATACAATTGTGAGTTGTGTTGGCATTAAAACTGTACTTAAAAAAACACAGAGAAATTTAAGGGAAAAAACTCAAGAAAGCATTTTGCTTCGATATATTCCGTGTAATGTTTTATTGCATTGATAATGTTTCTGTTGAAGAAACCGTTATACTTGAATTCAGGTCAGTTTCAGTATTTTTCAAATATTTTTTTAAAAACTGAATTGCAATTGTGCCAAGCGAATATAATGAATTGAATTAAGTTTGTTTTTGAATTCACTTCTTGTATATTTTGCTGCATGTAAAGTAAATCATTTTGTATTTGGAGTGTGACAAGCTTTACCTTTGACCTCTTAAGTGCTTTTCTATATGTGGTTGGGGGAAAGGGAATGATTTTTCTTTTAATTTGTACTAATGAGCAAAAATACCACCAGTGTCAGTCATTAATCCACAAACAGGTTTGGACATTACTGTTTTGCATATCTTGTGTTCGCTTCCATTTCCTTCAATTTTTCCAAAATCTATGATAGGCATATTCATACCATCCCTTATTTTGAGAGCCCAGGACTTATTTTATTCCAGTCTTCACTCTATCTGCTCCGCTCAAGCTCTCTCTCAAGGATGGGCCTTCTCCAGGAAGAGCCCTTTACCATGAGGAGTGGGAGGCGTCTGCCTGGCCTTAGCCACCAAGCTGGCAGCAGCAGCCCCACAGCAGCCACGGCTGACCTTCCATTTACTCCCAGGACAGATGTTTCTCATTGGTTTCCTCAGGAAAGTGTACATTGACTGAGAGGATGGAATTAAGGTCAGGCAGGTTGGAGGGAGGGGCATCCTCACCTCTGGCAGCTGCTCTGCGTCCATGCGGACAGCAGTGGCTGGAAAAAGGCAGGTGGGTGAAAGGGAGCCATCCGGCAGCCACCTCTGCCAGGCTCTTCCTCCATCCTTTCCTCACTCCAGAGCAGGCTTTAGCCCAGACCCATCCTTATGCACATGGAAGGGACAGGATGGGGAGGAGGCATCTAGAGGTCATATTGGTGGCAGAAATAAATTTTCTGGGGGCTTCTCTTATGCCTGTTGGCATCTACCTAGAATATCACTCCAGGGGTGCTGTCCTTCAGATAAATTTCAACAACCATGGCTGAGAAGGGGCTGCTTTGGGGTAAAATGGGCCTCAACCACTCACCCAGAACTTACCCATTGAATCTCTTTAGGCCCAGTGCTCTCTCAGCCCCTCTCGGCACTTAGAAGACTGAGCTAGAAATTAAAGTAGGGGACAGTCCATTCCTCAGTGACAACCAGTTGTTCCTTCAGGGACTGATTCGCGAAAAAGTAATGTGCCAGACACTCCCACGTCAGTGTAGCTCTAGAAACAGTTTCTTCATGATTCTTCAGCCCAACCATCCAGACTTTCTTGGTCCCTTCTCAGTGCCAGCAAGGTCTTCGAGAACTGAGTTTCGGTTTCATCTTTTGTCCAGCTTCCCCAAACTGTACTAAGATTCCAGTTATGATGGAGAGAGGAGCCCTTTTGAACTCATGTCTGAGTCTTGTGAATGTTTGCCCTCTAGAGAAGGAATTTGGGGTTTTGACTGACCATGCACAGTCTCTCTCAACTTTTTCTGCTGCCTTCTATTTTCCTTTAGAACTTTTTCATTTGCATCACCAGGTCTCACTGACTAGTGCCCAGTGCCAGGTTCAAGCCAGCTGCTCCCCAAAGTCCTGCCTGGCCAGCATGGTCCCCTCACCCCCACAGACTCCTTCTCTGTCAGCTGTGACAAGGGCACCATGCCCTGTGCTGCTGTTTCGGGCAGTGGATCTTCCCTATCCTGACCCTGATAGACCAGTGTGAGACTCACATGGGGTGCCTGTCATCATGACACATTGATACAAGTCATGAAATCAGCGAACCGCATCCACACAGGACTAGGTGATATCTGCTCTCCACCAAAAATGGAACTGTCGAATCTTCTCTAGCCCTCCAGACAACCCCTAGGAGGCTGAGGACCAAAAGGACTTGAAGAAGTATAGTTTAAAGGCTGCAGTTTGGTGAACTTGATTTCTATTTGTCCTCTGACCAGCCCTGCCTCTTTTATTTTTCACACCTTAGGCATGGAATATCTATTCGTGTGCATGGCCACATGAAGCAGAAAGATCTCCAGCTGTCTGCTTTCTGCCTGTTCCTAGAAAGTTCTTTTGGTCTTGTGGTCCTAGGTTTTGGCTTGATTCATGAGTTTTTCCCGGCTTTGATTCAGAAGCTATTAGTTACAGCTGCCTTCCATCTTATTGACCCAATAGGCTTCCCTGTGACTGGGAAATCCAGCCAAAGGAACAGACTATTTCTCTCATCCTCCTGTTTGCTTGTCTGGAGGGAAGCTGCCTGTCACTTCCTCCCAGCCGTCCTCCCTCCAGAACTCCTGACTGTCCAGGTGAAGACAGGAAGGCAACCATAGGAGAGTAGACCTCTCCACGCCAAAGTTAACACCTTTCTGAGAAATCAGAATACTCTAAAAAGGAGGAGTGTGGAAGTCAACAAAAGGATGAAGGCATCTTTATGTAAGCCGGTTGACACATGCCCATGGCTCCTAAGGGCAAAGAAACAGAACAAGAATTTATACTAGGGATAGAGTAGAACCCTAGTAATCAGGTTTTAGCCTCAGCAAACCATAATTGTAAATGTTGCGAAAGAATGATGGCAACTCCATCCCTAGGGGCCTCGAATAATTAAAATATCATTGTCTGGGAATTAGAAGTAATTTAACAAAGAGATCAAGGAAAGGGCCATCTGGCTTCTTTTAAGCTCCACAGGAGTCAAAAACTTGCTGTGAGCGGCTAGGCTTATGCTGTTTTTGTGAAGAGAACCTGGCTCTGGGGAAAATGCCAGCACTGAGAGGACCAGAGGGAGTAGGCAAAGGGCATATTTTGACTCTGTATGTGTCTATTCCCATTCTATGGAAAGACGTGTTCAGCTCTGCCACCAGCAGTGAGCAGGCTGGCAAAGCACCTGATGCCCCAGGATCTACTTGGGAATATGAGAAAAAGATACCTTTTCAATCTGGTGTTGTTTTCCCAGCCAGATCACCCTACCCGGCTGGCCTTCGCAGGAGGGGAAGCCCTAATCTGACCCATGGTGTGGCTCTCGGTCACCGGGTCACCTGAGTCCAGTTCTCCCGTGGCTGTGTTTTGAGGAGGTAGAAGGCGAAGATCAGAGGGAAAGAAGTGCCCTGTCGTCAGGGTCAGGCACCTTGTCCCCCTGCAAGCAGCCCTCCCTCTTTCCTGCCCTTTACCCCCAGCCTAGCCAGGGGGGCAGCAAGGGAAAGGGGACCCACGTGCAGATGCTGACACAGTGAAGCCACTTCTGGTTTTCGCTTTATTTATTTATTTATTTATTTTTATTTCAAAGCAATGAAACATTGCTTTGCAGAGCCAGACACCAATATAACAGGTAAATGGGTTTCTGCATTGTTGGGGAAACACTCGAACAGCCTCCCACCCACCACTCCCCCCCACACACATACCCTTAAGGCCCGAGGGCTGGGATTGAGCTCTAGGTAAGGGGCCTTCCTCCTCCCAGAGAGGACACAGAATCAGCAACCTCTTTAGGTGGCAATTAGTGCCCTCGGAACCTATTTTTACTATGAAGTAAATATTATTTATCTATGTTGAGAAAATACTACTACTAAAATCAACTCTTTTTCTCAGATGATTTTAAGAGGATTGATCCATAGCACATGAAGTGGCAAAGACCCTTGCTCTTTCTGCGATGTTAGAGAAGGCTTTTTATCATCTCCCAAGGACATTTGAGATGGCAGCTGAATGCATCAAGCACAATGAATCAGTTCAACAATGAGAGTAGAGTCAGAGTTGAGATTTTCCATGAAAATCCTCTCAAATCTCTACTGCGAACAATAAGGAAGACAAAACAAAGTCTAGCTAATTAAACAAGTTTGAAATAGGACATCTCCAGAGCCAAATCCTCTCCCTTCAGATCAGATAGAGGCCACTTCACAGGTGCACCCTACCTTTGTGGGGCAGCCCTTGCACCCCAGTTTTCAGAATCTAAATAATTTGACTGTGTAGAGCTCCCGGAAAGGATAACAGGCCACTTCACCTGACATAAACCGGACACGTCCTGCAAATGTGCCATCTAAAAATCACTCATGCGCCTAAAACCAAAGTTATTATCAGAGAAAGTTGAGTGAAAGACGTAAAGGGTACATTTCTGTATGAGGAAATTCAGACATGGACAAAATGGCTCTTAATCGTTGAATAGGCCTGTTTCTGTGTTCTCGGAGCCCTGCTGTTCGTAACCAGGGTGAGGAAGGAGTCTTTGCCCAGGGCACCTGCACCTGCTGGTTCCAGACGCCCTTAGTGAAGACTCTCCTAAGCCCTTGGCCTGGGGAAGAGAGAAGAGAGGCTCTTTTCTGTACAAGCATGGTCACTGGGTCTTATTCCAACACCCCCACCCCCAAGACTTCCCAACATGGAGAAACTATACCAGGGAAAAAGGGAAAGGGAAATAAAACCTGAGAATCAAGGGCCAATGATTTGTAAATCCCCATTCCTGGGCAAATGGCTTCCTCAGAAGGTGTCCAGCAACCCAAATGCTGTGGGCACTTTCTGCTTCCACACGTCATGCCTTCCACCCACCCAGCTGCCAAGCTTTCCCCACTTCCCTGTAGACAATACATGGCCTCTTCTCTGCATTCTGCCTGCCCAGATCCCCGTGGGATGAGGCCTGGCCTGGCCTGAAATAGGCCATGGGAAGCAAAGGGACTGTGATGGTAGTGGATGGGAACAACCTGTGGGAAAAAACATGCGTCCAGTAAGAAATAGGGTGACTGGTCCCCACTAGGGAAGCACTGGAATGTCTATTACTCTCATACTATTGCTGTTTTATTTTAATACACCAGAGCTAACAAGCAAAACTCCCCTCCACATGAAAGGCTCCTGACAAATCTCCTCCGTCCCTCCCCTCCTCATGTCCTGCTGCTCAGACCCACTTTCGTGCCCCCAAACCACTCTGTGTCATGCCTGTTACAGAGGCACGAAACAGCGACAGTGCCTCCATTGTCACCACCCCCACACACCTGTACACCCCACGCCTCCCCCTCCAGGCTCCACGACTTCACAGTCTTACTGTTGTAAATACTGTTGTACAGTTTGTAATCGTCAAATAATCCCGTCGTCAAAGGCCTCGCCTGCTGCGCCTTCTCACCCCCGAGAAAGGCCAGGGAATCTAGAAGGGGCAACCTTTCAAGGAGAGCTTCAGGGTCATCTCTGTGTGAGACGCTATTGTATATTCCTGTAAGATTGCATTTTTATCTAAGGAATGATGTTATTTAAAAAACAAACAAAAAATACAAAAAATAAGAATTGCAAATAAATTTCTTAACAATGTCTACATTGGCCTAATTGTATCTTTGCTCTTCCACGTCCCTTCCTTTCTCCCATTCCCTAAAGGTCACAATAATAGACTTAACTCTGAATTATTTCAGTTGTCTCAGATCCACCAAAGGGGAGGAGGGCTGGTGAAAACGGGAAATCTGAATCCAACATGAATATCCAAACTTATTTTACCAAGTCATCTCATCACCTACTTCCAATGAAAAGGTTTGCAGAAGAAAGGCCTAAGGTTAACAAGGAGACAGAAAAGAAGAAATTAAGTGGTTAATCCACATGGAAAATCTTTCCCCCAAATAATTGGGAAAGTGCTAAGATGGTTTTTGAAGGAAAGAAAGGAGGGTGATGGAGGGAATGTGGGAGGGAAGAAAGGAGGAGAGGTAAGATAATGCATAAAGCACCATGAAGACTATAAATTATTTTTCTTTTCTTCTTCTTTTTTTTTTTTTGTTAATATAACTTTAACTGACTCAGACAAAATTTCCAGAATAATTCTGTATGTAAAAGTAATTTGTCCCCAAGGATTCCAGGGAAATAGCAGAGCAGAGAGCAGCAGGAGTTTGTCTCCCCATCTAGACAATAAATCCACTGGCAACATCTGTCTTATGGAGCTTATTTTGAAATTCTGGAGTCTGTAGAAGGCTTGCAAATTCAAGGGGAAGGCTTGGATAATAAATCAAGGTCAAGTATAGTTAATTTCAGCTCTTAGCACAGCTCTTAGCTCCCACATCCCGTCCCCAGCCCTGTGACAGGCAGCTGAGCCCTTGTTCACAAACAACTTGCACTCAGCTTGCATGCTCCAGGATGAACAAAAATCGTCCTGTCTTTCAAATTTCAGGGATCTGGGCTAAGAATGCTGACTGCTGGCTCAGCACCTATAGTACAGTGGTTATGGCACAGGCCACATACACCGAGGCTGGTAGGTTCAAACTGGCCTGGGCCAGCGAAACAACAATCACAACTGCAACAAAAAATAGCCCGGTGTTGTGGTGGGTGCCTGTAGTCACAGCTACTTGGTAGGCTGAGGGCAAGAGAATCGCTTAAGCCCAAGAGTTTGAGGTTGCTGCCAGCTGTGATGCCAGAGCCCTGGCATAGTGAGGCTCTGTCTCAAAAACAAACAAACAAAAAGAATGCTGACAGCTGCTTCTAATCACAGAGGTGGACAGCCAGTGTTGTTGCACCTTCCTTTGTTGTTTTGAGCCCCTCCCCAAATAGCAAAATGATTCCCAGGAAACTTAAAGAACTAGCACCCTTTTTTCTCCTTCACTCTTCTCTTTTTTCCCCTTTGGGAGCCAGACATTAAAGATGAAGATATTCAAAACAGCAGCATATATGAGGGAAATTAGAAAGTGACTACAGAGGGCCAGGGAAGAGAACAGGCTCAGGAAAGACCTAAGAAGACCTTAAGTTTATACCTCATGCTAATCCTTGGCACAGAGACAGTCTACAAAATTAAAAACAACAATAGCAAATCCTAATGAAAGGGGAAAAAATCTGATTTCCAAAGTTATTATATTGTTAGATTTAAATGTCCAGTCTTCAACAAAAAGCCACTAGGCATGCAGAGAAACAGGAAAGTGTGGTCCTCAGAGGAAAAAAAAAATCAATGAGAACTGTCCCCAGAAAAGATCTGATGACAGATTTACTTGACAAATACTTCAAAACAACTCTCTAAAGATTTTCAAACAACTGAAGAAAGATATAGATAAAGCCAAGGAAATGCTGTATGAACAAAATCAAAATATCCATAGAGATAGAATACTTAAAAATGAACAAAAATAAAATTCTGAAGCTAAAATTAAGATAATTGAAATGAAAGATTTCAGTGGTAGATTTGAGCAAGCAGAAGAAAGAATCAGTAAACTTAAAAGATAGGACAAAGGAAATTATTAAGTTTGAGCACAGAAAGTTAAAAGATTGATAAAAAGTAAATAAAACTAAGGAACCTGTGGGACATGATCAAGCAGAACAACATTCGCCTTGTGAGAGTCCAAGAAGAGAGGGACAAAAGGAAAAAAAGACCATCTGAAGAAACCACAGCTGCAAACTTCCCAATTTTGATTAAAGACATGAATATAAACATTCAAGCTCAACAAACTCCAAGTAACATGAATTCAAAAAGTCTTACACTAAGATATGTTATAATCAAACATTAGAAAGACAGAGATAAAGAGAAAATCTTTGAAGCAGCAAGAGAAAAGCAACTCATTAAAAACAAGGGACCTGCAAGAATCACAGCATATTTCTCACTAGAAATCATAGAGGCCAGAAGGTAGTGAGGTAGTACATTCAAAATATTAAAAGGAAAAAAGAAACTATCAACCAAGAATCCTATATCTGGAAAAATTGTTCATTGAAAGTGAGGAAGAGGCTCGGTGCCTGCCGCATACACCTGAGCCAGCAAGGTTTGAATCCAGCCTGGGCCCACCAAACAACAATGATGGCTGCAACCAAAAAATAGCCAGGTGTTGTGGTGGGCGCCTGTAGTTCCAGCTACTTGGGAGG
>NW_003852487.1:6780966-6782638 GCF_000181295.1 Otolemur garnettii | reverse complement strand
AAAAATGTATAACTTATAATATAAAATTTATAAAAGCAATAAGGGGAAAGGTAAGGGGAAAACTTACATTAAAAAACAAAATACATCTTAAATTGATAGTCTAACTTTACAACTTCAGAAATCAGAAAAAGAAAAACAAACTAAGCCTAAAGCTGGCAGAAGTAGATAAATAATAAAAATTAGAACAGCAGTAAATGAAATGAAGATTGTAAAAAAATACAGAAATCAATGAAACCAAAAGTTGGTTCTTTAAGAATATCAATAAAATTCACAAAGCTTTAGTTAGATGGACTAAGAAGAAAAAAAGGACTCAGATTAGTAAAATAAAAAATGAAAGTGGTGGGTTTATTGCTAATTCTACAGAAATAAAAATGATTATAAGAGAGTACTATAAATAACTTTTCCAACAAATTAGATAACCTACAGGAAATGAACTCATTTCTAGAAAAACAAAACTTACCAAAACTAAATTATGAAGAAATAGAAAATCTGAATCAACATGTAACTGCTAAGGAGATTAAATAAGTAATCAAAAACTTCCTGACAAAGAAAAGCCATAGACCTGATGACATCACTGGTGAATTCAACCAAACATTTAAAGAACTAAAACCAATCCTTCTCTAACTTTTCCCAGAAAATTAAAGAGGAAAAAATACTTCCTACTCATCCTATGAGGCCGTGACACCAAAGTCAGACAAAGAGACTAAAAGAAAACTAAAGACCAATATCTATGATGAACATTGATGCAAAAGTCCTCAACAAAATATTAGCAAATCAAATCTACCGGCGAATTAAAAGGATTACATACCATAACAAAGTGGGATTGATTCCTGGAATGCAAGGGTGATTCGCCATATGAAATTGATCCATGTAACACCACATCAACAGAATGAAGGGAAAAAAACAAATGACCATCTTAATCAATACAGAAAAATGTATTTAACAAAATTCAACACCTTTTCATGATTAAAAAAAAAACCACTCAACAAAGAATAGAAGAAAACAACCTCAGCATAATAAAATCCATTTATGAAAAGCCCACAGTGTGCATCACATTCAATGATAACAACTAAAAGCTCTTCCCCTAAGATCTGGAACAAAGTGAGAATACTTTCTTTTACCACTTTTATTGAACATAGCACTAGAAGTTATTAACAGAGCAGCTAGGCAAGAAAAAGAAATAAAAGCCATCGAAGTTGAAAAGTATGAAGTAAAATTATCACTGCTCATTATTTTTTATATAGAAAATTCTAAAGATTCCTTAATCCAAAAAAGTTAGAACTAATCAATGAATTTCACAAAGTTACAAGATACAACATTTTAATGTATAAAAATTAGTTGCATTTCTATACACTGACAAGGAACAATCTGAAAGAGAAATTACGTAAACAACTCCATTTACAACAGCATTAAAAAAAAGACTTAGAAATTAAGTTAGCCAAGGATGTGAAAACCTGTACAATGAAAACTGCAAAACATTACAGGAAGAAATTACAGAAGGCATAAATAAATGGCAACATATCCCACGTTCATGGATTAGAAGACTTCATATTATTAAGGTGACAATACTATCCAAAACCATCTGAAGCTTCAACGTAATCCTTATCAAAATCCCATGCTCCCAGCTCAGCGCCTGTGGCTCAAGTGGCTAAGGCGCCAGCCACATACACCT
>NW_003852487.1:6776741-6780774 GCF_000181295.1 Otolemur garnettii | reverse complement strand
AAAAAAAAAAAAAAAAAGTTCCATGCTCCCTTTGGCAGCACATAAATTAATACTAAAATCCTAATGATGTTTGTTGCCAAAATAGAAAAACCCATCTTAAAATTCATCTGGAACCTCAAGGGACCCCAAATAGCCAAAACAATCCTGAAAAAGAGCAAGCTGGAGGACTCACAAGTCCTGATTTCAAAACTTAGTACTACAGCTTAGTATAAAGTATGGAAGTCTAAACAGTATGGAAATGGCAGGCAGACATACAGACCAATGGACTAGAATAGAAAGCACAGACATAAACCCCATACACAGCCAATTTACCTTTGACAAGAGTGCCAAGGCCATTCAATGGGAGAAAGGACAGTCTCTCTCCAACAAATGATTCTAGGAAAATTGCATATCTATGTGCCAAAGAATGAAGTTGGACCCTAATCTAATACCATATGCAAGAATTAACTCAAATTGGATCAAATAGGGGAATGATAAAATTAGAACACCAGTAAATGAAGAGAATGGAAAAACAATAAAGAAAATCATTGAAATCAAAAGTTGGTTCTTTGAGAGTATCGACAAAATTTCCAAAGTTTTAGCCAGGATCAAAGGCCTAACTATAAGAGCTAAAGCATTTTCACAGAGGAAAAATGCGAGACATTGGATTTGGCAATAATTTCTTGTATATGACACCACAGGCACAGGAAAAACAAGAAAAAAATAGCCTAATTCAACTTCAAATAAGTTTTTTTTAATTATGCATCAAAAAACACTCAACAGAGTGAAAAAATAACCCACCAAATGGAAGAAAGTATTTATAAATTGTAAATCTGATAAGGCATTAATATTTAGAACATGTAGAGAACTTCTAAAACTCAACAAAAAAAATTCAAAAGCGAGCAAAGTAATTAAATAGATATTTCTTCAAAGAAAATATATAAATGACCAATAAGCACATGAAAAAATGCTCAAAAATTACTAATCATTAGGAAAATGAAAACCAAAATTACAATAAGAAATCACCTCACCTGTTGGGATGGTTAAAAATAAACAAACAAAGAAACAGGCCAGTGACTCATACCTATAGTCCCAGCTACTCAAGAGGCTGAGGCAGAAGGATCGCTTGAGCCTAGGAGTTGAGGTTACAATGAACTATTATCACACCACTGCACTCCAGGCTGGTTGACAGAGAGAGAGAGAGAAAGAGGGAGAGAGAGAGACTTGGAGTCTAAAAATGTTTTTTAAAGAAATAGATGAACACAAAATTATTGTTGGCAAGGGCGTGGAAAATGGAAAACTTTGTGCAATGTTGGGAATGTAAAATGGTGCAGGCATTGTGGGAAACAGTTTGGCAGTTCCAAATAGAATTACTGTATGATCCAGTAACCTCAGATTTCTGAACACTCGTGTTCATAGCAGTATTATTTACAACAGCTAAAATGTGGAAGTAACCCAAGTGCCCGTCAACAGATGAATGGACAAAAACATTGTAGTCTAGACAGACAATGGGCTGTTCTTCAGCCTTAAAGAGAAGGAAATTCTGCAATTTGCCACAACATGGATAAACCTATAGGACATTATACTAAACTGATATAAGCCAGTTACAGAAAGATACATATTGTGTGATTCTAAACGCAGTACTTAATGTAGTAAAAATCACAGAGGCAGAAAATAGAATGGTGGTTACCAGGGGCTGGAGGGAGGGGAAATGAAAAGTTTATCTCTAATAGGTACAGAGTTTCAGTATTACAGGATGAAAAGAATTCTGAAGATGATTGTGATGATGGCTGTTTGTGGACAAAAGATGATTGATTTTATGTTATTGGCATTTTACCACCATCTAAAAATTGGAAATCTAAAAGATAATTTGTCCTAGACGTGTCTTAGGTGAATATAGGGGTAAGAATGCCCCTAGCCTCTCCCTATTGATGATCACATATATCTCAGGAATTGCAGGCTGCCTGGTCAGCTCCCTACTTCTCCACTAGACCCTTCTATATCCTACCCACACCCAGAGCCTAAACTCTAGTTCAGGTATGCGCAGAAAAGAATTCCGGCCAGCAGCAGATCAAACTCTTCTGAAATCGCTGCTTGCCCAGCTCCAGGAACAGGCCAGAAGGGTGCTCCACCAGGACCTGGCCCACAGGTTACAACCCATCAGTGGATCACAGTCTGGGGCAAGATGTCATTTGTTACCTGGAATCATTAAATGCCAAAGTTTAAATATGACAGTTGTAAGCTAGAACAGATTGAAGATTTACCTTATAATAAAAAATGGCTCTCTGGGGTGGCACCTGTGGCTCAAAAGGGTAGGGCGCCGGTCCCATATGCTGGAGGTGGTGGATTCAAACCCAGCACCAGCCAAAAAAAAATGACTCTCTCTTGCAATTTTGGTATGCTATCTTGAATGGAAGTAAAAAGAGGAGAAGTACAGCCAATGCCAGGAATGAAACATAACCGTGAAGGGTGTCACCACAGTGAAGGGCAGCCGTTGGGGCAGGGCCGTGCTTCTGCCATATGCTTTAGTGTCGGCTGAATGGTCTAGCCTGGCCCTCAGCCACCTCCCCTGCATCAGTTCTTCTGCTCCTCTCTTCCTCTCTCCCACTAAAGGAGATGTGGTTATTGACCTATTGGTCAGAGTTTGGCTAGAAATTGGGCACAAAAGCTGTAGGCATACACAACACTCTCTCCTGCTTTATTTTTCCTGCCTCCATATAGCAAATGGAACCAAGCATTCTCCCTGCATATCTGCAGCTCTTACTGGGGCTTTCCCTTCCCCATTACTGCATGGCTTGCCAACTCAGTGGCAGTCTGGGAATTTCATGCTCTTCAGAGGCACATTTGGATATATCAGTGGAAGTTGGGGAACAGAAGACCCTAAACTGACCATGAGCCACAGTCAGAGCTCTACATTGTACATTGCTCGATATTATCCCAGCTAGTAACAATATGGCACCTGTATCTCTAATTGGCTGCAATTCCATATGTATCATTTCCTAGGGCATCCCACAAGGAGAAGAGACAGGGCAGGAAGCGGGCCCCTTGAGCAGATTCAATAACACCAAATCCCACCTAAGCCATGTGATGTTTGACTCCCTAGCCCAGGTGTGTCAGTGATGCCCCACTGACATGCCATGTAACGCAACTTTGGAATCAGAAAACACAGTTCACATATGGCATGAGTCTTCAGACTCAACAAAGCCTTCTCCTTCCACAGCTGGCACGTGCATGCCTCCTTCCTTTAACCTGGGGCTTTATTCTCAAAGTATGTTCCTGAGCCACCTATCAGAATCACTAGGCAGCATAGCGAGTGTAGGAGCCCAAATAGCCTATCGCTAGAAGGAGTGAGAGTTACAGGAAATACCTGTAATGGAACACCTTGGTGAAAAGGGCATGGAGAGAGATTTGGTTCTAACTAGCATGAGAGAGCTCGCGAGATGAGAGCATTGGTGAATTGGCAGTCTCTACACCTATGGTGTTGAGAGGCACGAGATCAGCCTTATATTAGGCTGGAGGAGAAGGCAGTCAAAAAGCATGCGCATTCTATCACAGACACGCTTACTCTGACTCTGTCTCCTCTTCTGCCTGCAGAACGCCAGCACGGCGTTTCTCTGCTGAAGATTACCAAGCTCTGCTAAAGACTAAGATCTATCTGTTCAAAGAAGACTGCTTTACTCTCTCTAAGATACACTCTCTCCCCCCAGCTAAAGTAGATAGCCCTCAAGCACCTAAGAGAAACCGTTCCTGAGCAAGGTAGCTTAGTGGTCCGCGTCTGGAACCTACCTAAGCTGAGCCTGAAACCTAGCCAGTCCTGGACCCTGACAAGTGGTGTCAGAAGCAGATCCTGGGAGGGGGGAGGGATGGATGAGTGGAGGGAGGGTGATTGGCGGTATCACCTCTATGGTTTGTCTTAAAAGGGTACAAGTGAATCTTTCTAAAAGTAGAGTATAAACGTCTTAACACAATAACTAAGAAAATTGACATAAAGTCTATGTTAAGCAGTTTGATGAAAATATTTCAAATTGTATATGAAAACACCACACTGTACCCC
>NW_003852487.1:6766380-6776197 GCF_000181295.1 Otolemur garnettii | reverse complement strand
GCTCTGTCTCAAAAAAAAAAAAAAAAAACACAGACTCCTGGGTTATATCTACCTTAGAACTATCAGAGTCTCAGGACTGGAGCCCAATAACCCTCATTTTAGACAATCTCCCCACATAGTCCCTACGTACCCCAAATATTTGGAACTGCTGGTAGCAAACTTTGATTCCTGTTAAAATTCACTGGGAGGGAAAACTTCAACGTTTCTGTTACTCCTTTACATTGAGGTGGGAGCCAAAGGTCTGAGGGTATAAATAAGAGATGGGGGGCAGCGCCTATGGCTCAAAGGAGTAGGGCGTCGGCCCCATACGCTGGAGGTGGCAGGTTCAAATCTAGCCCCGACCAAAAACTGCAAAAAGAGAGAGAGAGAGAGATGGGAGAACATGATTTGTTAAAATGGGGCAAAGGCTGTCAGCGCTGAGGAGAGAGAACAGAGAAGTGAGAAAAAGTATGACAAAAAATGGGAGAGGGGACTGAGGTAGGGAAGGCCAGAGAGGCGTCATAATGGGAACTCCTGTTTCACCTGCAGAGGAATTTTGATTTGCTGGGAAGCAATGAAGTCAGCTAGGGCAAGTGATCTGGCATCAGTTTCAAGGTCCAGGAGAAGTAAAAGACAGCCTTCTACACATGGCTGCCATCTCAAATATCTTACTAGAAAACTGGAAAATCTCCTGCAAATTCCTTTGAGGGTTTTCTGGCCTTCAAAACAGGGCTATTGTCAATGAGACTCTCCCCTAGTCTTCTTCAGGACATCTCAAGTTAGAGAAATGCCAACACTCTGCAGCATGAATCACACCAACGGGCCGGGACTTGAAGTATGAAGAAGGAGCAGGGACGAGAGGAGTCGTGTCAGGGGGCTTAAGCTGAGGAGGGGCCTGAGGAACCACCTGCAGTTCAGGCATTCTCCAAACATAGCAATGACAAGCAGTCACCTCTAGAAATCTACCTGTGATCTTGTAATTTTAGGCTTATTTTCAAGAAAAGGGAGGATTCAAGGTGTGTTAGAAGTAAGGTGACCTTATAATATGTTCTCTCACCTAGAACTTTAAGAATAAAGAGTGGATGTCCCCTTAGTTGTCCCAGGCCAACTAAGACATTTATTTGGTCTCCCTGGTTAGAACCCAGGATAGAAAGTGCAGCCTGAAGAAGACGCAGGGCAGATTCTCTGACACTTGGTCAACAGACACCTCCACTTTTGCCCCCTAAAGTCAAGTAGCCACATAATTATCAGGCTGAGCTCACTTGGATTAAAATACAAGTTTTCCCCATGATGTATAAAGCCCTACATGATCTGACCCCGTCTACCTCCCTCCCTGTTAGGCTCATTTCCCACTCACGTCCCTTTGTCCCTGTCCCACTCTATCCTCCTCAGCAGTGCAGCCCTTCTTTTCCACTAAACAAGCAAATGTATTTACCCGTTTCAGTTATTGATTTGCCTCTCAGCTCCAAATCCACCTTTCTTCACCCTGCTTTGCGATACTAGAGCTGGACCTATAAACATTTCTTCTTTGCCAGCTTGCTCAATGTCACTAGAGGCTTTGTCAGTAGAGCACTCAAGGGACATTACAGGGCCATTGCAGAATAAAGGGACTTCCTTCCTAATTGGGGGGTGTTACTTTTAGGCAAGGTAGCCAGTGGAGTGGTGTGTGAGAAGCTTGGCCATGCCCATCACAGTGGCCCTTGTAAGCCAGCTGCAGCCTGCCGATGCCCTCCAGCAGTTTCTCCTCCACCCAGCGGCCACTCCTGTGGGCCAGCTCCAGCCAATGCCCTCTGGGAAGTTTACCTACCACAGCAGGCTGGGTGTACCCGCGGCTGTCCCAGAAGGGCTGAAACATTGCTGAGGTGGGTGTTGGGAAACCTCCTCTAAGTTCTTAGTTCCTTCCTAACTCACCCTCCCTCAACCCTAGAGGTCGTAGCTCCTTTTTGCATTGGCTACTTCTGGTTTGATAGTCAATCACCTATTACAAGTTACAATTCTTTATATTAAATTTTTTCCTGTTTAAATTACTGGTGTGGTTTCTGTTTCCAGACAGAATGGAAATTGATTTGGGGAGTGTTCTGAGGAGACAAACTCTCAAAGCTGGGCTTTGGGAATGGATTCAGTTATGCATGTGGGTTTGAGAGCAGTGCCGAGTTCCTTGCCAATAGGAAATTGGATGCTGCTTATCTATGACATTTATTGACATAACAATGAATTAAATTGCCACCTGTGGTTGACTGTGATAAAGCTGCTATTCCAGATGTGGTATATTTACTGGTGTAAATCAACACTGCCTCTGACGCTTGGTATACAGCTCTAGACCTAGCTAGTGTTTGTTTCCTCCACACCAACTTGCAAAAGCTGAGTAGAAGTGGATTGGTTTTACTTGTCAAGGCTAACATACTTTCACAGTCTTGACTCAGGGCTATATCAATTCTCCTCCTCTCTGGAAATCTTGATTGTGTTGATAATCTACTACACATCACACTGGTCTATAGTTACAACATTAGGCTGATTGAACCTGATAACCAGGAAGTACCCTGTTTCCCCGAAAATAAGACACTGTCTTATATTTATTTTTTCTCAAGAAGACACACTAGGGCTAATTTTCAGGGGATATCTTCCTCTCTGCGCCGAAATGCATGGCATGGCCATGCTGATATGCTGCATAGCCATGCCCATCACTAGGTCTTATTATCAGAGTAGGGCTTATATTTAACAAATGCATAGAAATCCTGCTAGGGCTTATTTTTTGGGTAGGTCCTATTTTCAGGGAAACACAGTAGCAAATAATTTAAATGTACTCATAAGACATACAAAACCCCCAGAAGGTGGAAGATAAACATCACAAAAACCAGGAACCCGGGTTCAGCGCCCATAGCTCAGTGAGTAGGGCGCTGCCACGTACACTGAAGTTGGTGGGTTCAAGCCCAGCCTGGGCCTACTAAACAACTATGACAACTGCAATCAAAAAAAAAAACAGGGCGTTGTGGCAGGTGCCTATAGTCCCAGCTACACAGGAGACTGAGGCAAGAGAATCGCTTAAGCCGAAGAGTTTGAGGCTGCTGTGAGCTGTGATGCCATGGCACTCTACCCAGGGTGACATAGTGAGACTCTGTCTCAAAAAAAAAAAAAAAAAAAATCAGGAACCCACCAGATTGGTGAAGTTTCTGGTGATCCAGTCATCTGGGGCAGGATAATCCCTCCAAGGTGAAAGGCAAGTTGCTGCACCTTGCACCACTTACATCACAAGAAAGAGGCACAATGCTTGGTAGTCTTTGTATTTTGGAGGCAGCACTCATGCTGACTTCAGCCCAAGTCAGTCATAAGGCTAACAGTTTTGAGTAAGGATCAGAACAAGAGAAAACTCTCTTTGGGGGATAGCTTCACATGGGACCAGTGTTGGGAACTCCTTTTGGTAGATTAGGCCCCCATCAGAAGCAGTCCCCAGTTCAGTGAGGAAGTCCATATTGTTGAGCCCACAAATAGTGCCCATCCCTTCCCCCCGGCCCTCTCATTCATGGGTCCATAGCACTCAGTGGGGTAGATGAGGGAAAAGGGATCTATTCCGGACACCTAGCATTTTTCCAAGGCCAACCTGTGCAGAAGCTTTTTTATACAGGGAGGAGGGGCAGGAGCCACAGTAACAAGTCCATGCTGCAATTCAAATTGCTCTTCTACCTACCCTGTAATTCAGCTGATCCAGTGATTTCCTAAGTGTCTGTGGAAAATACTCATGTGAGGCCTCTGGCAAGCACCAAAAGGACAATCACAGTGTAGACCTCTCAAATATTTGGATACATCTATGCCCTTCTTCTGAAGGGCACTAGTCTCCTTTCTGAGAGACACCTCTGGCTTGCACTGGCTCTCGGTAGAGAGTAAACATCTAGTCATGGTATGTTAGGTGATCACACAGGCGGAGCTTCCCATCATAAACTTTGTGTTATCCTCTGCTAGTCATTAGGGTGGCTGTGCACTGCAGCAAGCTACCACCAAGTGTAAATGTTGTGCAAAAGTACAAGGTCAAGGAGATTCGGGGTACGAGTAAGTTACATGAGCCCGTGACTCAGATTCCTTTGACACTAACTCCTCCTACATTAACCCTAATCCCTCAACCCAGGCCTGTGAACTCATAGGGAGCTCCATAAGACAAGTTGCCTGGGAAGAAAAGAACTAGAGACTGGTTGACAGATGAGTCCTCGTGACATATTGACCACACAAAAGTGGACAGTGCAACATAGGAGTCCCACTAAGGGATGACCTTGGAGAGGCAGTAGTGAAGAACAGTCCTCCAAGTAGGCACAGTTTCCAACAGGATTTTTGGTTGCCCAGTTGGCTGGACCTAGAGACAGTGAGAAGTCTCTACATGATACTTGAGTATTTGTTTGACAGGATAGTTAGGGGCTTGGGAGAAACAGGATTGAAAGAGGACAAGGAACTCTGAGAAAAAGGGATCTTGAAGGATCTCTCAGAACTGGTACAGATGGCGAAGATATTTTTGTCCCAAATGAATGTTCACTAAAAAGCATCCACTGCAGAGGAAGCTCTGAATCATCAAGTGGACAAAGTGACATGCCCTGTAGCGATGAGTCCCATAAATGAGAGGGCCGTGGGGGAAGGGATGGACACAGCTGGTGGGCTCAACAATACAGACTTCCCCACTGAACTGGGAACTGTTTCCAGTGGGGGCCTAATCTACCAACAGAAGGTCCCAACACTGGTCCCACATGAAGCCAGCCCCAGGGGTGCCAGCCTCACACTGGCATCAGCAGGGTGATTACACTGGACCTCTTCCATCACCAAGAGGGCAGAGACTTGTCCTCACTAGAGTAGACACACGTTTTGGATATAAATTTGCCTCTCCTGCCTGAAATGCTTCTGCCACCACCCCATCTATGGACTCAAAAGCATCTCATTCGCTGTCATCATGCTCCCCCAGAGCTGCATCTGATGAAGACTCAAGGTTTACAGCAAAGGATGCTTAGCAATAGGCCCATGCCCAGGAATCTCACCACAAAACCCCATCATCAGCTGCCTGGATCGAAAGGGGGACAGGCTCACTGAAAACTCAGTGAGGGTGTCAATTATGAGGCTGTCTTGAAGCCTGCAGTGGATGCTCTGAACCAAAGACCACTACATGGCGCTACCTTCCACAGAGGTGAAATGCATGTATCTGATAATCAGAGGGTGAAAGTGAGGGAAGCTTCTCTCACCTTTATACCCAATAAAACCCTGGCAGAATTTTTTGCTTCGCAGTCAGGAACCTTGAACTCTTCTAGTTTGGTGGTCTTAGTTCCCAAATGGGAATTAAAGGATATAACAATGATTCTGTTGATTCAGAAGATGACTGCCTCTTGTCCATTTGGGGCTTCTTATGCACCAAACCAATAAGCAAGAGAAAGGGTTACTCTACTGGCTGGAGTGATTGATCACAATTGCCAACAGCAAATGGGGTTCTTGCCACACAATGGGGAACAAGGAGAACTCTACCTGGAACCCAGCATATTTTTTATGCCCGAGAGCAAAGGCTAATTGAAAGCTAGAGCAAACAAAAGGAAAAAGTCAAGACTCTTGAGGATTCAGCCCCTTCAGAAATGATGGTTTGGGTGACTCCACCAGGATAAGAACCCCATCTAGTTAAGTTTATGGCTGAAGACAAAGAAAACAGATTGAGCAGGGAAGTAGAGAAGGGAGACATAGATACCAACTATGACTTCCTAAGTAATGACTAGAATTATAGTAGATTTGCGTATTTTCTCTTTTGTGTATTTATTTGTATGTAGTAACTAGTTCCCTCTGGGTTCTTCTTGCCCTTATTACAAGTTATTAAAGATTAACTTTACAATTCAGTTGTCAGTTTAAAAAATTTCTTCAGTAAGGCTATGCCTAAATTTAGAAGTCCTAAATACAGCCAGCCAGCAATGGATGTTATGCCTTTGGGGACTGTTTGCCTCCATCTTAGGGGAATGTGAGAACTTCACTCATACAAAGGACAGCTATAACTTGTTAGGTGGACACTTACAGTTTTATTATTGTTTGAAAGTTCAAATGTGTATAGAAGCGTACATACGGAAGCCGAGGAGCCAAAAGGGTAGACTGTGCCAGTTATCAACATACTGCCTCTTAGCACCAAGTCCACCCTTTTTTGCCCTGCTTTGTGATACTGGAGCTGTACCCTGTAAACATTTCTCCTTTGCTAGATGCTTTGATAACACAGAAGGACATGGAGAGGAGGGGCAATAGCAGAAAGAAGGGAATTCCTTCCAGAGTGCTGGTTTTTGGTGCACTAGCTAGGTCCTCAGTGCACCAGAGGACCTCCATGTAGCGCTCACCTCAGTAGCCCTTATGGGCTGGCTTCCATCTGCACTCTCTGGCAAGTTGCTCTCCTCCTGTGGATTCATCTGCCCCCACATTCTGGCAAGTTTCTTCATCATTACAGGCTATGTGTTTCTGTGGCAGACATGGCATTCTTAGATCCTTCCTTGTCCATTTTCCCTCAGCCGAAAGGCAGAAGCTCCTTCCTACAATTCCTACTTCTGGACACCTTTTGCTAGTTAACAAGTCTTTGTATTAAATTCTCCCTGCTCTAATGACCAGTGTGGCTTCTGTCCCTGACTGAACCCCAGACCAACCCAACACTTGGGTCAGGGCCTTCTGTTTCCTCTGCCTGAAACAATCTTCATCTGGAAAAGTGTTGATAAATACTGAAACAAGACTGCTGTTTCTGTTCAAGCTGCCCTTCCTTCTATTCTTTGAAACAAGATGGTACAGAGTCAACCCCTGGGAATCATGATAAGCCCGGGAGAGTGGACATAGAAGTTTACTTGAGATATAAACCAAACCTTCAGTTTTGACTCTCAAAGAATCTGCCTGAGAACCATATTACCTCTCCCGTAGAAATGGCATCAAGTTCTCTGAGAGCATGCGGTTATACTCCATATATTCAAAAACTATTTACTGAGCCCCTACTATGTTCCAAAAACTGTAGGCACTGGACATACAGCATCACTTGGCTCTGATTTACCCCTAAAATGTCCCACAGATCTGAGGGGTACCTGCTCTTCTGCATAACTCCAGACATGCACAGGGTGGAGCCTTACTCACAGGATGCTGGCCTTCCCACACACCCAGCTGAGTTTCAGGGGCCCACACACGGTTACGCAGGCTTCTCAGTACACAAAGATGTCCAGCCCAGCATGATTACTGAAGATGGCATCAGGCAACTTCAGTATCCAAGCCTTGTGCCTGCCAGGGGTTGTTAGAGTCCAGCAGGTCACTCACCTGTAATTATATTTACAACCCCAAGTCCCACCCTGCTAAGCCCAAATGCAGAACACAATGGATTCAGGACCAGCACTTCCCTAGGGCCAGCCTATGTGGAGTTTTCTTATCTAGGGGGGAGGGACAGAAGCCCCAGTAGCAGTGGTCTCAGTCTCAGGTATTCTTTGCTGCGACTTTGTCAGGCCTCTTACAGTGTAGCTGGGTCAGGTGCTGCAAGAAGGCAAAGGAGAATTGTTTTTGGAATGGAAAGTCTCCACAGATGCCAAATGCTGAGACCATTCAGATTCCCTTGGCTCCTGTACTGTCATGGGGGCCGTAGAGTCTTAGTTTTCTAATGTCGTGTAACAAATTTCAACACACTCGGCAGCTCAGAACAGCACACATATATCACCTCACAGTTCTTGTGGCTCAAGAAACCACATATGGGTCCTTTGCTGATGGTCTCACAAAGCTATTATGAAGGTTACACTGGGCTTTATTCTCATCTGGAGGCTTGACTGGGGAACATTACACTTCTAAGTTCATAAAAGTTGTTGTCCCCAGAAGTGCATTAATGTACATAGTTACCATTCAATTAAAAAAAAAAAAAAGTTGTTGACAAAAGTCAATTCCTGTGCAGTTCTATGACCAAGGTCCTTCTTTTCCTACAGGCTGTTAGTCAGGGCCATGCTCAGCACTAAAAGGCTACCTGCAATTCCTTGCCACGTATCTCCCTTCCTCAGCTTTTTTCATAAGATGGCAACTTATTTCCTGAAAGCCAGTGGGGGAAGAGTCTTTCATTCTAGTCTACTAACATGGACTTCCACATAACATCCTGGGATCTCAGGAGTGACATTCTTTGCCTTAGCCTCCTGGTTGGCAGCAAGTCACAGTCCCTTCCTGCACTCAAAGGAGGGGATTGCACAAAGGCCTGGACACCAGGAGGCAGAAAATCAGTGGATGCCATCTCAGGGTCTGTATCCTACAGTCAGACTCAGAACCAAGACAATACTAGAGTAAATCTTAACTACATTCAAGGGGGCAATCTGGGGACATCGTTCTCACTCATACAGCACAGAGCATGTCCAGCAAGGCAGAGCTCTTGGGGGCCCTCGACTCCACATCTCACCCTGAGTCCCTGGAGGGGGCCCAAGCCTTGGGCACAGGATGGTCACTCAAACCACTTTTGGGGATGATATGCCTAGCACAGGGTAAGGTGACTGACCACACCTTCTCTGCAACATCCTTGTTCCAACCCCTATCTCTGTCCCTCCACAAATGTGGAGCATTAGTCATGTCAAGCTCCCCTGTGCTTGCAAACAACAGGACTAAGAGTGTCCTGATTGCAAGACACGGGAAGAACAAAGTAACAAGCTCAGTGTCACTGACTTCTGGTGAGGATGACATTAAGCAGCTTCTGGGAAAGAGCTCTGGGGCATTATCTACCGCAGACCACCCACCCACAGCAAAATAACTTCAGCCTGGCTGTAGAGAAAGAAAACGAGAACAGCAAACTTTTATTTTTTAAAGAGAAAATCAAAGAACTGCCCCAGATACAGTATTTAGAGGAACATAAACAGCATACTTCAAGGGAGAAAAGATTTTAAGCAAGGTGCTTTTCTGCCCAAACTTCAATCCATCCAAAACTTCGTACTGGACATGCCCTTTAGCAGGTAGTGGTGAATGCTGTACACGAAGAAACCCGTACAGAATAAGATGATCAGGATGGACAGGGTGATGAGGGTGTAGATGGACATCCGCTTCTCCATGGTTGCCCGGATCAGGCAGAGGTAGGGGCCAGGGCAATCAGAGGTAGTGCAACTGATGATGGCTTGTTTCACCAAGGGCAGGTGCTGAAATGTGAGGAAGAATAAAAACACACACTGGGCGCCAACTTGCAGGAGGAAGTACATGAGGTATAAAGCCAGGAGCATCTTCTCCTGGTGGAAGTTCAGAATGGACTTCTTCTTGGTAGCGATGATGTGCTCCTGGATCCCCACCAAGGAGCCCTCCTCTGCGTCACCTACCGCCAAGTCCACCGACTTCACCTTAACCTGCTTATGCCGTATCTGAGCCAGTAAGAATTCCATAAGGAAGAAGAGGGTAGTAAAGATGAAGAAGAAGAAGTACCACGTTCCTGTGACAGGATTCCTAAAACTTTTTTCAAAACATTCGATCAAGCAAGGATAGGTGATGTTGCCATGGCACCAGAAATCTTCGTGGATTTGTGCCCAGGGCATGCGCACAACGTACACCACCACCCCGTACAGGGCGATTAAGCCAAACCACAGCTGCCGCCCAATGTAGTAGCTAGACTTGTCACCAGCCAGAGAGTGCAGCACTGGGATCAGTCCAGCCACTGCTGCTGCAGCCATCTCCTCAGACTTACAGAGACCCGATGAAATCTGAGACCAGAACTCTTGACAGTGCCTTAGGAAGGAGAGGAAAGCAAGAGAATTCAGGGTCAGAAAGGAAAAGCAGTTGCCAAGAATCATAAGCACATCCAAGACTCCTGTTCAATGGCTGGGCGCCTCTGGCTCAAGCAGCTAATACGCCAGCCACATACACCTGAGCTGGT
>NW_003852487.1:6764426-6766129 GCF_000181295.1 Otolemur garnettii | reverse complement strand
AAAAAAAAAAAAAAAAAAAAAAAGACTCCTGTTCAAGTTTTGGGTCCATCACCAGCTCTGTTTCATATCTTTAAAACTAACCTACACAACAGTATTTGCTTTCCCACGATGTGGTGATTCCTCTTTCTACATTTCAGCCTATGATAAAGGCTGTCTTCCTCTGGACACCACACAGCCTGACTGTATGATAATTACATCTGTAGATCTTATCTCTCCTCCCAGAGCTCAGGAACCAAACCTTATTCACAAAGCCCACATCATCCAGCTGAGAGCATTCCAGTGAATAAGAACCTAATTATATTGGATAAGTGAACAAATGACAGACAGAACAAATAAGTGAATTCAGCAAGTCCTGCTGGTCTGACTCTTGTAGATGTTCTATGGAAATCTCTACACTTTGCACTTTGACAGAAAATTTCCTAAGAATAAAGAGAGAAGAAGTAGAAAGTTCCCTTTGCTCCCATGTTCCTGAACAAGGAGTGCATGGTCATTTATGCGGTCGCGACACAGTGCACTGTCTTCTATCTACAACTCTTCACCACACTCCATGTGTGAAGAACATACTAACGGCATTGACAGTTGATTGCCTATATATGGCAAGCTTTGTCCCCAAGGTTTAGATACACTATCTCTACAGAAGGCTAAAACATTTCAAATCTTTTTATTAGCCTAATTTGGGTAACTGCCGATGTTTTTCTTCCTGTATATAAATTCTTATATGCGATAGTGATCAGTCATTTGACTTGAGGTTTATAAGTCAAAAGAGCAAAAGCAGGGACTTGAACAGATATTTGACACAGCTTTATCCATGGCAAAAGGTGGAAACAACCCAAGTGTCCACTGTAAATATCTACATATGTCCAGTGTCCATATCTACATATGTAAGGATCATACTTAATAAGTGGTTTGGGTTATTTATTGAGATAAAATATGCATAACAAAATTTATCATTTAACTATTTTTAAGTGTACAGTTCAGTGGCATTAAGCACATTCACACTGTTGTGCAACCATCACCACCAGCCATCTCCAGAACTTTTTCATCTTCCCAAACCGAAACTCTGTCCCCATTAAACACTACCTCCTCATTCCCTCTCGCCCAGCCCCTGGCAGCCACTGTTCTACCTTCTAGTAGTCAAGTTTGACCTCATGTAAGTGAAATCATACAATATGTGTCCTTCAGTGAGTAGATTATTTCACTCAGCCTAACATCCTCAAGGTTCATCCATGTTGTAACATCTGTTAGAATGTCTTCCCTTTTAGGTTTGGTGCCCATAACACAGTGGTTATGGTGCCAGCCACATACACTGAGGCTGGTAGGTTTGAACCCGGCCTGGGCCAGCTAAACAACAATGACAAATGAAACAAAAAATACCAGGCATCGTGGAGGGCGCCTGTAGTCCCAGCTACTTGGGAGGCTGAAGCAAGAGAATTGCTTAAGCCCAAGAGTTCGAGGTTGCCGTGAGCTGTGATGCCACAGCACTCGACCCAGGGCAACAGAGTGAGACTCTGTCTCAAAAAAAAGAAAAAAGAATTTCTTCCCTTTTAAAAGCTGACTAGGCTCAGCGCCTGTGGCTCAAGCGGCTAAAGCGCCAGCCACATACACCCAAGGTGGCGGGTTCGAATCCCCAGCCCGGGCCCACCAAACAACAATGATGGCTGCAACCAAAAAATGGCCAGGTGTTGTGGCGGGCGCCTGTAGTC
>NW_003852487.1:6761635-6763476 GCF_000181295.1 Otolemur garnettii | reverse complement strand
AAAAAAAAAAAAAAAGATACCTAAGACTTGGTTATATTTTAAAATTATCTCCCAAGTATCAAATCACATTTAAGCAGATCACATACACAGGAATTAGGAGGGCAACCATCAGGGTGAGCTGGTGGGTGCAGGATGGCCTATCCACCTGCCCAAAAGAGGCAGACCACCAAAGAGAAAAGCCTGAGGGAGTCAACAGGGTCAGGGCAGAAACCGTGGGTTTACTGAGCACTTATTATGTGCCAGGCATTAGGCTACAAATGGATGGTTACTAGTTCATTATGTCAATTGTTCCTTTCTTCAACTTAGCAAGATAGGTATAATTATTCTTGTTTTACAAGAGTTAGATTTAGAATGGTTAAGTAACTCTCCCACAATTATACAGCTAAGTAACTGTGTGCGCCAGGATTAGAGACGGCAAATGCCTAACTGGGCAGCCTGAACTGTGGCCCTCTCCTGCCACACCCCGGGGACGCCAAGGAAGAGAGGGGGCGGCCTGCTGGGTCCCGCCACCGCCATCTGCCTCCTCCCTCCTCCATCTGTCCAGGTCCACGGATCTTCGCTTTCCTTCCCTCCTCAACAGTTTTGTGACTGAATCCCAGTTAGCTCAAATTACAGAGTCCACGGCCCAGCGACTGTACTAAGTGGTGAACGCACCTGGGGCCTGCGTCCGAGGCCTCCCGCTGTCCTGGCTCTTACCTGCGCCTCGTGCGGGTCTGGGGACCTCCCCGCCTTCCAACCGCCCCGGGACACGGCAACGCCCAGCGCGCCGTCCTATTGGCTGCGCCCTGTTGCCTGTCTCTGTGGCCTCCACCAATCACCACTCTTGGAATGGCAGGGGCAGGAGCCTCTGCAGACCACTACTGGGGGAGTTTAGAAGCAGGACTTGGATGCCAGCAGAAGCCTGCTCTGTGGACGGGTCTAGGTCCTGATGACGCTCCTGTCGGAATTTGTCCTTTTCCTTCAGTCTGCTCTTTGATTCAGATGTCCCAACGGTAGGACCTGAAATAGACCATCAGTAGATTCAATCAGGAGTATCCGTACCCAAAATCTCTTCCAAACCTCTGACCTGACCTCTCGCACCCGCATTTACATCTCATCTTGTACTTTAAACTGGGGGGGAAAAAAAAACACAAAAACTAAAAATAAAAATAAACAAACGCCAAAAATAAGTAAATACACAAATAGATAAATAAACAGAAATCGCCCATCCCGAAACACCCTGTTTCCCTTCCAAATCCACAAATCTATTTTCATCTATCTCTTCTTTCTTCCTGACAATGGCAGAAATGCAGAGACCTTTCTACTGCAGGTCCGTCTCTCCAGGAGAGTTCCAGACCCCATCCTCAGGCAATCTCAAGGACTCTGTCCTATTAGCCACCCCACCCCCATCCTTAGTTTTTGACTCTATGCAATCTTCCCATAAGCATCCAAATAGTGTCCCCCACCTGGACGCTCCTCCCCACTACAGCACACTCTCTGTCCTCTTCACAGCCAACCCTTTGGAAGAAATGAAGCCTACACCAGCTGCCTCCTCCACCTCCTCACCTCTGGTTCACCCTCTCCCTTAGGTCAATGATGTGCTTGCTTTAACTAAGCATGGGAATGACCCAACTCACCGTGTGTGTGTGTGTGTGTGTGTGTGTGTGTGTGTGTTGTTGTTGTTGTTGTCTTGCCTGCAGTCTCAGAGCTACAGACTCAGTAATTCTATTAGACTAGGTCCCTGGTACATTTTCCCTTTCCTGATAGTTTTAATTTTAATTGTATGATTTAACGCCATATATCATGAAGCTACCATAAAATTATTTGAAGCTAAAATTTCTTTCTTTTTTTTTTTTTTTTTT
>NW_003852487.1:6760679-6761615 GCF_000181295.1 Otolemur garnettii | reverse complement strand
GTGTGTGTGTGTGTGTGTGTGTGTGTGTGTGTGTGTTGTCTTGCCTGCAGTCTCAGAGCTACAGACTCAGTAATTCTATTAGACTAGGTCCCTGGTACATTTTCCCTTCCCTGATAGTTTTAATTTTAATTGTATGATTTAACGCCATATATCATGAAGCTATCATAAAATTATTTGAAGCTAAAATTTCTATAAAAAAAAAAGAAAGAAAGAAAGAAAGACCTTGCTCAATTTGTGTTTAACTTAAAAAGCTATTTCAAAGGAACGATTGTGTAAATGTTCGTCAAAATTGTGAAAAAATAGTGTGTAGTCACTTATCTCTAAATCCTCAGTGACTGGAGTAAAGTGGGTCTAAATACCTTCGTGTTGAGTGTGTGAGTAAGCGATACAGGATAAGGAGGGAAACCTTCAAAGGGCCGTGTACTTATGAAACATAACACCACTGAACTATGCAACTATGATCACATTCCAGAAATATGGACTAAAAAATGAAAATAGGGGAAGCACTGGGACGATGGAGATGTAGGTGGATTTCCTTCTTTTTAATTCCTTTTAATAGTATTGCAGTGAATACAAATGGGGAGGGCGTCCCAGAGCTCTTTGTTATACAATTCTACACTCTCTGTGTTTAATTTGGTAGAAGATGTGGATTTGGTTATCTATTGCTGTGAATCAAACCATTTCAGAACCTAGTGGCTTCAAATAACAATGATTTGCTATTTTCAGTGCTTCTGTGGGCCAGCAGCCAGGGCAGTGTTGGGTCAGCCAGCTCTGTTCTGCAAGCCATCAGACCACTGTCTCGAAGCACAGTGGACAGCAGTGGCCCTGGCACTGAGTGTGCTCCACAGCACCCAGCCTTGTATCCTGAGCTTCTTGACTGTGTGGCAGCTGGCTTCCCCAAGAGCATAGAAGCAGTGACAGTACTGCCTCAGAAGC
>NW_003852487.1:6757128-6760595 GCF_000181295.1 Otolemur garnettii | reverse complement strand
ATGCAAGCCCGGAGACGTATCTGGAAACAGTCTGCTGTGTACTAAGGATGGCGTTTCATAACACCTGAGTGCTCATTTTAAATACCTCGATTAAAAGGAGCACAGAAACGAGCGGTGGCGTCTGGAACAGGTGTGAGTATCGTGGTGACAGGTGTGGTCTGACAAATGAGACCCCTGACAGAAGTCCCCTGGTCTCTGAAGCAGTTACCAAGAGGAAATCCTAGCTCATACATCCACAGAAGTTCCAGCCATCACAAGGGGTGTGACGTGGTGTTCAGGGGCCTAAACACACCAGCTTTGGGCCATCAGGGTGGCCCTAGGGTGGGAGGAGGGAACTGTGGTGGAACCCTGAAGAGCTGACCAGTACCCCAAACTGGAGATCGAGACAGTGCTTACCTAAGCAGGACATCCCACTGAGCCACAGGTTTATAAGGAATGGGGACATTTAAGGCGTGTCACTGTGCTGCTCTGATCTAACTTGGAGAGATGAAGTGGGGCTGTGCTGGGACACACCCTGGATGTAGGGCTCCCTCTACAAAGCACGAGCCAATGAGGCCAGGACCCAGGGAGCCCTGATTTGGCCAGTGGATAAAGTACAGTTCTCACACTGATATATTAGGTGTGAGCAACAATACACCAGAACTGGGCAGTGCACAGTTCAGACAACAGACCACAACCAGGAGAGACCATGTTCATGTCACAGCATCATTGACTTGTTTGAGTGGATGCTGCTGCTACCCCTATGGGGGCCTTGCCAACAGCCATGTCTCGGCATGTGGAAAACTGCGACAATCGCTTCAATCAAGGAACTCAGTTCACCATCCTTGGGTGGGATTGGCCTCTCTCAGGACACAATCTGGACTTGGTCAGTAGGAGTAAATAGTTCAGCAATGCAAATACACAGCATCACCCCCAATGTAACCAGAGGATGTGCTTCCTGGGAAAATCAGGAGGAGCAACCCACAGCCATAAATACATAAGAGGGACGCATCCTCAATTCAGCCTTCCCTTAGTAGTGGTCAAACAGGAGGGGTGGATGTGGGGCATGGACATCACTCCTTTAAATACTTTTTTTTTTCATTTCAACAGTGGTAACCATGGATCTGTAAAGCTGGAGATTAACTCCTATCGAGGGAAGAGTGGGCTCTGGGGAGACTCTAGGCATCCCATACCCTCAATGTCACCTGCCCTCCAGCATGGGTAAAGAAAATCTTGACATCCGGCCCCACTCAAGGAAGGATGGTGGAAGTATCACTAACAAACAAAACCGGACGCTATTTAAAGTGACAGGGAGAGATTTTAACCACTAATACACTATTGCATTATTGTGTGTGCTGAACTCAACTGGGATGTGTGCAGAGGGGAGGAGATGAGCAGCCTCAGCCTTGCAGGAAGTGGGTTAGTCAGCGTGAAACCCATCTGGGTGTGTTGTTAACTGGCACTTATTGAAATTATGCTCCTACCCTTCCACAGAGGCTGGGAGGCGGGGGTTCTATTTCAGATGATGACTGGAACAGACCAAATTCCCTGACAGCCTTGAGATTTCTCGGGTGGGCACTTTAAGGAGGGGATGACTATGGTCATCCTAGGGACACAGCCTTGAGATGTTAGAGACTATGATAATATTCATCAAATCTTTATAGGCCAACGTTGAGGCCTAGTGAAGAAGGGGGGCTCAGAGGAGGCTGGCTAGAGTTTGGTCAAGAACAGAGTCTTTGGGCTCGACGCCTGTAGCACAGTGGTTACGGTGCCAGCCACATACACCGAAGATGGCGGGTTCGAACCTGGCTAAAACAACTGCAACAAGAAAATAGCTGGGTGTTGTGGTGGGCACCTGTAGTCCTAGCCACTTGGGAGGCTGAAGCAAGAGAATCGCTTAAGCCCAGGGGTTTGAGGTTGCTGTGAGCTGTGATGCCACAGCACTCTACCGAGGGCAACATAATGAGACTCCATCTCAAAAAAAAAAAAACACAGTCTTTGTAAGAGGGACATACCCAGACTCAGCAGAGGCTGTGATATTGTTGCACAACCACAGGGAAGACTATAGGACCAGCCTAAGGAAACTGGTCCTGAGAGCACAGCCCAACACTGTGGAACCAGCCTGTGGCAGAGATTGCCATCCTGACCTCTGGCCATAGGACTAGCGTTATGAAGGGGCACAGGCTGCCCTGAAAAAGAACACTGCCTAGCCTCTCTCACAACCAGAAACATTCCAGTCAATGGATGTGAACAGAAGTGGCATGTGTGCTATCAAGGTAACATCCTCAGATGGAAAGGGCTCTCCCCTTCCTTTCCCTGCCTCCTGTCAGACGAAGATAAGGACATTACCCTAGTAGTGGCAGAATAAAACGGTGGAAGCAGCCTGGTCCACACATGGCTTCATGAAGCAAAGCCTCCCTACCAACTCGAACTTTTGCATACAAAAGAAAACCAATTCTATTGGGTTTTTTTGTTTGTTTTTTGAGACAGAGCCTCAAGCTGTCCCTCTGGGTAGAGTGCCATGGCATCACAGCTCACAGCAATCTCCAACTCCTGGGCTTAAGCGAGTCTCCTGCCTCAGCCTCCCAAGTATCTGGGACTACAGGCACTCGCCACAATGCCCAGCTATTTTTTGATTGCAGCTACCATTGTTATTTGGCAGGCCCGGGCTGGATTCGAACCCGCCATCTTAGGTGTGTGTGGCTGGCACCTTAGCCACTTGAGCCATAGGTGCCGAGCCCAATTCTATTATTTTAAGTCAACTTGAGTATAAGTTGGACTGAAGTCTTTTGCCCTCTGTAATACCTGACCCAAGGATGGGCAGCCAGGCAGTCAGATAGTTCTGGAGGCTGCAGAGAATATAGAAGGGGTGGCAGAGTAAGTTCAAGGACAATACAAATTGCCATCTAATGGTAAAATTGCTGCAAGGGATTAGAATGTAATCCCTTCACCACCACAGTGAAACACTGCCCAGAGGACCAAGCACCAGGCATGAGGGAGAAGGCTCCTTGTGCCCTGTGCTGCTGCTGATCTCACTGTGTCAGCCTCCAGAGCCGGGCAGCGATGAGAACATGCACTGGTGTGTCCCACTCCACAAGGACTGACTATGTTCAAAAGATGCCAGAGGATAGAAAAAATAATGCTAAGGGACATTTCAATAAAACTGTCAGACAAATATAAAGGCAGGTCTAATGGGCATCACCTGGTTAAAAAGAGGCTCTTGGGTAAAACACATCCAGAAATTCCAACCACGTAGAGAGCTGAAGGATAACCTTCACCAGGTGGGGAATGGCTTGACCACTCTGGCCCTGACAATATAGAAGATTCTGGGTTCCTGGTACTTGTACGCTTAAAAAGAATATATGAGGCAGCAGTCCTATGCTTCTGGGTCCTCTTGGCCTAGAGGATTTCTCACTCTGTGCAGACTGCTAAGAATACTAAACCTCAGGTATGCTTCTATAAGGAGCCACGGTGCACCAGAGAGCCAG
>NW_003852487.1:6754461-6756635 GCF_000181295.1 Otolemur garnettii | reverse complement strand
AAAGCAGGGTGCAGGGTGCCACTCACATAGACTATTGATGACATTTTCTGAAATGATACACTGTGGAGGCTCTGACCTCAAGAGCATCCAGTGGTCCCTATCACAGTCCCAAATACAGATCAATAGATGGTCCATCTGGTGCTATACTGGTGAGACTTTATGTGATCAACCCTGAATGTAGGCTGGGCAGGGAAGGAAAGAGGCCAAAAGGGGCTGTAAGACTAGGAGAAAAAATGGGGGGAAGGGGGTTGAGGGACTAAAGACCTCTGGGAGGTCCGAGAATAGCGGCAGTGACAGTGAGGGAGCAGGAAGAGCACTGCCCTCTTCCTCAAGCTGTAATCTCTTCTAGGTTTCAACGCGCTTAGACACACAAGCCCTTGCCATTGCGTTGCAGTTGCCTAGAGTTCAGGGCAGTGGCCTAGAGTTCAGGGCCAGTGGCAGTCTGTAAGGTTCGTAGCCCAGGGGCAGCAGGCTGTGTCACACAGCCCAGGAGTGTGTGCGTGCTCCCTATGGTGTTCACAGCACAATGCCCTCACCTGGCAGCGTGTTTCTCAGAACACATCCCTGCACTTAATCTCGTCCAGCTTGTTTGCTCCTCTGTAAAATACCCACCTCCCAGGGGGTGGTGAGGATTCAACAAGACAACCTGGGCAAAGCCCGTGCCAGGAGCCAGCACTAGGTCAGAGCTTGGCAAATACTGATTTCCTCCCCTCCCCTTTCACTTGGGCTTCAGATTTCCTGAGCTTATCTGCAAAGCTGTTCTGACCAAACAAGCAACTATAATTTGAAAGACAGAGTACGTGGCCACAGGTCAGTACACAGAAGGCAGAGGAAAGGGAACGTGCTGCCCAGGGCTCCACCTGGAATTGCAAGGGGCTCACTCTGCTACCCCTTTAAGCCACCTCCCTGGAACCTGCTCTCCTAAGATTTTTAAGTTAGGTCTGCTTTGGGAGGCCCACTTCCAACACCTTTGCTTCCCTTTGGGTCTGGCATCAATCCCCACCTCACCATTGGCCTATGCTCTCAAACCCGCCACTCTATGGCCTTTCTGAGTCTGGGGGCCATGCTGGGCTTGGCTCAAAGGGCTCAGTGGATCTTTGTGGACTTCCAGCATGGCCTTCCCACTCCACAGACCCTGCTGTGACCCGCCCAGTGGCCTAACCACATTTGACTTGTGGAATTCCCTGGAAAAGTTCTATGCCTTTCCTTTGCCTAAATGCCCTTCTCTCCTGCCTGTCCACTGTCTCACTCCTCAGGACTCTTCTCAAAAGCCATTTCATGTAAAAAACTTTCAGATTCCAACAGAGAGAACTTTCCTTCACTCCCACTCCTCAAATCCTTTTGATTGTGAAATGCAGTTTTTTTTTTTAAGTTTTTATCTTAGCAGCTATCAACAGAATTCTTCTTAAAAAGGTATTTAATATCTATGTTTTGGAAAAATATGTTAATAAGCTTGCTGACCTGGGTTTCCTAGGCATTTCAAACTATAGTCATAAAGATAATGTATCTTGGCTTGGCGCCTGTAGCTCAAGCGGCTAAGGCACAAGCCACATACACCTAAGGTGGCGGGTTCGAATCCCCAGCCCGGGCCCGCCAAAAAACAATGATGGCTGCAAAAAAAAAAAATAGCCAGGCTTTGTGGTGGGCGTGTGGGCCCAGCTACTTGGGAGGCTGAGGCAGGAGACTCCCTTGAGCCCAGGAGTTGGAGGTTGCTGTGAGCTGTGATGCTACGGCACTCTACCCAGGGGGGTAGTGTGAGGTTCTGTCTCGAAAAGAAAAGAAATATGCCCCCTCTGTTGACAGGACTTCTCTGTTGTTAAATCCGGCTGTCTCCCACTGCAAAATGAGGCAAGTCCTAGTTGACTGTGGAAATCTGTATTTTTGATGAGGGCCTCAGTTAGCAAATTTTATTTTCGTATAAAGGTAACAGTTTTCTCTGAAGCATCTTTAAAGACAGTGTTCCAATTATTCATTCTTTCATTCATCGAATATCTAGTGGGCTCGTGCAGCATGCAAGACAATATTGTTCTTGATCAATGCTTTCGATTTTTATTGACAGCATTATCTATTATTTTTAACTAAAAAATCTTTCTTAATAAAAATTTTTTTTCCTTGATGATGCTTACACAGCACTTAACATCCTTAAAATATGAAGGATGCAGCCTTTAAAATAT
>NW_003852487.1:6751874-6754281 GCF_000181295.1 Otolemur garnettii | reverse complement strand
GAAAGGAGAAGAAAGAGAGGAAAAGAATTCCATAAACAAAATTATTTGAAAATTTTCAATTACATGTTTTAAATTATCTGTAATTATCTGTTTTAAATTATCTATCATCATTCAACTTTTCATGTTTCAAAATAGGTCATAAGACAAGTATCAAATTGATATTTAGTGTTTTGAATTAATATCTTAAATGTAATATGCCATACATTCTCCTAAATATTTCAAATGCCTTAAAAAACAAATAATATGTACAGATTACCATAATTTCAAGACCTCGCACAAAGTAGTAATGTCATGGATTTGGTATGTGTTTTTCTTATCTGTGTGCTGGTTTCCAGACCCTACAGCATTTTGCTACATTTACCACACTAAAGAGATCAGGATTACTGTCTCAATTTGGCTGGAACTACTCAATCCAAAATTTGGGCCTGAGCTGTTTTACAGATTCTAGTTATAGTCAGAGATCCTAAATTGCAACAGAACAGCAAGGTCACCTTCCAGGACAGACCTCTGATCTATTGTATGGAAATAATTGTAATGATGAACCAAGGATCTCAATTTCTCACCAGCTAAAGGCAGAGGCCCTCCCACCCCCAGAGCAGCTCACAGCCTGGCTTCCCCCAAGCTGGGAGCTAGAGAGATTGAACAGGACAGGAGTCTTGGTTTTAACTGACACCCTGTTGTTTTTGCCTTCTTCTATTCATACTTCCATTGTTGGAACCAAGTCTCTAAGCCCACCCCACACAGGGAAGGACAGAGAAGTTCGTGAGTACTAGGCCATGGGGCCAGGCTGCCAGGTGCCACCTCAGAAGCTGCCTACCACAGATGTCCATTTTTACAGAATGCTTATGTCCACCACATTCATTTAAACTTAGGATGAAAATTTTAGATGCCATCTCAAAAATGTATGAAAGGAAGCCAAGTTTCCCATAATTACTTTACCAGCACACAAGCAAAGATATTTGAAGACCACCGAGTGAACTTGAGGTCTAATGTGGCTGGGTCCTGCCAGGCAGTGTGGCTCACAGCTAGTGGCCTAGGGTCAGCAGCAGCAGGCAAAGGCCAGTGAGTGTTGTGGACAGTGAGAAAACCCACTGCCCCAGGCCAGGGAGCGCCTATCCAGGCAGGTTGAAATACTGGGAAAAGCTATGTGAGTGTCAAAGGCCAGGCAGAGGCAAACATGATAGGGCAGAAATGCGGATGGTGGAGGATGCAGGAAGGGAGGAGGCAGACAAAACGTGCAGTGGTTGAAAGGCAAGTGTGGCAGGAACCGCGAGAATGAAACAGGGGAGGACGAGGTTGGAAACCCGGGTGCTGGCCAGGAGAGTGTCAGGAACGTGGGCGGGGGCAGACGAGTGCCGGACTTGGGATGGAGAGGAGATGATGAAGTCTGCCCACGTCCCAGAGGGTGAGTTGTCTGGACTGGAGACTTAGGAGAGGCGGTCAGCGGCGGACGTGCAGTGAGGTCTTGGGACGCGGCGCTCTTGGGCGCGGTGGGGACACCGAGTGGGATTAAGGCCAGGCTCTTTCCTCCTCTCCCGGACCCCGGAGAAGAAGAAACGAAAGCCACAGGAGCCGAGCTAGCAAGCCGAGGGAAGGGGCGGGGAGGATGGAAAGGACAGGGACAAAGAAAACGGGCCTCCTGAGTCCCGAGGTGTGGGCCCGATGTCAAATGACCAAGAAGGGAAAGAAAAGTCTCAAGAGTGGCGCGAGCCAAGGGGCAGAAAGGCGGCGCGAGGGCGGGCGGACAGGTCGCCCCGGGTGCGGCCGGAGGGGACTCGCTGCGCCGGAGCCGGCCGAGGCGCGTAGGGAGGCGCGCGTACCTGGGACGCCCGGGCGGAGGCGGGCCCGGAGGAGGGCAGTCCCCAGCCCACCCCGCCCCTCGGCCCGGCCCGCCCCTGTGCCAGGGCTGGAAGCCGGAAGCCGGCTGAGTAGCGAGTACCCCGGCTTTGCCAGGAAAGGGAAAGCCTTGGGGCGTTCACTCGCCGTGCCCCCAGCCCGGGCCGCGAGCCCTCCGCGACAGCGCCGGGGCCATGAGGGCTCTGCGCCGCGGACCACTCGTCGTTCCGGGGCCCCCACTAGGGCCGCTGCTCCTGCTCCTGGCCGCGCTGGCCCCGGGCCACGCCTCCCTGCGGCTCCTGGACCACCCGGCCCCAGTCTGCTCCCAGCCGGTGAGACCCCCGACGCCTGCGGAGTCGCGGCCACCCCGAGGATACGGAGGTGGAGGCGCGGAAGGGGCGGGTGGCCTGGGACTACCGGAGGCAGGAAGTCGTTACTGAGGTCTCGGAGAGGGGGTGGGGAGGGCTCGGGGCATGGGCACCGGATCGCGGCACGCTGGGGAGACGCTTGGAGCTTCGGGATGGTCTCAGAAGAACAGGGAGTTGGAGGGGAAAAGGTCGCGCGGCGCGTG
>NW_003852487.1:6750688-6751572 GCF_000181295.1 Otolemur garnettii | reverse complement strand
TGTGCCAATCGGCGGTGGCCTGCGGAAGGTGGGGGCCCCGACGGACTCCCCCGATGTCGTAGAGCGCGGGCAGCCTGGGAGGCGCAGGAACCGGCGTGGTGAGAGGTAGCGACCTTTTGGGAACCATGTGCTGAAGAGGGCCGAGGGCCACCTCCCCACAGGGGCGAAGGCCGGAGAATGAACAGATGATTAATCTTCCCACCACCACGACCTGGGGCCAGCAATAGGATGAGCAGTGCGGTGGGAGGACCACGGGCTGTAGCTGTCAACTTGTTGCCCACTGCCGATACACCTGCCTGCAATAAGTAGCCTTGTTGTAAGCCAGGGCCATCTTGAGGAAAAAAGTAAAGAAACAGCAAATCACGGTGCCCCTCTCCACAAACACACTTTTCTCTCTTCTTCCCTTGGAGCGGCCCCCCTCTCCCCTCTGCTTCCTGGACTTCTCAGCCCCTCACCTCTGCTGCCACTCTAGGGAGTGATGGTCAGTCTCTTAGAGAATGTGAAACAAAGGGATATTGCACCTTATCTATGAAAGAACAAAATTCATGAATGAGGAAAGAACAGTTAGTTTTGGTGGAAAGCAGTAAGCAGAGACCAGCCATACCATGGGATCTGGCTCAGTTTTGTGGAAAATTCTCCAAAAGTGGGTGGAGGGTGAGTGACCACTTAGCAGAAGAGGGGGAAGTGTTTTTAATGTGAATGATGTTGGGAAATGTTCTTGTGACTTCTCCGGGGCAAAGCCCAAGCCACATGCTGGGCAGGTCCTTCCTGCAGGCTTTGTGTAAGTGGCAGCAAGTGGTGCTCCTGTGTCGAAGGCCATTTGTCAGGTGCTGCCAAAGAGAGACTTTAGACTTCCACTCTCCTCAGAACCGGAACTCTAAAGC
>NW_003852487.1:6745779-6749958 GCF_000181295.1 Otolemur garnettii | reverse complement strand
TCTTTGGAGCTCCCACCCTCCCTCTGGGCTGCCCAAATGTATTTTCCACGAAGGACAACTCAGCTGGAAGTAATTTTTCTTTACCCAGGAATTCTGTATACTCACCAGTTGTGCAAAGAGCGCATGCCACAGGCTGCCTTGCAAGATAGTCCCCCACCCTCAAGCCTTACTCCCCTCCTAGATGGTGAGGGTGCCAGGGGGACTGCTTTAGCGTCCCAGTTCTGAGGAGAGTATTACACCTCGTATTTGGCAGGCTTCAGAGGACTCAGATTTACATCCTGACTTCACCTCTTAAGATCTCTGCAGCCTTGGGCATCACTTGAGGATCCCTGGGCCCAACTTCCCTCATTTCCACAATGAAAGCACTGGGCAGCCTTCTCAAATTGAGCCTGCACCACTTTCCAGAATACAAATGTCTATCGGTTGGATTTAGCTCTCACTGTCTCTATTCGAAGACAGGGAGGATCTGCGTGCCTCTTCTGTTCCTAGCTCAGCACTGCAAGCACTGGCTATGAGATAGATAGATAGATAGATAGATAGACAGATAGATGACAAATATATGTTGAGTGAAAGAACAAAATAATGCATGAATGAAGGAAACAATAGTTAGGTGTGCATGGAAGGCACTGGTAAGCTGAGACCAGCCATAGCACAGGATCTGGCTGCCTGGGTTTAGCACCTAAAAACCCGGAAGACTCAATTTCCCCCCAGAAATCACTACTGGAGAAACTATTAGTAATTGCATGTCCCTCGGTGGTCCCTTGGTTAGCCCTCCCCCCTGCACGGAGGTTTCCCATGACTGCCCTGCCAGAGGAACCCCCATAAGGAAAGGCAGCAACTTGGAGTCAGTACGAATTTTGACCCAATTTTATAGACAGGATGTATGTCTCATTACAAATTCTTTTTTCCTGAGCACTTGTGGTTTTGACTTGTGGTGGTAGAGCAACTGTTTGGTCTAACCCTTTTTATCCTCTGGTTGCCAAAAGCCTCTGTCAGCCATGCCACTCTTCCTGAGTGTAGAAAGTCATGATCTTTCTACTAGGCACTGTGCACCTTCACATACGCACTTTCCTCCCAAGGTCACAAGCTAGTGAGTGACCTCTGATCCTTAGTGGAGGATGAGTGCAGCACTGTGCACATAACTTCAAGGCCCACTTTCCTTATCTGGCTTTTTCATTGAATGGATAGAATTGAATACAATCTTTCATTTCTTCCTTCTGATCTTCACCGCTGTGGATAGAGGATAGTAGCCTGCCTGTTGCTTTTTTTTTATTTAGAGAGGCAGAGTGGCAGCTACGAAGAGCATGGGTTCTGGAGCAAAACTCAGTGTCAGGTCCCCAGGACCTAGGGCACTCAGCTGACCTCTCTGTGCCTCAGTACGGATGAAATAAGGGTGCTTTGCTCTTAGGATTATTGTCCAGATTGAGATATATATATAAAGTGTTTGGCGTGGTGCCTGGCACAGACAGAAGAGCAGCCCAATAAATACTGGCTTCTTTTATTGTCATCCTCATTGTCGTGAATGTCCTCTGCTTTCCGTAAGGTGTCTCATGTAATGCCAGTCGCTAGCAAGTGGCTTATGAGTATTCTGATTGTGCTGTTTTTAAAAACAGGCAGTTTGAAATGAAGAAGTTACCAATGACTTTTGGAGAGGAAGTTGTTGGACAGAACAAGATGTGTCTTAGTAATATCCAAAGAAGATTTTGGCTCAGCGCCACATAACATGGAGGGTGGCAGGTTCTAACCCCGCCAGGCCAGCTAAACAACAATGACAATTGCAACAAAAAATAGCTGGGCACTGTGGCAGGTGTCTGTAGTCCCAGTTACCTAAAAGGCTGAGAGAATCGCTTAAGAAAATCTATTTGAGGGCAGTGCCTGTGGCTCAAAGGAGTAGGGCACCGGCCCCATATGCCGGAGGTGGCAGGTTCAAACTTAGCCCCAGCCAAAAACTAAAAAAAAAAAAAATCTATTTGAGAGAATCGCTTAAGCACAAGAGTTTAAGGTTTCTATGAACTGTGATGCCACGACACTCTACCGAGGGCAAAATAGTAAGACTCTGTCTCCAAAAAAAAAAAAAAATCTTGAATGTTTTTATATTATTAAAATTTTTATGTCAATGGAAATTCTACATTAAAATTAAATTCCAAGAAAAGAAAAAATGCCCACTATTTTTTCCCCTAAGATAATCAGGTTTTTCATTTGTTTATCTCACTTTTTAATCCTTTTATTTGTTTGGAGTTACCTCCTAGGTAACTTGTCTTTTGATTTATTCTTATTGAGTAATGTATGGTAATCTGCCCTTAAAAAAACAATACAAAGAAGTTTAATACAAATGACAACAGATCCCTCCCTCACCCGACCCTACTCCCCCAAATTGTAATTCCTTTAGTTATTTCTTCTAACATGTATCTCCAGATTTCTAAATGTATTTAATATTGTTAATCCTTAATCTGTCAATTTTTGATATTATCTGTCAGCTTGTAATAGATGAAAATTATTAATATATGGCCTTCCATCACTTCTCCCCATCTTCCATTACAGTTATATCACAATTTTAGATAAATCAGTAGTGAGCAGCCAGGGATGGTGGCAGGCACCTATAGTCCCAGCTACTCAGGAAGCTGAGGCAGGAGGATCAACTGAGCCTAGGAGTTCAAGGCCACAGTGAGGTGATGTTCACACCACTGCACTCCAGCCTAGGCAACAGAGCAAGACCCCCTGTGTTAAAAGAAAACCTAAACCAAAAGTAGTCAGCATTTACATTACTATAACAAGTGTATAACAATCTTTACTGCTAAGGCAGTATGTGTACTTTGATTATACTTCTTTTCTGTTACAATTTCTTTCCTTCCCCCACCCCTGCCCCAAAGGTGGTTGCTTTACTTCTTTGTTTGCATAATTTCCCATCTGACTAGTCTTAGTTTTTTCTAGTAGACTTGTCATGACATTTTTCCCCCAACCATCACCTAGTCCATCTGCTCCATTTCCCCTCCCCCCGGGGGATTCCCTCCTGGTGCCCTCTGTTCTCAGCTCCAACCCGGACTGACAGCTCTGTGGACCTGTACAGAGATACATAGGTAACTATATATATATATTTTCATGTCTGAAAATCTCTTTTTTTAATCCTCACACTTCTTGGCTAATTTGGCCGGGTAAAATTCCAGGTTAAAGATAATGTTCCCTCAGAATTTTGAAGGCATTGCCTTGTTACCTTCTAGCAAATAGTACAGGGGGTAAGAAAACCGGTGCCACTTTCTGTCCTCTTGGTGTGGCATCTATTTTTTCCTTCTCTGGAAACTTATTATCTTCTTTTTATTCCTGAAATTTCAGTAGTTTTATTATGTTGGGCCTTAGGTTAGGCCTTTTGTTTTCATTTGTTCTACGGATCATTTAGTGGACCTTTTTAATTTGGCCACATGTGTTTAAATTCTAGGTTGTTTTTCAACCTTTTCTTTGTGAAACAGTCGGGGCCCCTGTTCATGGTCTATGGAGAACATGTCTTGCTCTGTAAACCTGCATCTTGCCCTTGCTCTGTAAATCTATCTTTCTCTTCTTTTATTTATGAAACAATAAACTTTGTTTCAGGCTTTTAAAAAATCTAGAATATCTTTGTTTTTATTTTAAATAATTTCTTCCCTTCTATAATTCCTGGGAATCCGGTTAATCATATTTTGTATTTCCTGAATTGATTCTCTGATATCCATGTTTTTTCTCCCATTTCTGTTTCTCAGTTTTATAGTTCAACCTTTCTATTGGATTTTTTATTTCTTCTATGCTTGCTTGTTTTTCCACGGTATCCTTTCCTTGTCTTCTGCAGCAGTGCCCCCTCTTATCTCTTTGAGGCTATTATACTTTTATCTGTTTTAATTTTGTTCTGTTCCCAGCACTATCGTTATTTCTTCCAGGAGCTCTTTTAAAATTTTTGTTTAGATCATGTTTTCAAAACTGAGAATAGTTTAAGAATAAAGTCCTAGGTGTGGCGTTGTAGCTCACACCTATAACCTTAGCAGTTTGGGAGGCTAAGGCAGGAGGATCACTTAAGGTCAGTACAAGTCCAGCCTGAGCAAGAGCAAGGCCCCCATCTGTCAAAAATAAATAAATAAGTAGAAAAATTAGCCAGGTGTGTTGTGTGTTGGTGCACACCTGTAGTCTCAGCTACTTGGGAGGGTGAGACGGGGG
>NW_003852487.1:6729603-6745759 GCF_000181295.1 Otolemur garnettii | reverse complement strand
GGATCACTTGAGCCCAGGAGTTTGAGGTTGCAGTAATTATCACACAACTGCACTCTACCCCAGGCAACGAGGAAAAAAAGAAATCATAAAAAGCTGATTAAGTATTCTGTGTGATTGGGGTTTATTGAACTTTGGACTTGACTATGTAGGAGTTCAGTCTAATGAAGCTGGCCTGTTGAGTGACCCCCTAGATGTTGAAATCCAGAGGTCTTCTCCCTGAGCCTGGCTGCCAGCATTCTGAGATGAGGGTAAGCGAAGATAGGAAGGTTCCCAGCATTCTGTAGATGACCTCTCCACTCAATCCTCCCTCCCTGCCTTAAGACCTGGTTGGTGTAAGGGTTCTGATGAGCCTTTGGCTTATTTCTCGTCAGCAGCTGCCTTTTGCAGCAATCACATATAAGTTTGGCTTAAGCCAGGTGCTCGCTCCACCTTCCACTTTGGTGTTTGTTTTGTAGTTTTATAACTCTGACAATCAGCAGCTACTTCTCAATCCACATTGACTATGTAGATTTTTTAAAAGTGATGCCAGGTACGTAGGTAGCCAAAGTATAGAACTTGTCTGGTGATCTTCATCCTCGTTGCATTTTCTGGACAGCCACTCACAGATACAGTATGGGACGGCCCTTGGCCCTTTGACCCAGGCAGCTTTGTTGAGCCTGGTGTCAGTGAGTACATGTATTGTCCCCATTTCCTTCATGGCAAAGGTCATGGTCTCTGTGAGTGCCTGCGGACCTCACTTCTTGAAACCCACTGCACAGTTGTGCTTGGGAATGCTGATGGCATAATTGGGGCCATCCCCTCATTGGTGGCAGAATGGCCCTTCTTCTTGCCACCCTTCTTAGTGGGAGACACCCTGTTGGGTCCAAGTTGTAAAAGAAGCCATTTTGACTTTTAAAACTTTGTCCATTTCACTTGTCTGCTGAGATTACCTCTGTCCTTGAGGATTTATAAAAATTTTCACTTTCCTGTAATTTTCATATGGTTTAGGGAAAGGGAGAATATAGTATATGTACATGGGTAACATGACCACTAATGGAATTTTTTATTCTACATTTTACTTACATGCATGTTTTTATGTTGTGTTTGAATCTTTTCCCTCATATCTTCCCTCTCTCCATTTCCTCTGCTTCCACGCCCTTTGCCGCCAGTAACTGGTGTGTGAACCCCTGGTATACACCTGCCCACGTGTTCTGTGCTCATACAATCATAAACACATATGCAAATATTTGGGAGGTTCCTTCATCATTTATTTCCATAGAAAATAGGATCATACTATAAAAAATACTTTGTAACTTGTTTTCTTCACTCGTCGACATATCTTGAACATCATTCCAGAGCAACAGGTATCTATATAACTAATTCTCTTTAATATTTGCATAATATTCCATAGTAGATAGCAATCTCTTCAACCATTCCCAGTTCGGTGGGCATTTAGATTTAAATTTTATTCAGCCACTCTCTATTGATGAACATTTAATACCTTGGAAAAAGAGAGAACTTTTTCTAAAAAGAGAGCTCTTTTTTTAAAAGAGCTTTTTTAAAAGCTAGCATAAACCTAATTCTAAAACTTGATAAATCTTTTTTTTTTTTTTTTTTTTAGAGACAGTCTCACTTTGTCACCCTCAGTAGAGTGCTGTGGTGTCATATCTCACAGCAACCTCCAGCTCTTGGGCTTAGGCAATTCTCTTGCCTCAGCCTTCCAAGTAGCTGGGACTACAGGTGCCCACAACGCCCAGCTATTTTTTTGTTCTTGCAGTTTGGCCGGGGCCGGGTTCAAACTTGCCACCCTCAGTATATGGGGCCAGGTCCCTAGTCACTGAGCCACAGGCGCTGCCCAAAATTGATAAATCTTAAACAAAATGAAAAACCAGCTGGACGCAGTGGCACAGACCTGTAATCCAGCAACTCAGGAGACTGAGGCAGGAGGATTATTTGACCCCAGGAGTTCTGGGCTATAGTACACTCTGCTGATCAGATGTCCACACTAAGTTCTCATCAATATGGTGACCTTCCAGGAATTGAAAACTACCAGTTTGCCTAAAGAGGGGTAAACTGGCCCAGGTCAGAAGAAGAGTAGGTCAAAGCTCCCAAGGTGATCAGTAGTAGAATCACACCTGTGAATACTGCACTCCAGCCTGGGTAACACAGTGAGACCCTGGGTCCTATTAAAAAAAGAAAGAGGCTGGCTGCCTGTAACCCTCACAGTCTGGGAGGCTGAGGCAGGTGGATTGCTTAAACTCAGGAATTCAAGACCAGCTTAACCAAGAATGAGACCCCTGTCTCTACTAAAAATAGAAAAACTAGCTGGGTGTTGTGGTGGGTGCCTGTAGTCCAGCTACTTGGGAGGATGAGGCATGAGGGTTGCTTGAGCTCAAGAGTTTGAGGTTGCAAAATGAGCCCTTGAACAAATAAAATTAACTATCTTAGTGTTAAAAAAAAAAAAAGAGTTTGAGGTTTCTGTGAGCTATAGTGATGCCATAGCACTCAACCCCCAGGTGACAAAGTGAAATTCCATCTCAAAATTTAAAAAAAGAAAAATGGTAGAAAAACCATGGACCACCCTCACTTATGAAAATAGATGTAAGCAATTCCAAATAAAATATTGGCAAGTTTAATCTAGCAGAATCTCAAAAGAAGGATGCACCATAACCTAGTGGGATTTATTCTAAGAGTATAAAGTTGGTCCATTATCAGCAAATCTATCAACTTAATTTCATTATATCAATAAATTAAAGGAGAAAAACCTACAAAGTTATGTTAATAAATGCTGGAGAATTTTTGACAAGGTTCAGAACTGTTTTAATAAAAATTATTAACATGATAGTAATAAAAAAGACTTATATAGAACAAGAGCCATCAAAAACCAAGGCCAAAAACAATACTCCCTGGTGACACACTGAGCTGTTCCCATCAGTCACAGGAATTAGAGGAGCATACCTGCCATCACCATTGTCAGTTTCCTCCTGCTCTACAGCAAGACAAGAACCTTTCTGGGCAGCACCTGTGGATCAAAGGAGTAGGGCATTGGAGGTGGCGGGTTCAAACCCAGCCTGGCAAAAAAAAAAAAAGACAAAAACCTTTTATCTTACAGTGTTATTTTGAGCAACTACCAGTGGATTAGAGGGAATTATGCCAAGTGCAGTGTCAGTTTGCCTCTTCTAGAAGAGCTCCCCGTGTCAGGGTGCAGGAACCTGTTTCTTGCCCTCTGTGCCCCAATCCGGGGAGTTGCAAGTGGGAGGAGAACTGAGAGTGAATCTCCTTCCCATTCAGGAAATAGAGTGGCATTGGTTAAAGTGAGCAGAGGCAGCAGGGTGGATTTTGTTGCTGGACATGTGAGAAGCTCCTCACAGGGCTGCAGTGCTAGCCCAGGGGGAGCAGGGGAGAATTAACCTCCAGCAGCAGTAAGTTTGGACCCCCAGGGCTTATGAACCAGTGTCTCAGAGAGGTGGGGCACAGATGAATTAGCCTGCTTAGGATCAATCCTGGGGTGGGCTCAAGGATGTGAGAGAGGGAAGTGGTGCCAGCCCCAAACACAGACACCAAACCCCTCCGTTGGCCTTGAACTCGTGTTCCCAGTCTGCCTCAACATCTGACTTTCTGCCCCTAGAATGTGCTTGGCCCAGTTTGCCAATTACAGGACTGGAAACGTGGGAGTCTGAGTTCTGTCCTGGGCCTTCCCTTGCTACGCTGCCAAATATGAATGTATGGAAGCCACTCCTCATAATTATAGCTTCTATGTATTGAGCACTTGCTGTATGCCAAGCTTTGAGGACAGGGAGCCATAATTAAAGCAGCCGTTTGCCAGACACCAACTAAATGCTGTCTCATTTTACAAGCACTGAGATAGTTCTTTGGGCACTGCCACTAAAAAAATTGCTAGTAATTATTCTCTTCAGGCTTCTAGCAAGCTATCTGTTTAACAGTGCAGTACACTGTTATTTGATCGAATACATTCCCTTTGTAATTTTTTATAACACAGTTACATTAGAAGTAAAAAGTGAAAGGCTCTCTGCATGCATACCTATTCCCTGTCCCAAAATCTAATTTATATCATTTATTTGGGGGGTTTGTGTGTGTGTGACAGAGTTACTATGTCACTGTTGGTAGAGTGCTGTGGCACCACAGCTCACAGCAACCTCAAACTCTTGGGCTTAAGCGATTCTCTTGCCTCAGCCTCCTGAGTAGCTGGGACCACAGGCACCCGCCACAACGCCCAGCTATTTTTTTGGTTGCAGTTGTCGTTGTTTAGCAGACCCGGGCCAGGCTCCAACCTGCCATTGTTGGTGTATGTGGCTGGCGCTGAGCCACGCCTGGCTATTTTTAGATATAGGGTCTTGCTCATGCTCAGGCTGGTCTTGAACTCATGAGTTCAGGTGATATACCCACCTTGCCCTCCCAGACTGCTAGGATTTATAGGTGTGTTCCACCACGCTGGGCCCTTATATTTGTATCATTTAGTTCTCAACTACAGTGTAAAGTTGGTACAGTTTTACAGTTAAAGAAATTGAGGCTTGGTGAGGAGACTCAACCCCAGAGAGGGAGTGTGTGTGTGTGTTAAAGTAGGTCAGCAAAATAGGCCTAATGATTACATTTCCCTAATCATGTTTGTTGATGGGGCTTCCAGAATTGGCCCTCTGGATCTCCTCTGGGTTGGAAAATTAACACATCCAGGCCAAGTGGGAGGCAGTGTGCCTCAGTCTCCTCATATGTAAAATGGGGCTAAGGATCATACTTTATCCTAAGTGCGTCATGAGGATTTAGTGAAATGATAGAAATCACCCACAAGGGTCTATCACATTTCACTTGGGAGATTAGAAGGATTTAGTAAATTTTCCATACTGATTGTAATTTTTGCCCTGCTCCTCACACATACCTCTTGGAGCACTGTTACCCAGACCAAAAACTGGAAACCTCAAGAGATTTAGGGGCCCTTTTCCTTGGGTGCCCCAAAGAACCCTCTCAGTGTCTTTTAGAGTTGTAAGGTCCCCTTTAGAGTTGTAAGAGTTGTAAGTGACTCTTACGAGCCACTCATCAAATGCCAGTTCCATTTTGCCTGCTGCTCTACCACGCCACGTCCTATTTCCCTTAGACTGCTCAGAATGAGAAAAGTATAAGGGGAAGAGGCCTCCCCCAAAAAGTGAGAAGGGAGGGCCGTGCAAACATCATTCTTGACAATGAGCCAGGGAAGCACCTGGAACCTGGCCTGTGAATTGAAGTCCCTTCCCATCTGTAACTGCCACCTTCTTTGTTTCCACAGGAGCTGAACTGCACAGTCAAGAATAGTAAGTCTTTTTTTTTTTTTTTTTTTGCTTATTATCACCTCATTAATAAAGTGATAGCCCCACACTGACCTCTGGCAGAGCCCTGCCACAACCCTCAGGGTTTGGTCTTGGGTCATAACCAGCAGCAGCAGCAGGGATCCCGGGGAATCTGGGATGTGTGTGCACCTGCGCCTCCTTATGCAAAAGTCAGGAAATGAGGAACACAACTGTCATTTGGATTTTGAAAGTATTCTCTGGGGCACCCCAGCTTGCCATTGTAAAGCAAGAGACATCTGTGCTGTTGACTGTTTGCATTTTAATTCAAGGAGGAGGCACATATTTTAGGTGTCTCTGCTAATTAGAGACCCCCAATGTATAAAAATAAAGCCACTCTTATATGACCCCATCCCTCCTGTGGCCCATTTACCCTTACTGCTTCATTTCAAAACCAAATCAGCCCTGGATTATCTCTCCTAAAATTCCCTTTAGACTTACGAGCTTTGCAGTGGCCCCAGACATGCACTAGAAAAGAGGGAGCGAGGCGGTGAAGCTGAGGACCCCGCCAAGGTCACAGCTGGGAGGCCTCCAACCATTTATAGTCTAGCTCCCTGGACCCACGGCTGGGGCATCTTAGTCCTCAGATGCCAGTCTTTGCTGCTCTTTCCTGGCTCCCAGGTACCTGCCTGGATGACAGCTGGATCCACCCTCGAAACCTGACCCCTTCTTCCCCCAAATATGTCCAAGTCCAGCTGCACTTCGTACATACCCAACAAGGAGACCTGTTTCCCGTGGTTTACATCGAGTGGGCCCTGCAAACAGACGGTGAGTGGCCTGCCAGCTGGGCCCTGGGGGTGGGGTGGGGGTGGGGGTCTCCCTACCTCCAAGTTAGGCCACAGCCCAGAGCATCAGCTCCTTCATTCAGGGCCAGAATTAGGCTACCAGTCCTGTGCCCAGACACAAGGGCCCAAATGTAGTGCAGAAAGGATCCAACATTTCATGACTTAATACATTTTCCATGTTTTAGGTATTATGCAGGGACACCTTCTCATCATACCATCTTTCATGAAAGGCCTTCTTTCAGCCTAAAAGTTTTATCACCCTGAGGGGTGATAAAAAAGGCCAAGTGGTTAATTTTATGACAGCAGTACCAAAAATGTACTGGAAAAATGGTAACACATTTGCCAACCTGCTTTTTCCCTTAACTTAGGGGCCAGCACTTTTTAAAATATCTCCCAAACCTCTTCAGGGATAGGAAATTCGTATTACAGATTTGGGAAGATTGGGGTAAAGAAAGATTCGTGAACAGACATGGGGAAAGTTCTCACTGGAAGTCCCCAGCCAGAATGTTCCCTGCTGACCACAGCAACCTCTCTGGGATGGTGGTAATGGCTATGTTCCAAGCCTAGCTGCAGATTTACAGAGCCTTTGCTTCTGGTCCACGGTAAAGCATCACTTGCCCTTGCCCAGCTGGGAAGTAACTGTCTGCCAGGCGGGAGGCGGAGGCCCAAGAGGGAACTAAAAGGAAGGGGAAGTGGGGAGTTAGGTAAGATGGGGCTTACTCTTTAAGGAGGAGTAAGCAGAGCAGATAGGGAAGCAACACACCCGGTGGTTTGCCTTGGTTGATCCCATCTCTCTATCTCCTGTCCTCCCTCTGACCTTCAGCCAGTGTCCTGTACCTCGAGGGAGCAGAGTTATCCATCCTCCAGATGAACACCAATGAACGATTGTGTGTCAAGTTTGAGTTTCTGTCTAAACTGAGGCATCACCACAGACGGGTAAGAACACAGGTCCCAAGTAGATTGCATTCTTTTGATGACACTAGTGCAGACTTACTGTCCCCAAATTTGGGCCCTAATTTAAAGTGGTAATGACCCAAAGGTGCCACAAGAGTCTGAGGAATTGAAAATGGCTGGGGGTGAAGGCCATGGTCACAGTGGATGGCTGGCTGCCTCCAGGGCAGAGAGTTGTATCTGCTGTGAGCAGCAGACAGGCAGAGAGTGGCTTCCCTGCCATGCCCACCTCCGCTTTTTCTTCCCACTCTATCTAGTTATTCATTCTTAAAGGAATGAGAAGACACCTTCCCCAGCCCTACCTCCTGCCCTCTCTGTGTGTGACTTGGGTTAATCTGGGATCTACCTCCAGGAAGAAAAAACCGCCCAGGGCCAAGGCACTGCTGTGGGTGGGGCACACGTGAGTGAGCTCTCCCTCAGCCTAGTCTCACCCTGCTGCTCACAGCTGGGTTGGCAAAATGTTGACTGTTGGTTAGTTTGTTTAAAGCAATGATTCCCAGAGTGGGGTCTCCTGATCAGCAGCAGCAGCAGCACGACCTGGGGACTTATTACAAATGCATATTCTAGGTCCCCACTCCAGACATCCTGGACCAGAAACTCTGAAGGTGGGGCCCAGCAGTTGGTGTTTAACACCTTATCCACATGATTCTGATACAAGTTCAGTTTGAAAACTACCGGTTTAAATTCTGCATATGACCACTTTAAAAGTGCCCACAAGCATAAGACACAAAGAATCTCTCTCCAGTGCTAAGTTAGCAAACTTGACTGCTATGTGAATGGTGAGAACCAGGTACTTAGATTTACTCAGAAGGAAAGGACTCCCCAGGCCCCTCCACCAAAGTAATCAGAATGAGAGTTGGAGTCTGTGTCTATAATCTGTGACATTCAGAAAATAACTCAGCATACATTCTGTTATCTCTGGAGCCTGCAGGCCCAGAGGAGTGGGGAGATCTCTAGCTCACCTCTGCTCTTTTTCGCTTTGGAACATTCTCAAGAGATCCTTTCCCATTTAAGGAGGAATAATCATGTACCAAATGGCTTTTAACTCCTCCTGGGTGCCAGGCCTCCTGTAGCCCCAGGTCCTCTGGCCTGGCTCCCTCATACCCATTGTTCTAGAATTGGAGAGGGCTGACAGGATTTCCATTCCCCAGATTCTTTTACATTCGACACTATCTACTGAGGAGACCAGATCCAGGTTTTTGAAATAGGCAGAAAAGAGCAGAGAATACAAAGAACAAGGAAAACGATGCCCCTGGTTTGGGGTTTTGTTTTGTGGTGGTTGTGTTCTTGTTTTGAGTGACTGTTTGGTAGCTGGTGGGGTGGGGTTGTTTGGGCGCAGGTGAGTGAGAGAGGTGTGTGTAACTTGTCCAACTTCCCCTCCCTCCCTTCAGTGGCGTTTTACCTTCAGCCACTTTGTGGTAGACCCTGACCAGGAATATGAGGTGACCGTTCACCACCTGCCCAAGCCCATCCCTGATGGGGACCCAAACCACCAGTCCAGAAACATCCTCGTGCCTGGTAAGAGCATCCTCTCAAGACATCCCCTTCCCTGCTGGGCTCTGTGAGAAGGAAGTAGCAGGTGGCTTTAGACATCAGCTTTCCTGCTCAGAGCAACCAGATGCCAGGGCCTGGGAGTGCTGGACCAGAAGCAAAGGCTCTGTGAATTTGTGGCTAGGGTTGGAACACAGCCATTGCCACCATCCTAGAGAGGTTGCAGTGGTTAGCAGGGAAAACATTTGGGCTGGGGACTTCTACGGAGAACTTCCCCCATGCCCTGTTCATAAATCTTTCATTATAATGACTGCCACTGCCTATGGTACCCACAGAGCAAACAGAGGCAGGGGCCTGGGAGTTCTCTGGTGTGCAGATGCAGCCTCTACTCCCCAAAGGCAGAGCCCATTCTCTGTGGTCACAACAGCGGATCCCAGGAGTTTTATGGGAACCACAGTCCATCTGTCTAGAGAAGTACCCTTCCTGTTCAGAAAATGTCAGAAAGACAAGCCTCTCATGGAATAGTTGTATCCCTGCCCTCAGCTTGCTCCCAGCCTCTATCGCTTCATTCTTCTCTTTCTATCCACCTCCTGCCTGCGTCCATCTAACACCCGTCCCATGGGCGACACTCTCTCTTCTTCCCCACTAATCCACCCTGGCTGTGATTCCTGCCAGGTGTCTTCTCTCAGGCATCGTTTGGTATGTGCGTGCACCTGCTCTTTCTCTGTCCTCCCCAGGGTCTTAGCCTACATTTCTTAGTGTTCAAAGGCAGCTACATCCCGAACCCCTTGGGGACAAAGTCTGGGTCTGCTAACTATTGAGGTAATCTCTAGAACCTCACAAATTGCCTTATGTGTGGTAGGTGATCAGCAAATGCTTGTTAAGAATGGTGATGCTGGCTCGGTGCCCATAGCTCAGCAGTTAGGGTGCCAGCCACATGCACCAGGGCCAGTAGGTTCGAATCCAACCCAAGCCTACTAAACAGACAAACAAACAAAAAAATAGCTGGGTGTTGTGGCGGGCGCCTATAGTCCCAGCTACTAGGGAGGCTGAGGCAAGAGAATTGCTTGAGCCCAAGAGTTTGAGGTTGCTGTGAGCTGTGATGCCACGGCACTCTACTGAGGGCAACATAGTAAGACTCTCTATCTCAAAAAACAAAAAAAAGATGGTGATGCCCATCATCCATAGAACACCATGCACACAACGTGCATGCATACACACTTTTTACCCAGCTTTGTTTCTCTGCATGATGTTGTATGCTATTTATTTGCTTTTATTGGTCTGTCCTGTTGGAATGTAGTCTACAGAAGGCAGGGATTTTCTTTTTTTTTTTTTTTTTTTTTTTTTGAGATAGAGTCTCACTTTGTCACCCTCAGTAGACATACTTGGTAGAGTGCTGTGGTATCACAGCTTACAGCAACCCCAACCTCCAACTCCTGGGCTCAAGCGAGTCTCCTGCCTCCGCCTCCCAAGTAGCTGGGACCACAGGCGCCCGCCACAACGCCCGGCTATTTTTTGGTTGCAGCCGTCATTGTTGTTTGGTGGACCCAGGCTGGATTCGAACCCGCCACCTTAGGTGTACGTGGCTGGCGCCTTAGCCGGTTGAGCTATAGGCACCGAGCCGAAGGCAGGGATTTTCTTATTCACCAGTACCTAGAACAGTGCCTGGCAGACAGTATGTGCTCAGTAAGTATTTGTTGAATAAGCAGATCTCCCCAGTTCTCTCCCTTGTTCCTAAAATAGACTGACTCTGTTCCTGTCCCCCCATGGTAATTCGCACCTGCCAGGTGGCTTCTTTTTTTTTTTTTTTTTTTTTTTTGAGACAGAGCCTCAAGCTATCCCCCTGGGTAGAGTGCCGTGGCATCATAGCTCACAGCAACCTCCAACTCCTGGACTCAAACGAGTCTCCTGCCTCAGCTCCCAAGTAGCTGGGACCACAGGCGCCCGCCATAACACCCGGCTATTTTTTGGTTGCAGCCGTCATTGTTGTTTGGTGGACCCAGGCTGGATTCGAACCCGCCACCTTAGGTGTATGTGGCTGGCACCTTAGCCACTTGAGTCACAGGCGCCGAGCCTGGCTTCTTAAAGCAAAGTGCAAACATTGCAGGCAAGGCAGTTTGGAGATGGAAGATAGAGAAGCAGTGGGCCCCAAGGTGTGGTCCCTGGAGCAGCAGCATCAACAGATCACCTAGGAACTTGTTAGAAATGCAAACTCTCAGCACTCACCCAAACTTAAAAGGAAGGTTGATGGCGGTACACAGGGAGATCTGAGAGTCACTGCTTGGGGGACCGGGGTGCTTCTCAGCCTGTTTGAAGGCTGTGGTGACTCTAGAGAGAAGAAGCCTTAGGTGGCAAGAGGAGGAACCAGAGGAGACCAAGAATCTCTGGTCACCCACAGCAAGCCCGGGATGAGAGGAGGATGGGCCAGCCAGGCCAGCCCCTGATCCTGCAGGGCCCCTGGCCAGCCATCCAGACCTAGAGTTCTCTTTGAAGGGGCCACCTTCGAACAGGCTTCTGAAGGGGAGAGATCACTGTCCTGGTGTCAGAAGTCTGGAAGCACAGACTCCCTCAGGTGGAGGACTAAGGATTTCTTTCTCTGGGTCGCAGGCTGTCAAGACTCCAGGATGAAGGTCACCACCCCATGTGTGAACGCAGGTAAGTGTGGCTGGCTGGGGAGGCTTCCTCTGTGCACACGCACACGTGCCCTCCTCACCCTGACCTGCGTCTGTGCCCCGGCAGGCAGCCTGTGGGATCCCAACATCACTGTGGAGGCCTTGGAAGCCCAGCAGCTGCGTGTGAGCTTCACCCTGTGGGATGAGCCTGCGCAGTACCAGTTACTCCTGAGCAGCTTCCCGCACACGGGGGACCAAGTCTGCTTTGAGCACGTGAAGCACCTGCTCGCGGTACCTCTGCCGTCTCTGACCCCTCTGCACAGTTCAGGACCACCCCCCCAAGGCTTGAGTCACCTCTGCTGGTCCTGACAGGGCCATGCAGCCTGCACCTCAGAGCTCAGTTCTGGCTCAGTCAGAGGCCACCATGGGCCGCCTGGCCCTTTCTCCCCTGTTGGTGCACATTTGGCTGCAGAGGTCACCTTTTCCTGCTACCCTTATGGTCAGTGCTGTAGCTGATACAGAGTCAACCCTGCCCGTAACTCAGGCCTTTCTGTTCTTTCCTCCCTCACACTCTTCCCTATTCTCTTTTTGTTTTGCCAAGTTTATCCTACTTTATCCCAGAAAGGATTTAAAGGTTAAAAAAAAAAAAAAGAAATCTGGAAATTAAGACAAAGGGAAACGAAAAATAAGGAAATAAGATGAAGTCAGATTGCAGGAAGCATGTGTGATACTGGTCTGTACAGGTGCGGGGTGTGAACACGGATTTGTTCCCTGATTCCCAGCAGCCAAAGCAAAGAAGGAAACACCATTTACCAGGTGTGTTTGTGAGTTAGCAACAAATCAGTGGTCTTACAGAAATGGATTTTTTTTCCTAGAGCAGAAACCTGAAAGCCCATCTCCCTCTGGCCCTCCTAAGGAGTGGCATGGACAGCAGAGAGTTCTCGGCAGCTTCCTGGCACTGCCGCGGCAGGTTCCTAACCAGCCGGCCTTACATATCCTCTCTCTCTCTCCAGCCCAGACAGGAGGATTCCCACCAGCGAGCCAATATCACACTCACTGTACACAAGTCTAATTGGTGCTGCCACCACCGAGTGCAGGTGGGTGAGCGTGGTGGGGACAGTTATGGGGGCCATACTCTGGTGGGCAGTCCTGCCAGATGGGCAAAGGAGGAAGAGAAGGCAGCTGGTGGCCTCATGCTCACCCCAGGACAAAGAGGGTCCTTTGACACCTCTCACTGGTGGGAGATCTGGCCTAACAGCCACCTGGAGTTGCCTCAGAAGTCCCCCAGGGCCCATTCCTCTCAAATGGCCTCTTTTGGCAAGAGAGCACCATGGTCTCTGCAGCCCTCAGAGCCCTCCCTTCCCATCCCTTCTCTGCCTCCTCAGATCCAACCCTTCTTTAACACCTGTCTCAACGACTGCCTCCGACACTCCGCGATGCTTCACTGCCCAGCAGTCCCTGAGAATCTAGGTAGGAGGAACGTGGCTACCCTGGGCTATACTGGGGACAGAGTGGGTGAAATTCTGGGCTGAATCCTGACCTGGCTCTTAGGTGATGTGGTGGAGAGTTTGATTTAACTTAGAGCTCTTCATGCCCGAGCTGTGCAGGGGGGCTTTGCAGTGTCACCCCTCTGGGATTCCTGACTGTTGTTTGTTAGCTGTGCAACACTGGGTAGAGTACTTAACTTTTCTGATCCTCAACTTCCTTGACTGGATAACAGGATAGATATTACCACAGAGCTGTGTCTGTACACCACACCCTGAACAGAACACTTTTGACGCCCTCACAGATTGTGAGTGACAGCGCTGAGAGGTAGCAGCTCCCCTGACACCCACGCTCATAGAGGAGGAAACAGAGGCACAGGGGTATCAAAGAGTTGTCCAGGATCACCTGCCATGGGTGAGGCAGAGCCCTGGGCTCTGAGCTGAGGCCTGACATTCAGCCTCTCCTTCAAAAGCCATGCACCCCCTGCACAGGAGGCTATCACTATGCGTTGGTCATAACATAGCAGGTGTGGCACTGGGTGGGAAGAGAACCCTGGCTTCCCACAGAGGGAGAGACCTGTTCCTTAGACCAGCAGCTAAACGCAGCTGCTCATAAAGATGGTTTCATTAAGTTTAGCCTGAGGCCAGGCTCAGGGGCTTACTCCTATAATCCCAGCACTCTGAGGGGCCAAGGCAGGTGGATTCTCTGAGCTCACAAGTTTGACACCAGCCTGAGCAAGAGGGAGACCCTGTCTCTACTAAAAATAGAAAAACTAGCCAGTAATCATGGTGGGCACCTGTAGTCCCAGCTGCTTGGGAAGTTGAGGCAAGGAAAACTCTTGAACACAAGAGTTTGAGGTTGCCGTGTGCTATGATGGCACGACACTCTTCCCAGGGCGACAAAGTGAGACTGTCTAAATAAATAAAAGAAACTTTAAAAAAAACAAAGTTGGACCAGATGTAGAGTGGCTGGCATGGGGCGCTGAAGGATGTCAGTGATGCCCATAATTAATATTTCCCCATTTTCCCTTCTCTCCTGTCCTCATTGCAGGCTCCTTTGCAGGTAAGCTTGGCTGTCCTTCCCACAGAGCTGGAGGCCTTAGGAAACTTCCCCCAGGGGCCATAAGAGACATAAGAAGTCTCTACCTGCACTTGGCACCTGTAGCTCAGTGGCTAGGGTGCCGACCACATACACTAGGGCTGGTGGGTTTGAACCCAGCCTGGGCCTGCCAAACAACAATGGCAACTACAAAAAATAACTAAATAAATAGCTGGGCATTGTGCCAGTCGCCTGTAGTCCCAGCTACTTGGGAGGCTGAGGCAAGAGAATTGCTTAAGCCCAAGAGTTCAAGGTTGCTGTGAGCTGTGATATCACGGCACTCTACCAAGGGCGACATAGTGAGACTCTGTCTCAAAAAAAAAAAAAAGTTCCTACCTGGGCCTTGTATGGAGCCAGGCAGACAACACCAGTCCAGGGTGGGTGAGGCCATGGGCATGTGGCGTGTCCCAGTGCAAGCCAGAGAAGACAGACCTCAGAGACTGGGGAGCCCGGCAGAGCAGTGCCTGCTCCGTCACTCTCACTGTTCCATTTTTCACAGACTCTGTGCCCCTGTGGGTGTTCGGCTTCATCACAGGCATCTCCATCCTGCTGGTGGGCTCAGGCATCCTGCTGACCCTCTGCATGACTTGGCGGCTGACAGGTAAGGGGCAGGGCCCCTGGGGCTTTCACTTCTACACCCCTTTCCTTCCTGCATTCTGCCGTCTCCTCCCCCGACTCCAGTCTCAAGCTAGGCCTCTCTGGAAGCTTGTGTTCAGGCACCATCAACCTCAGATTGTCACCTCTCTTCTGCCTTGCCTCAGCCTCAGTTATCAAGAACCTAGAGCCTGGAGCCAGGCTGACCCAGGCTCAAATTACCGGCTCCACAGCTAACTGCTTGAGCAGATCATTCTCTGAGCCTCAGCTTTCTCTCTTGTAAAATGGAAATAGAAAAATAATGATACTTGCATCATGTAGCTATCGTAAAGATTAAGTGAAGCAATGCACATGAATCCTCAGCTTAGAACCAGGCACATGATGTTTGCACAATGTCTGTTAGCCCCAGTTATGCTTGTTAAAAACAGTGGGCTGGAAGAAGCTAGAATTTCCCTGCAGCGGGGGAATCAGCCAGGCAGGTGGAGCAGCCTGAACAGCCCCATCCTACAGCCTCAGTCTTAGATGTTTGGGGTCAGGGAAAACAGAGCGTGACAGAGAAGGCTGGGGCTTGAACCATAAATGACAGGAGTGGATCCCAGCCTCACTCACCAGCCTTTAGTCATAGGCCAGTTGCTTAACAAGACACAGATTTGGTTTTCTTTTCTGTAGAATGCAGTAATAGTGCTTCCCTCTCGGCTGGGGTGGGGGTTAATAAGTCCAACTCCTCCTCCCTCCTGCAGCCCTCTGCTGCTCAGTGCTAAGTGGGGAGAACATGTGTTGGCAACACAGCCCTTCTCTGTCCCTTCTTGATCCTGCAGGAACTCTTCAGTCTTCTGGGAAGCTGTTTCCACACTCATCAAGGCCTCCCAGAGGAGGCCTTAGTCATCGTTAGTTACTCTGTGATAGAAAGAAAGCCACTCAGGTGTGAGAAGACTCTGGGTGACTCCTCTGCAGAGGGCCACTGGGAGGCTCCAATAATATTTTGGCCAGTGCTTCATAAACATCTCTGTAGAGGTCAGGGGGCTTCTTGTTCCATTTCTACTGCTGAGTTTCTGACCATTTTCCAAAGTGCCCCCCTGCATGGGATGAAAGGAAGGAGAAGCCTCATTAGTTATCTGTCTTTTTTTTTTTTTTTTTAGACAGAGTCTCACTCTGTTGCCCTGGGTAGAGTGTCGATCCCAGTGTCATAATAACTCACAGCAAACTCTGTCTCTTGGGCTCAAGCGATCCTTCTTGCCTCAACCTCCTGCGTAGCTGGGACTATGGGTTCCCACCACCACGCCCAGTTAAATTTTCTATTTGAGGCTCGGCGCCTGTGGCTCAGGTGGCTAAGGTGCCAGCCACATACACCTAAGGTGGCAGGTTCGAATCCAGCCTAGGCCCACCAAACAACAATGATGGCTGCAACCAAAAAATAGCCGGGCGTTGTGGTGGGTGCCTGTGGTCCCAGCTACTTGGGAGGCGTAGGCAGGAGACTCAGTTGAGCCCAGAGTTGGAGGTTGCTGTGAGCTGTGAGGCCACGGCACTCTACCCAGGGTGACAGCTTGAGGCTCTGTCTCAAAAAAAAAAAAAAAAAATTTCTATTTGAGACCAGCCTCTTGCTCAGGCTGGTCAAACTCCTGAGCTTAGGTGATCTATCTGCCTCTGCCTCCCAGAGAACTAGGATGATGAGTGTGAACCACTGCACCCAGACTGACTGTCTTTTGACAGTTCTGGAAAAGGACCCAAGAGTGAGGGTTGGAATTAAGGTTTTAAACCCCTTCATTGGCCATCCATGGATTTTGGTCATCCCTGCTGTCACCAAGGAGTTAACTCCTGCACTGTC
>NW_003852487.1:6722190-6729090 GCF_000181295.1 Otolemur garnettii | reverse complement strand
TGCCCTACCTTTGTCCCTTGTCAGGGGTGGGTAGCACTTCCCCTGTGAGCTGGTCCCTAGTTCTCTTCCCAAAGAGCCACTCCGGTATATTTCTTTTTCTTTCAGGGTCTCATCATGAAAAAGATGGTACTGGCAGCAAATGCACTGGTGGGTATTTCCTGGATTGGGTGTGCGCGCATGTGTGTGCACATGTGTGGTATGTTGTGGGGGAGGCTCCCCAGGGGTAAGTGGGTGGGTAGGTTGCTAGGAGGTCTGACTCCCAAGTCCCTTCAGGAGACTCTACCTTAGGACCCTCCAGGCCCCGAGCCCCACTCAAGGGCTTGCAGGGAGCCCCCACAGCCAGGCCTGAGGTGCTACTGTTTGAATCACTCAGACAAGGAAAGGAAGGGATGTGTACCATATTGGGTGAAAAGAGGCCCTCCCTGCGGCAGACATTTCTATTCCACAGGCAGCCTTTGTGCTTCTTTTCCTGTTTTAATTAAAATGATTAAAGTACAGGCTAAAGACCAGATAGGGATGGGTGAGAGATTCTTTTTCCCAGAAGGCACAGATTGCGTTTTCTCAGGCAGTGAAGCAGCAACATCTGGCTTGTTCCAAGGTCCTCAGTTGCATGTCTTAGTCTAGGGAGCAAAGCTCTGTATTTGGTCCAGGCCCCTCCCAGCGTGGCCAGTAGGGGCCGCTGCCCTGGGCCTGTGGTGGGAGGGTCAGCACATGCGTGGCCTTGTTTCCCTAGATGTCCTGCCCACAGCTGACTTGACCCCCCCGGCCCTGAAGCCAAGGAAGGTCTGGATTGTCTACTCTGCCGACCACCCCCTCTACGTGGACGTGGTCCTAAAGTTTGCCCAGTTCCTGCTCACTGTCTGTGGCACCGAAGTAGCCCTGGACCTGCTAGAGGAGAAGGTCATCTCGGAGGTGGGGGTCATGACCTGGGTGGGCCACCAGAAACAGGAAATGGTGGAAAGTAATTCCAAAATCATCGTCCTGTGCTCCCGAGGCACCCAGGCCAAGTGGCAAGCTATCCTCGGCTGGGAGGAACCTACCATCCAGCTGCGATGTGACCGTGGGCAGCCCGCTGGGGACCTGTTCACAGCAGCCATGAACATGATCCTACCAGACTTCAGAAAGCCAGCCTGCTTCGGTACCTACATCATCTGCTACTTCAGCGGCATCAGCAGCGAGGGCGACATCCCTGACCTCTTCAACATCACTCCTAGGTACGCCCTCATGGACAGATTTGAGGAGGTGTACTTCCGGATCCAGGACCTGGAGATGTTTGAGCCTGGCCGCATGCACCGTGTCGGGGAGCTCACTGGCGAAAACTACCTGCAGAGCCCTAGCGGTTGGCAGCTCAAGGAGGCCGTGCAGCGGTTCCAGGAGTGGCAGACCCAGTACCCCAACTGGTTTGAGCAGGAGAACCTGTGCTCAGCAGAGGACCAGGACCTTCCATCCCTGGATGAAGAGGTATTCGAAGAATTGCTGCTGCCACCAGGAAGGGGCATCGTCAGGCAGAGGCCCCTGGAGCGGGAGCCAACCTCTGTGGGCGCCAGTGGCCTGGCAGTGGGCATGCTCCTCCAAGAGGGAGGAGGAGGAGTGTGGAAACTGGAGCCTCAGCTGCCACCCCAGGGGGAGCCCTCGGCCCAGCCCCTGCAAACAACAGTGCTCCCTGTGGAAAAGGTCCCTTCGGCTTGGGCCATGGAGCCCTTGCCTCTAGCTGATGAGGGCAGCGTGGCCAGCCAGCTGCCTGTGATGGAGGAAGGCGAGGACCACCCGCTGCTAGGGGGCAGTGGCGCTCAACAGAGCAGTGTCCTCTTCCTCCCCGAGGACTCAGAGGGTCCACTGCCTCACTCCAGCTCCCTGCAGGCATCTCCCGAGCCTCTCCGGAAGGAGATGAGGGAGCAGCTGGAAGGCTTGATGCTGTCACTCCTCCAGCAAGACCCTTACACGCCCTCCGAGGAAGAGCAGCGGCAGTCAGTGCAGTCTGACCAGGGCTACATCTCCAGGAGCTCCCCGCAGCCCCCTGATGGACTCAGGGAGATGGAGGAAGAGGAGGAGGAGGAGGACTTGGGGGAGTCGGCCACGCCGCTGTCTCCAGAGGACCTGGAAAGTCTGAGGAGCCTCCAACGACAGCTTTTCTTCCAAGAACTGCAGAAGAACGCTGGCTGGGACAGGATGGGCTCAGAGAGGCCAGCAATGCTTGAGCAGGCTCCCTGCTAGCAGCTGCTGGCTCCCCAGCATCCAGAGAGGGGTGTGTGTACACATGAGTATGCACATGTGTGTGTTTGCAGCTGTGTGTCTGCATGTGCCTATGTGCATGAGTGAAGTGTGTGCTCGAAATTATAGCCATCTTGACTCTCATCCCTAGGTATCCCCTTACTTTTCTTTATGTGGCTGGTCATCATCCATCTCTACAGGAATCCACAGCCTACTCCCAGGAGCTAATGACAGAGTGACCTTGAGTCTCTATCATCATTCATTCATTCATTTATTCAGCATTTATTTTGGACCTACTATGTGCCAGGCATTGGGATACAAGGATAAATTGTACATGCCATGGCTCTGGCCACCAAGGACCTTCATACCTGGTGAGAAAAATATGCAGATAAGGCACCTAGGCCGGGAGAGATTCCTGAAGGAGGTGATGTCTGCACTGGAGAGGAAGTGTGTTGCCTACTCACAGAGTTGTGTCTGGGGAAGGTGCAGACCCTGGGAAGGGAGCCCTGGGGTCTGTGCTGGGTGGTGAGTGGAGGTGGAGTGTGAGGGAGCTGCTGGGGCCTAGAGTGGAAGGAGGTGGCAAGGAGAGAAACGGGGAGGTAGCCAGAGCTCAGCCTCATGGCCAAGCTTCTTAGGACGTCAGCCCAAAAGCCTGAGACTCCTTTCCTATCATGGGCTGTCATCCAGCAGGGGAGGAGGCTGCGGGCCAGACACACCCCGCAGAGACAGGATAGAAATGTGTGATGTGAAACCGCAGTCAGCAGGGAGATGAGTGTGACATCCTGAGCCCACATTTTGGCAGTCAGTCAACAGGAGAGCTGCAGCAAAGGATTCTTCAGGGGTGGGCTGTGGGGCTGCGGCCCCCCACTGTCCCAGGGCAGGTGAAGGGAGGGTGACATCTACAGAGCCCACAGCAGGTCAAAGGGGGGTGAAGAGCAGGGAGACACCTGTGGGGAGAGGAGAGCGCGCCACTCTGTACTTCAAGGCCTGATAGCATTTAAGGAGGGACTCTGAGTCCTGCTGTTTGCAGTAATTGTTCCTGAAGTGCATTCTTGGGGTACACTGAAGGCTTCTGCCTGTCCAGGGGTCGAAGAGCACCCTGGGTGCCAACTGACCCTGGAATCAAACGATCTCCATTCCCTGCTGGGTCCTTAACTATACTTCAAGCGTCAGTGGAGAGCAGACGGTTCAAAAATGTGGTCGGAAAACATAATGCGAGAGGGGCCTAAGTTGTGTGCCCATGAGTGCACATGTGCATGTGCGTGTGTGTGTGTGTGTACACGTATGAAAGATTATCAATAAAAGGATGCATAACTCTGTTAACTTGGGTAAGAATTTCTAGTAGTTATTCTGAGCCACATACTACTGTAGATGGAGAAGTTCCTAGTTCTCAAGTCCTTTCTTGCAGTGAGATTTTGCCTCCTAGTAGTAGGGCCACCAAGGCTCCGCATCTCAGACTGTGTGTGGCCCATGCTCAGCCCAGCAGCAACAAAGGGCCAGGCAAGGGAGAGCAGGAGCAGAGGGTTCCCAGGCACTGGCCTTTGGGGTCCCATCTCTCTTCTCCAGTGACTTTGGAGGGGAGCATCATTGGGTCTAGCCAGATACCTACCAAGCTTTCTGTGACATTCCCCCAGCTCCCGATAAGCATGTAGCCCATGTCCGGAGTGCAGAATACCATGGTGGCTTTCTATCCAGCAGCAAAATGAACCCAAACCACTGTCGCAGTGCCCTAGAGCACACTTCCACATTTGATCCCATTTCTCACATGCCTTGAATTCTAGCTCTGCTGGCCCTTGAGGCCATCCCAGTGAATGTCTCCAGTTGGCATTGTCTATGTCCCTTTATTTCAAGGCAGCTGCTTTTTTTTTTCTGACAGCTTTATTGAGATACAATTTACTTATCATACAGTTCACAATTGCCCTGTACAATTCAATGACTTTTAGTATAGTCATGGAGTTAGCAACCATCAGTACAATTTTATTACCCTCACAAAAGAAACCCAGCTCCCCTTAGTCACCACCCCTCACCTTCCATCTGTACATTGCCTGTTCAGGACATGTCCTATAGAAATGGAATCATAAACTTCTCTGGGGCATCTTGGCCCTTTCTTCCTTAATGTCGTTCCCTGTTCCTCCTTCCCTGGAACCCTCAGTCTCACCATAAATGCTGGGGGTTCAGTCAGTCTGAGCACTGTCTACTGTCAGCCACATGTCAAGAGCCTCAAGAATGTGTATAAATAAAACCAGGCTTAATGTATTTTTGTGTTATTTTGAACCATGGCAAAGAAAATCATGTTTCTCCCAGAAGCACCCCTCCAAGAGCAGATGCCCTCTGCACTGTGACTCTGCCACTTCTCTGGCCCCTCTCCTAGATAAAGTGCAGCAGAGATGGCCTGGCTGGGTGGGGAGGGGGTGGCAAGCAGCCCCCAGCCCACAAAGCCTGCAGCAGAGACTCTGCCCGGGACTGGCATCCCCTGTAGTCGCGCACACGGCCACTGTGCAAGCTTCCACCTCCCACGCAGCGTTCCGTGACTTTAACTGCCTGCTGTCTTGATCCTAGTTGTTGTTTTTTTTTTTTAAAGGAAGAGTAATTAGTGACGTGGATATTGTTTGATACAGTGCTTTGATTCAAAACCAGTTTCTCTTTTCTGCTTAGGAAGGTCCTCAGTGGTGGTCAGGTTCTAAAGAGGGTTTTGTTCAGTTTTTGTAACACCCATTCGTAGTTTGAGGTGAGATCTCTGAATGCAAGTGTATGATGGATTTCACTTATTTCCTGCTTATCTTGGAAAATTAAATAGGGCATAAGAGAGAAGATGTATACTTAACTACGCAATGAGTGCTTTGCATTAGATAGCATTATGGACTCTGTGGGAGGCACTCCCCTTCCTAAATAAAAAAGGGGCACGCCAAGCCCTGCTGTGCTCTGGCACCTCCCAAGGCTTCCCAACAGAGCAAGACAGGAGAGTCCTAGCCAGGGTGAGCAGCAGGGCTTCCCTCCCAGCCTGGCACTGCATCTCATGAGTCAGATGTGTCAGGCAACAGTGCTCCCTAGAAAGTGCAGACAACATAGGCCTGGGTTCCTGACCCATAGTGACCTGAATTAATTGTCATCCCTACATCCATTGCTCATTTCTGCCTTCATGGGGGTCCTGGGCAGAGTGGGTGAAATGTCCATGAGAAGCATTGAGGTGGTGTCCCGCATCCAGCAGGTGCTCAGTGCATGCCAGTCACCCTCCAGTCCACTGCCTTCCTCAACCACACCACTGCCTCTTGTAAGAAGTCCACAGGCTCCGTAGGTCTCTTTGCCTCTCAGCAGAGAGAAGCACCTGACCTACTTCTGGCCAAGAGCAGTTTATGAGCCGAGGGCTCCAGGCAGCCTTATTTCCCACTGCTGTGTACTGCTCTCTGCCGCTGCAGTTTGCTGCTTCGGATTACAGAAGTAATGTACGCTCTAGTACTTGGCATCTGCCTGTGGTGGGAAGATGGCAACAGTATGGACTCTACAGATGATATATCATGGAAGAATATAAGGCAGAGCAGCTGCTCGCAGCCCATGGAGTGAGCTGCTGACTGATGTGCCCATCACTTCCCACATCTGGCCTCCCACGTCACTCTGAAATAGCATCCAGGTCTGTCTCCTTCAGGCGCTCTGAAGCCCTCCACGCCCCATCACCTCTCCTAGGTGCTGGCATTGGGTCCACACTCCTATCCTGTCCATTTAGTTTGACTGAGACAGTGTCACCCCATTGAGCTAGCCTTGCCTGTTAGAGGAGTATGGAGTCCCCTCTCTCATGGTTTGACCTACAGTCCTCCATAAAGAGTAGCCCTTTGGCCTGTTAATCCTTTGTATGAATTAGCACTGGATCAAAAGGAAGAAGATACCCCATTCCCTGAGAAGAGGAGGAGATAGTGCAGTGGGGGTGTAGTTGGCTGGCCCCGACATACGCTGCACCCTGCCAGGGGTGTCCCACTAGCTGGCTCTGCTCACCTCTTCCGTGGGAACCACACAGAAAAATGAGAACAGCCCCTGACTTTTAGCCAGAACTGTCATGCTGTTAAGCTGTAATGGAGAGGCAGTTGAACACAGTCGATAGCTGCGAGCTAAAGGCCACTTGCCATGCAGATTTGGTAGGCAGTCATGCCTGGGTCCAAATCTGAATTCCCTTCCCAACTACAGTGAGACAGTCGGTAACCTCCTTCATCTTCCTGGGCCTCAGGAACATAGTGACAAAGATGCCTTGGAGGTGCCAGTGAGGACCACACGGGCTCATGCCTGTAAAGGGTCTGACTGCCCACCACATGCTGTGTTTCCATGCTCTTCCACAGGGCCAGAACTGTGTGGGGCTGTGTTGCCCACACATCACCCCTAAACCCCCACTCCACCTGTTCCAAAACACCTTCCCGGCAAACCAAAATCAGTGAGCATCAGTGTGCTTAACTGGAAGAGATTTGTAAATATTTACAGCACGCTTAGTCCAATTAATCATCTTATTTTACATGAGATTTAGGAATAATGCAGACATGGTCTTCTGTTCTTCTGTAATTGTGTGTAAATTGTGTCCCCTGTTAGGATTATAAATGTCTTGTGGGAAAGGACCACTTTAGCATTATATTGCCTCATCTAATTCTTAACCATAACCCAGTGAGGTAGGCAACACTGCTGGTGTTTTACAAATGATGAAACAGTTGC
>NW_003852487.1:6719616-6721971 GCF_000181295.1 Otolemur garnettii | reverse complement strand
TTTTTTTTTGGTGCAGACCCAGTGTTCTGCCATAGACTTAATAGTATCCTTCATGTTAAAACAAAACAAAAAGTCCATGGCCTTATTTAATCTCGTATACAAGAATTTATGCTCTGGCTAGGGCAAGAGCCATGGAAGAGGACAGAGTGTTTAAAATTTAGTTTCCCAAGCCTTTTCCCCTTTGTAAGCTAGTCTTAGGAAGAGGTCTGAAGGCTAGGTATGGTGGTGGGCACCTGTAGTCCTAGCTACTCAGGAGGCTGAGGCAGAAATATCACCTCAGCCCAGGAGTTTGAGGCTGCAGTGAGCTGACTGCACCACTGCGCTCCAGCCTGGGTGACACAATGAGACTCCGTTGAGAGAGAGAGAGGAGAGAAAGAAATGGGAGAGAAAGCTCAAGGTGTCTGGGGAAATTGCTGCCAGTCTGAATGCATGTGAGCTGGCTCTGCCTGCAGCAAACCTGGATAGACACCTGCCAGCTCTAGACCACAGCCTCACTACTGCCCTGGACAGCATGCCAGCTGCCAGAAGGAAAGGGCCTAGGTGTGCCCGTAATATTAACACAAACCTGTAAAACGGTGACAAATGTCACAGTGACATTTATGAATCCAGTAAAGAAATCAGGACAGAAAAGATCTTACCCCACACAGGAAGCTTGTCACAAGTCTCAAGTTTTTTATTTTCAGAACAGAGTCTGGTTTTATTTTTAAAAAGAGAAAGAAAAAAGAACCGTGATAAATGCTAGTGAGGTGCCACTTCCCTCCTTCTTCCAGGCTCTCCTCCACAAAGCCCACAGACTCAGAACCAGAGCACATTCACATAGAGCGGTCTTCAGAGAGGGTCTGCTCAGGGAGAGGAAGACCCTTCCTTCCTGAGCAGAGGAAGCCTCTGATGTGAAGGAAGATGGAGATTCCAAGTCCAGGGTTCTTTTCTGTGAACTGTGCACACTCTTGGCCTAGACCTCAGGAAACAGTGCACCATCTTGGTTACCAGGTGCATGGGGAACATTTCAGGCTCTCCCCAGCACTATAGATGCCCTAGAAAGTAAGGCAAAGGAAGCTCCGGGGGTCGCCTTGTTGTGAATGGGGCAAGGGAAGTGAGTACAAGGAATCAAGAAAAACACACCCCTGAGCACAAAGTGCTTGCACCAAATATGTAAAAGAGGATGCCTAGGGGTGAGTTGGGGGCCGTCAGAAGGGGCCCAAGCAGACCTGGTCCCTGCTAGAATCAGCCCATTGCCATCAGTCTCTTGACTGCCCAGGGAAATGGCAGCTCGTTGAACTTATCACAGCCTCCCACCAAAAACCCAACATCACTCAAAGATTTCACAGTCAGGGAGACCACCAGGGAGATGGCTATCTAAATAGTAGAAAGGGGGTAGGTCAGGGGGCCAGCCAGGGGTGGCCATGGCTCAGACACAGTGTCCTTTCACAGTCACTGAGATTAGGTAGCAGACAAACAGAGCAAAGCCGGGGAGAGGACATAGGGAGCAGCTGCTGGCACCCACCCAGGGCCTGGGGCCCAGATCCATGAGGACCACCAAAGAGGGGAGAGGAGTCAGCAGGGGGAAGGAGAGGAGGCAAGAAAAAACACTTAGTTGTGGAATCCAGCCAGCTGTGGGACTGAGTAGGGTGAGGGACTGGGAGCAGACTGTGCTTTGAGTGTAAACATTTTTCCTCTTTGTTCCTCGCTTTTGAGAGGAAGGGGAAGTGCGTCAGCCCCTGTTCTGTCAATGTGGATGTCCTCTGCCCACAAGCCCCCATGAGAGAAAGGGGCCCTCCCAGGAGGCCTTGGCCTGGGAGCCCCGCTAGTGGTCAGTGACTTGGCACTTCTGGCCCTTCCATTTGGTGGGAGCTCTCAGGAAGACCAGAGACAGTACAGGTATGACAGGCCCTGCATGCCTACCCCAGCCAGGTGCCGACAGCCCTCCCTCCTACCTTCCCAGCTGTGGCTTCACACACACCCCTGCAGAGAAGCAGGGGATGTTCTGCAAGTGCATTCTGGCTGGCTCCTCTCCTAGCCACCTGTGCAGGGAGCATTGTGACCAGGGCTCTCAAGAGCCGTAAATTCCAAGAATGCCAGAACTTGAAGGCAGCTTAGAGGTCACTCATCTACCTTCTAACTTTTAAATGTGAGAAAACTGAGGCACAGAAAGTAAAAATGATATGCCATTCAAAGCTAGTGAGTGGCTGGACATGGTGGCTTATGCCTGTAATCCTAGCACTCTGAGGAGGCTGAGGCCTGAGCTTAGGAGTTCAAGACCTGTCTGAGCAAGAATTTGACCCTGGTCTATACTGAAAATAAAAAAAAACAGCTGGGCATTGTGGTGGGTGCCTGTACTTCCAGCTACTTGGGAGG
>NW_003852487.1:6719130-6719367 GCF_000181295.1 Otolemur garnettii | reverse complement strand
CCTGCCACAAAGCCTGGCTATTTTTAGAGACAGGGTCTCACTTTTGCTCAGGATGGTCTCGAACCTGTGAACTTGGGCAATCCACCTGCCTCAGCCTCCCAGAGTGCAAGGATTACAGGCATGAGCCATTGTGCCCAGCCTTAGAATCCATATCTTTTGGTCCCTTGTCCAGGGTTTATTATGCCACATAAAACTTCCCAAGTACATGAAGGGAGAAAGGGACAAAAACATTCTTAG
>NW_003852487.1:6716748-6718796 GCF_000181295.1 Otolemur garnettii | reverse complement strand
CTTCTGATCTACACCAAGCTTCCTAGAGGGAGGACAGATGGGAAGTGGGGCTTCTTACTCCTCTGGGCCCATAGGAAGCCCAACTTCACATCTACTCAGGAATCCCACCAAACCTGTTGCTCTGAACCAAGATCTAGCCAAGCCAGCACCAAAACATGGAAAGGGTAAGAGTTGTGGGCGCAGAGGGAAAAAGAGAAGGCAGGCAAGCCAATGGCTGATACTCCACAGACCCTGTACTAACACTGGTACCAAACCACAGCTGGATCCAGTGTCCATGTTGAATACAACTTCTGAGTATTTTGTCTTTATTTTTTGCAAGCAGCATCACTACATGATGCAACAAAACTTGAAAGCACGGAGGTAGAAATGCTCGCTCACCCAAGAAAGGGTGCAGTTTGGTCCTTAAGAATGGGCCCCTCCTGCCCCTAGCTAAGAAGAGAGGAGTGGGAGTGAGGAAGCCCCTGATGAGCTGCTCCCAGGAGCCGCTCTTCCTGGGAATTCATGATCACAACTGCAGGCAGAAAAGAGGAGGGGGTAGTAAGTATGGGGAGAGGCCTCTCCAGCTCTCCTACCCATTGCAAGGGGCCATAGGGTAGACACAAGAAAACAGCATTGCACACAGCAGGCACACACACACAGACATACACTTTGTATCTACCACCCTGAAAACATCCAATAGCCACATCAGGGGAAGAGTGGATTTGGGGTCAGTTTCAAGGCATGGGACAATGGCCTCTAACCACAGCCTGAATGAGACAGAGCAAGGGGGCAGCACCCCAGCTTGGGAACTGTCTTTCCTCCATTCTTCCCCCAATGGATGGTAATTAGCACGGAGGTGGGAAAAGCAAGAAGCAGAGGTTCCAGCCCCTTGGAAGCTGGGACTGGGGCAGGACATGGAGAAGGGAGAACAGGGTAAGTGGACTGACCTTTCTCACCATTAACTCTGGTCAGACCCCTCCCAAGCAGTCGTCACCAGAGTGCACTCTGGTGGAAAGACACACAGGCCCTTAGCCTTATTAACAGCGACCTCTTCTAAACCGAGCCTGATCAAATCTGGGTGGAAGCGGTCATAAGACAAGGTACGGGGCGACTCCCAGCTCAAAAGCAAGACCCCTGCCCTCCTACCCCTCAATTCTGGGAGGCCACCGCCAGCGTATTGACATAGCCATGGGCGCCCCCCTCATTCTCCGAGATGCAGTGGCCCAGCTGGGAGCTTCCTGGAGGTGGCAGCGGTGGAGGTGGCGGTGGGGCGGAAGGCGGAGCACCATAGCTCCCTCTGGACCGACTGGGGGAGGCCCGACTCCCGCGGTCCCAGCAGCCCTCCAGGGCCTCCAGACCGCGGCAGCCAAGGAAGAAGAGGTTCTTGAGCATGAAGATGGAGAGGGGCTGCTGGTAGCTCACCACTAAGAGGCAGCGCAGCGCCAGCAAGGGCACGTCCACCAGGCAGCCGCCCAGCAGGCGCAGAAGGCGGCTGCAGCTGCCGGGTCCCGAGGTCTGGCCCCAGGATGAAGCCGCCAGGCCCGCGGCGTTGAGCTCGTACAGCCAGAGCACCGGCGAGGCGAGGGTGAGAAAGTAGACGGCGATGAGCAGGTAGCGCAGGTGCGCGGGCAGCGGCACGCGGCCCTCCAGCGTTAGCTCCACGAGAGTGAAGCTGTCGAGCAGGTCCAGACACGTGCCCAGAAAGCAGCCGGCGGCGCGGTGCTGCTGGGGCTGCAGCAGCAGGGGTCCGGCCGAGCCCGGCGGGGCGCCCGCCTCGCTGATGGCGCGTACTAAGCTGTAGAGCAGGGGCACCGACAGCGCCATGGTAAGGCGGAAGCCGGTGGTGCCGAAGGGCGCGCGCAGCTCAATGAGGTCCAGTATGGACGTGCCCAGGATAAGCACCACCTTAGGTGTGAAGGCGATGGAATAGATGAGCCAGGCCAGGTAGGCGAAAGCGAATTCGCCGGTTGTCCCGGCTGCCGCCAGGCCGCCCACCGAGGCGCTGGGGACCCCGCGGCCGCTGCGCGCCTTGGCCCCCCCGGGGCCAGAAGAGGCCGCCGGCAGGTGCA
>NW_003852487.1:6707655-6715654 GCF_000181295.1 Otolemur garnettii | reverse complement strand
GAGGAGAAGGAGGAGAAGAAGTGGATGGATGAGGGGGGAGGGGAAGGGGAGGAGGAGGAGGAGGGGAGGAGGAGGAGGAGGAGGAGAGGAGGAGGAGGAGGAGGGGCTGGATTCGAGGGGGAGAGGAGGAGGAGAGCCCAGGGAAGGGGAAAGCCTGGCTCGCCGGATTAGCAGGAAGGAAAGGCGGACCGAGTGCTCAGGCGTCAGAGTTGGGGTGGGGCGCTCGGTGGGCCTGGAGGATGAGCAGGGAGGGCAGGCAGCCTCCTGAACTAGGAGAGACTCCGGGAGGATATTCCGCAGCGCCTAAACACCGTCTGCCCCGCTGGAGCTTCAGTGACTGGAGGGCCTTGGTCTGGTGTAGACCTTGCCTCCAAGCGCCAGACTCAAGAGACAAGCTCTGACTGCTGCGCCTGATCCGCACAGCTTTCAGTGGGAGCAGGGCAGCTTCCGCCTCCTCACTTGTCCTCAACCTCTCCCTAAGGCATAAAAACTGAGTCTGGCCCTACTGAAAAGAAGGACATAGTTCTACATGGGTTCATGAGCCACTGTCAGGAAGGCCCCGGTTTCCAGTGGGTGGAGAAGCTCGCTGAAAATAACTGCATGAGTAACAGGTTTGGGCAAGTGGCCCCAGCTAAGTGGGGCTTTGGGTGTTCTCCAAGGTTTTTAAAGCGGGAATTGGAAAACTGGAAATAATAGGAAGATTTTTCCTCTCTGTATCTAGCAGAGGGGAAAATAAACAGGCATTTAGAAGTATGGGCACCTTGATAAAACCAAAGCACAAAGGGGATGATGGTGGCAGTTATAGCCTGCCACAGTAGACAGAGGTGCTGTCCCATGGATGGTGGCAGCAGCCCTGCATTGACAAGCTCAGGAGCTCATCCATGGCCAGGGCTGGCTTTCTGTGCAACTCAGGAAGGCAGAAAGTAGAAGTGACACCTTTAGGGGCTTAAGGGGAAATGACTAGAACAGTTGGGACTCAAAACAAACACAGAAGGCCGACAGGCCACCCCCAGCCCCACACAGCAGGCCCGAGGCTTGCCGGCCCCTTTCTCCTTCTCCATATCCTTCAGGCTGTGTGTTTCCTGCCCCATGCCATTACCTTTGATGCTGCTGCCAGAGGCATTTGCCCAGATAATACCTTGCAGTATAGAGGGTGGGGCAGGGGATCCCACAATATTTAGTTGCCCAGGCCTTGCCCCTAAAAGTACCTCTTGAATGAGGGTCAGTTGCAGCTGAACCTGCCTTCTCTGGCCTCTTTTGGTCAGTCAGCACAGTCAATGTATGGGAGATGCTTGCACCATTTCCTCCTCCCCTGGCACATACCACCTTTGGAAAGTTCTGTGTCCAGTCATCACCCAAGGCACAGCAGGTGCAGTGGTGAGAGGAGGAGCTCTGGGGCTGGCAGTCCCAGCCCTGGCACTTCATAGCTTTGTGGCCTCCAGCTTGGTATTTCACCACTCTGGGACTCAGACTATCGATCTGTGAAAGGGGAATGACATCTCCCTTAGCACTGTTGCAAGCATTATGAGAGATCATGTGTGTAAAGGGCTCAGTCCAGTGCCCAGCTCAGGCGAGGTACTCAGGTAAAGGCAGCTGTTGGTATCAGAATTTCACTGCACTCATGTCCTAACCTCCCAGGGAACGTTCATTCACAGTGTGGACCACCAGGGGCTGTTTTCTGGGGCTGGATTCCTTCCTGAGGCCATGTTCAGAGTTCTGCTCTCCCACAGCTTTGCACTTTGGTCAATGCCCCGATGCAAAGGTGATATGGCTAGGAGCACTGGTTCTTGGAGCTGTCTTCCCAGGCCTCATAGTGTGAGAGATTCAGCTGTGCCAGCTGGTGCTGAGGCCACCCACACGAGACAAGGTGGAGAATAAACTGCTTAGGGGATGCAGCCTGCACTCGCGTGCACAACACAGCAAGTCCAGCAGCTGTCAGGGCTGAGCCAGTCCAGGTAAAAAAAAAGTGGACTGAGGAGCTGCCAACTGCTAATGGGAGTGATTATAGCCAGTCTCCCAGTCCCCCCAGGGAACACACCAGCCAGCAGCTAACATGGAAGCCAGCCCAAGCCTCCTGCTCAAGTTAGTAAAGCAGTTGAAAGAGCAAAAGCAGCTGATGTTTTTGGCAAAGAGCTGGACTCCTGAGAGACACTGAAGAGCCTGTCTCCCTGGCCACTCTTGAGGCAAGGTGTCCCTCCTGCCAGGCCATGCCCTTCCTCCCTCAGGTGCCTTCCTGAGCACAGATTTCCTGCCCGTTACTTGAATTTTAACAGTCCTTTGAAGTTATTCCTTGCATTTCTGATTGTCAATCAATCAGATTAACTTTCTGTAAGACATCTGTCAGTCCAACTTCTTTAGGCCCAAGACCTTGCTGAATAACATTCCATAAATAATCAGGATGGGAAGTCAGGGTACAGAACAGAATAAGCACTACAGCCTTTGCTTCAGCCTGGAAAGGGCTTGTCAAAGATGTGATACAAAGGCTGAAATCCTGGCACTTTGGGAAACCAAGGCGGGTGGATTGTATGAGCTCAGAAGTTACAGACCAGCCTGAGCAAGAGTAAGACCCCTGTCTCTACTAAAAATAGAAAAAACCTAGTGGGGCATGGTGGCACATGCCTGTAGTCCCAGCTACCCAGAGGCTGAGGCAAGATCACTTGAACCTAAAAGTTTGAGATTGAAGTGAGCCATGATGATGCCACAGCACTCTACGTAGGGTGACAGAATGAGATTCAGCCTCAAAAAAAAAAGAAAAAAGATGTGATAGTGATGTGACGAAAATGAGAAGAAGGAAGGAAAAAGACTTTCTTGTCTGAAAAGTGAGTACAAACATCCCAAAAAGATCTAGAAAAGGAAGTAGGGGCTGCGCACTGTAAGCACCTAGGGTCTAAGTTGGATGCCTTACACGCAACACCTGGCAACAAAAGCTAGGTGGGAGAGCAGCTTACTCAAGGCACACAGCTAACTAAGGGCAATTAGGGCCAGATCCAGACTTCTGCCCCCAGCCCTGTGCTTTCACCAGGCTACCAATTCTCCTTCCCACAACCCAAGATGGCAGGGTATCCAAGGAGATGGGGACAAACCAATAGGTTCTATTCCAAAAAATATTTCCTTGAGCATCTGTTGAGTTCTGGACATTGGATGAAGCTTCTGTGGCCACTTAACATTCATGTCTTCTTATAACTGGAAGGCCAACCTCCCTTGCTTTCCTGGAGAAGCAGGAGATGGGAGGAGGGAGAAAGGCTCCAGTCAACTCAGTGGGAAAGGGAGGCTCAGAGGGGCAGGCCCACCCTTTCCCTTTCTCTTCTTTCCTGAAGAGCCATGGCCCCTTCACAGAGCCATTCCCTGTTCACTCTTACTGCCCTCTTTCACCTTCAAAGTAAGAATAAAGAATAGGTCCAGAGGAACTTTCAGAGGCCTGTGGGGGCCCCACAGCTGCTCCTTGTGTGAACATAAGATGGGAGGAGACACACACAGGGACCTCTGGTTCTCAATTACCCAATCACCAAACACTGACTCTCAGAGAACTGCAACTGAAGAAGGATGAGTCTGTGAAGTTCACCTGTTAGGAGTTTGAAGTCTCAAAACTACTTTGAGATCTCTCTGAAGATAGATACTTTATCTTTGCCAAGTCCAAGCTCCTCGATACCTGGAGCCAAGCTATGTGGGTGCAGCTGCCCCAGGGATGCCTCTTGGTGATGCCAGCACCCCTGGGACAAAGGGGGAATCCCAGCATGTCTCCTCATATCGGTCCCTAAGCTAGGGGTTGGAGTTCCAGAGGTTTTTCTAAAAGTTCTTTCCTAGGAGGGAGATAGACATGTGAGCAATAAAGCGTAATAATTATAAATACTATGTCCAAATTCTACACAGGGAATAGGAGAAGGTCCACAAAGCCTTCATAAGGATGGGACATGTGAGCTGGTTTGAGGGAGAAGCAGATGGTGGTTAGCAGAGAGGAGGTAGAGCTGGATCAGAATCAAGAAACAAGATGAACAAAGGGCCTACAGTATGAAATAGCAAGCTTCTAACAATGAATTACAAATATTTGGTACTGCTTGAATGTGGAGTATAAGAATATGCAATGAAGATGAGGCTGAAGAACTAGGTAGGGGCTAGGTTACAGTGGGCCTCATCTGCCAGGCTGAACTTGCACTGCATTCTGAGGGAACAGGGAATTCTTGAAAGCAGAAATGTAACATGAACAGATTGCCATGTTTGAAAAATTGGTTTGTAGTGGAGATGATGGATTGGAGGGAATGGAAAAGGGAGGCAGAGACTATGACCTAGTCCCAGCACTACTGTGCACTAAATAATGTAAAAATTTCCCTGCTTACAAAAAACTCCAAATAAAATACAACATCCTTTGGGTGGCACCGGTAGCTCAGTGGGTAGGGAGCTGGCCACATACACCAAGGCTGGAGGGTTCAAACCCAGCCCAGGTCAACTAAAACAATGACAACTGCAATAACAAAAGCTGGGCACTGTGGCGGGTGCCTGTAGTTCCAACTACTTGGGAGGCTGAGGCAAGAGAATCGCTTAAGCCCAAGAGTTTGAAGTTGCTGTGAACTGTGACACCATAGCACTCTACCAAGGGTGACATAGTGAGACTCTGTCTCAAAAAAATAATAACATCCTTTTAAACACAAGCTAATCTCACAAAACAGTAAGGGAAATCACTGGGCCCGTAAATAAAGAAAAAACTCAAACTCAAGGCTCAGTGCCTGTGGCTCAAGCAGCTAAGGCACCAGCCACATACACCTGAGCTGGTGGGTTCGAATCCAGACCAGGCCCGCCAAACAACAATGACGGCTGCAACCAAAAAATAGCCAGGCATTGTGGCAGATACCTGTGGTCCCAGCTACTTGGGAAGCTGAGGCAGGAGAATCGCTTGAGCCCAGAAGTTGGAGGTTGCTGTGAACTGTGATGCCATGGCACTCTACTTGGGGTGACAGCTTGAGGCTCTGTCTCAAAAAAAAAAAAAAAAAAAAAAACCCAAAAAATACCTCAGACTCAAACTGGTGAGTGAAATAAATAATCCTATATGTACCTTTGGGTGCATAGTCTATCTCAGTAAGGAACACTGTCTGATACAGTGGGGACTGGCCACATGTGGATGTCTAAATTTAATTTTATGTAAATTAGTGTTAATTTAAATAAATTAAAATTTCTAATTCAATTCCTAAGTCTCACTAGCCACATCTCAAGTACTCAATACAATACCCCATGTTACTAATGGCCATGACATGGGACAGTAGAGACAGAGATGATTCCCATCATTGTGCCAAGTCACGTTGTCTCAGCTCACTTATAGGTCAGAGGTTCCATGTAGGAACTGGCAAGCTATAAAGACCAAAAGCTACCATCCCCTTCCCCATTCCCTTTCCATTCGCAGATAAGATGTTATCACTCCAAAAGAAGGCCACTGTGCACAGCTCCAGATCAATGGTATAGTTTCTGCCCAGAAGTAGAAGCAGGTGTAAAATAGAGTTCTGCAGCTCAACCTTAGGAGAGTGGCTTTATTTGGAACACAGTATGGGGAAATTCAAGCCTAAGAGTACTTTGGAGATCTTGGTGGTCAGCAGTTCAGAGGAGGCTAGTAGCTCCATGATGGCAACAAGTGAAAGATCAGCTAGAAGTTTAACAGAGATAATCAGGGAAAGAGATAGTAAAAAGAGCCCTGCTGAGGTCAGACCAAGCCTCAAAGACTGGTCTCAAGAACCTTCTCTACAAAGAGACCCAACTTTATTGGATCAGAAATGATCAATTTATGCCTCCGAGGCATTGTCAAAAATAATAGTGCTATCAGCTAGCAATTAGGCAGGCTAGCCAGGAGTTTAACAAGAAGATTAAGGTAAGAGAAAATCAAAGAGAACCTAGCTGACACCAGTCATCCCAGGTGGGAGAGAGACTGTGTGCTTGTCCAGGCTTCATCTTCTGAGAAGTGACATCAGAGGCTTCACACTACAAGGGAAATAGACTTCATGGAGCTCTTTTGACCAAGTCATTAAACAAACACCAATAAGAAAAACATCCAGGGGAGTGGGGAGTGAATAAGAAAAACATCCAGGGGAGTGGGAGTGAAGAGTAGGGATTATGATCAGTTCCTAGAGTTGTTACATTATCTTAAATGTCCAGCTTTTGACACAAGTTATAAGACAAAGAAATAGGAAAGTGTAACCCATACACAAGGAAACAAAGCAGCAACAGCAACTGCCTTTGAGGGGCCCAGATGTTAGACTTAGTAGACATCTGGACTTTGAAGACAGACTTTAAAGCAGCTATTACAACTATGTTCAAAGAACTAAAAGAAACTATACTTAAAAAATTAAAAGAGCTAGCTGGGCCTGGTAGCTCACACCTATAATCCCAGCACTTTGGGAGGCTGAGGTGGGCAGATCGCCTGAGCTCACACCACACAAGCTGGATAGAGACCAGCCTGAGCTAGAGCAAGACCCCATCTCTAAAAATAGCTAGGCGTTGGCTCGGCGCCTGTGGCTCAAGCGGCTAAGGCGCCAGCCACATACACCTAAGGTGGCGGGTTCGAATCCCTAGCCTGGACCCACCAAACAACAATGATGGCTACAACTAAAAAATGGCTGGGTGTTGTGGCAGGCGCCTATGGTCCCAGCTACTTGGGAGGCTGAGGCAGGAGACTCGCCTGTGCCCAGGAGTTGGAGGTTGCTGTGAGCTGTGATGCCTTGGCATTCTACCCAGGGGGATAGCTTGAGGCTCCGTCTCAAAAAAAAACAAAAAAACAAAAAAACAAAACAAACAAACAAACAAAAAATAGCTAGGCATTGTGGTGGGCACCTGTAGTCCCAGCTACCCGGAAGGCTGAGGCAAGGAGAATTGCTTGAGCCCAAGAGTTAGAGGTTGCTGTGAGCTATGACTTCAAGGCACTCTACTAGGGGTGACAAAGTGAGACTCTGTCTCAAAAAATAAAAAAAGGCTTGGTGCCTGTAGCTCAGCAGCTAGGGCACTGGCCACATACACTGGGGCTGGCAGGTTCAAACCCAGCCCAGGCCTACTAAACAACTATGACAACAACAACAAAAAATAGCCAGGTATTGCAGTGGGCACCTATAGTCCCAACTACTTGGAAGGCTGAGACAAGAGAATCACTTAAGCCCAAGAGTTTGAGGTTGCTGTGAGCTGTAATGCCAAGACACTGTCTACCAAAGGCAAAATCATCAGACTTTATCTCAAAAAAGAAAGAAAGAAAAGAATTTAAGGATAGTATGACAATATCTCATCAGATAAAGAATATCAATAAAAAGATAGAAATTATAATAATAAGAAGAACCAAATGGAAATCCTGGAGTTGAAAAGTAAAATAGCCAAAATAAAAAATACACTAGAGGAACTCAACAACAGATTTGAGCTAGCAAAAGAATCAGCAAACTCAAAGAGAGATTGTAGATACCAAACAATCTGAAGAATAGAGAGAACAAAGAATGGAAAAAAACATGAACAGAGCCTCAAAGAAATATGAGACACCATTAATTGTACCAGAATATGCATGATGAAAGTATCTGGAGGAGAGGAGAGAGATAAAGGAACAGAAAAAAAAATTTAAAAAGTAAAGGGCTCAGCACCTGTAGCACAGTGATTATGGTGCTAGCCACATACACCAAGGGTGGCAGGTTTGAGCTTAGGCCCAGCCTGCTAACCAACAATGACAACTGCAACCAAAAAATAGATGGGCATTGTGGTGGGCGCCTGTAGTCCAGCTACCTGGGAGGCTGAGGCAAGAGAATCACTTAAGCCCAAGAGTTTGAGGTTGTTGTGAGCTGTGACACCATGGCACTCTACTGAGGGCAACATAGTGAGACTCTGTCTAAAAAAACTAAATAAATAAAAAATAAAGAAGTAATGTATAGGCAAAATGCCTACATGCCTCTAGCCAAAAAAGCCGTTGAGAGAGAGCAGTGAAAAGACTTTGTGCAGGCATACTTTTAAGAAACTGAGGTAGGCTCGGCACCTGTGGCTCAAGTGGCTA
>NW_003852487.1:6705927-6707214 GCF_000181295.1 Otolemur garnettii | reverse complement strand
CCTGGGAGGCTGAAGCAGGAGACTCTCGCTTGAGCCCAGGAGTTGGAGGTTGCTGTGAGCTGTGATGTCACAGCACTCTACCCAGGAGGACAGCTTAAGGCTGTGTCTCAAAAAAATAAAATAAAATAAAAAACAAATTAAAAAGAAAAAGAAACTGAGGCAGAATCCCATGTGGCCAGGTTGGTTGTGAGCCTAACATAACCAAGGCTTCAGCTGGAATAGCATGCATTTACTATATTAAGGAATTAAGGTTGACTTTATAAGGTCAATGAAAAAGCCCTTTGGAAAACTAGCCAGATACCCATCAGTAACCTTTCCTGATCTGTGGTAAGTGACAAAGGTCACTTGCTGACAGGTCTGGGAATGGAAATGTGCTCTGGGATCTCAAGAGAAGAGGAATTTACCTAATGCATACAGGCATCTAATGACACAGATGAAATCTGGGCTCATGAAAGGCTTTTGAGAAGTCCAGCCTAAGAATTCCTTATAAAAGGCTCTAGTAAAAACCACCTGACTTAAGGCCTACAGAAGAGCAGAGGTTTGCACACAAATTCCTGTATGCCTAAGAAGTTTCTTTATGCCTTGTTTAAAGATCCAAGTAACAGTCTCCAAATGGCAAGGCCAGCAAGGGCAGGTATTCCATCTACCTTGTTCCCCCGTAGCCTCAGGCATCATCAGATAAGAACAAAGAAGTAATGGCTAACAACATGTTCTCCATTAAGTTATATTAAATTGGGTTATGTTGACAGGGTTATGTCAAAAGGTGTATGTTGAGTGGATTATCAGAAGCTAATCACAAGGTAGTCACATGATGTTTAAATGGATCAAAATGAAGTCATTGCTGTATTGTGTGCATGTACAAAATTCCCTATAAACCAACCACAAATAAGGAAGCTCGCCATTTTGCCTGAGTGAGCAGATGGTCACCTTTATTTAAAACACAATTTCAATAAGTGTGCTTATTCTCTGCGACATCACTTTTCCACAAGACCCTTAAGGCAACAGTAATGTCTGAAAACTTCCCAAATTAGATGAAAATGTTGATCTACACATCTAAGAAGCTCAACAAATTCTAAGTAAACACAGATATCATAACGAGAAACATCACAGTCAAAATGTTGAAAGCTAAAGACAAGAAAAAATAATTTTTTTTTTTTTGAGACAGAGCCTCAAGCTGTTGCCCTAGGTAGAGGGCCATGGCATCACAGCTCACAGCAACCTCCAACTCCTGGGCTCAAGCAAGTCTCCTGCCTCCACCTCCCAAGTAGCTGGGACCACAGGCATCTG
>NW_003852487.1:6701968-6703166 GCF_000181295.1 Otolemur garnettii | reverse complement strand
ACCATGAAAATTCACCTAGTACAAGAAAAAAGAAGACCAAAAAGAACTTCAGTCTCACCTGAGGTGCCTCCCTCCAAAAAATAAATAAGTAAATAAACCCAAAAAATCCTTCAGATTTCAGCTCTGCTACTGTAGCTCAGTGGCTAGGGTGCCAGCCACATAGACCAGGGCTGGTGGGTTCGAACCCAGCCCAGGCCTACCAAACAATGGCAACTACAACAAAAAAATAGCCAGGCATTGTGGCAGGCACCTGTAGTCCCAGCTACTTGGGAGGCTGAGGCAAGAGAATCGCTCAAGCCCAAGAGTTTGAGGTTGCTATGAGCTGTGATGTCACTGCACTCTACCAAGGGCAAGAAAGTGAGATTCTGTCTCAAAAAACTAAATAAAATTTAAAAATCCTTCAGATTTCAAGTATACAGTAGAACCTCCACAGTTGACCACCTCCCTATACTGACCACCTCAAGTCAACATAATTGCCATAGACCGGACATGCACCAACCACATGTATGTATTAGTACAGTAGGCCTAGTTCCTTATGTTGACCATCTCTGTATGGAGACCAGTTTGTTACAGTCCCTTGAGTGGTCAGCTTACAGAGGTTCTACTGTGAGGTACTCTCCCATTCGCCACAGGGGATACATTCCAAGACCCCCAGTAGATGCCTGAAACCGTAGATAGTACCAAACCCAATATATATACACATATCCTCTCTATATATACACATACATTATACACACACACACAAATGCTACTGTGATAAAATTTAGTTTATAAATCAGGCACAGTATAAATCAGGCACAGTAAGAGATTAACAACAACAAAAATAAAATAGAACAATTACAATAATATACTATAATAAAAATTACATGAATGTGATCTCTCTCTTGCTCTCAAAATACCTAAATATTTTTAGATATACTTTAACTGAAACCACAGAAAGTGAAACTGCAAATAAGAGGGGACTATTGTATAGTCATCAAAAAAAAAACACAAATCCATAATGGATAGGTTGCAGAGAAAATTAAACACAGCTAAAGAGAATTGGTAAATTTAATCAATTTACCGGAAGACATTCTATAGCAGGCATTGTCAAACTACAGCCCGCAGGCCACATGCGGCCAGCCTAGGACATTTATCCAGCCTGCCGGGTGTTTTTGCCGCCGCTGCCTGTCTTGCTTAGCAGCCAACTCATCCCGGG
>NW_003852487.1:6699344-6700444 GCF_000181295.1 Otolemur garnettii | reverse complement strand
ACTCTACCCAGGGGGACAGCTTGAGGCTCTGTCTCAAAAAAAAAAAAAAGAAAAAGAAATAAAGGACCATAACACAGTCTATCTCAAAATTTTCATAGTGACCCATGTACAGGCATGAGCCATCACACTGGACAAAACCTAACATGTAAATACAGCAATATGAGCCAGGCATGGTGGCTCACACCTGTAATCCCAGCATTTGGAAGGCCAAAGCAGGTGGATTGCTGAGCTCACAGGTTCAAGACCAGCCTGTGCCACAGCGAGACCTCATCTCTAAAAATAGCTGGGCATTGTGGTGGGTGCCTGTAGTCCCAGCTACTTGGAAAGCTGAGGCAAGTGAAGCACTTAAGCCCAGAAGTTGAAGTTGCAGTGGGCTATGACATCACAGCACTCTACCAAGGGTGACAAAGTGAGACTCTGTCTGTCTCAAAATGAATAAATAAATACAGAAATACCTGGCATGATTTAATAGGAAAAAAGAAAGTGGCTCAGAGCCCATAGTCCAGTGGTTACGGCGTCAGCCATATACACCAAGGCTGGTGGGATTGAACCCAGCCCGGGACAGCTAAACAACAATGACAATGGCAAAAAAAAAAAAAATAGCCAGGCGTTGTGGTGGGCATCTGCAATCCCAGCTACTTGGGAGGCTGAGACAAGAGAATTGCTTAAGCCTAAGAGTTTGAAGTTGCTATGAGCTGTGATGCCACAGTACTCTACTGAGGGTGACATGAGACTCTGTCCCCCCCAAAAAAAGAAAGCTCCAATATTCAGAATACAAAAGGAGATCTAACTACAGAAATGATAATAAAACATTACAAGAAATGTTACACAAATACAGCATCTCCAAAAATTTACAGAAAACGAAAAATTCCTTAGAAAAATGTGACTTTTCTAAACTGCTAAATTAAAAAAATCTGAATATGCATTTAATTATTAAAGAATGCAAATTAGTAATTAAAAGTATCCTTCCCGGCTCAGCGCCTATGGCTCAAGTGGCTAAGGCGCCAGCCACATATACCTAAGGTGGCGGGTTTGAATCCAGCCCGGACCTGCCAAACAACAATAATGGCTGCAACCAAAAAATAGCCAGGTGTTGTGGC
>NW_003852487.1:6688972-6698648 GCF_000181295.1 Otolemur garnettii | reverse complement strand
TTTTTTTTTTTTTTTTGAAGACATAGTCACTCTGTTGCCCTAGGTAGTGGCATCATAACTTACAACAACCTCAAACTCTAGGGCTCCAATGATGTTTTTCCTTAGGCTCTTGAGTAGCTGGGGCTACAGGCCCCCACCAGAACACCTGGCTAGTTTTTCTATTTTTAGTAGAGATGGGGTCTTGCTCTTCTGCCCAGTTAGTGTTTTTCTATTTTTTAGTAGACACAGGGTCTCACTGTTGCTCAGGCAGGTCTTGAAACTCCTTAGCTCAAGAAATCTTCCCACCTCAGCTTCCCAGAGTGGCAGGATCATAGATGTGAGCCATTACACCCGACCCAGTTTCTATTTCTTAACCCTGGGATTAGGAGGTGCCCAGAAGTCATTTGTTTAATGAATAAAGAAGCCAAAGAGGAAGTTAAAAAGACCAAAGGAAGAAGCAGGTAAGAGGGTACTCCCTTCTCCAAAAGTAAGGACCCATCAATGCTAAGGCTGCTGTCCTGGAGATGTGAAACCAGAAGGCTGAAGTCAGAGTGGGAGGAGGCAGGAAAAGAGTTTCCAGATAGCCCCTGACCCCTGTTCTCTCTCTCTCTCTTTCTCTCTCTCTCTCTCACACACACAAAGACACAAGGCTTTGCAACCACGGGCTAGAGGAACCTGGAAGCAAAAGCTGAGGCTGTCAGCTGCCCAGCAGTTCACACTCTGAAACAATCTTCCCACCTCCAGCCTCCGGAGAACCTGCCAAGAGCCCCAGGCGGAGACACAGGCGTCCCCACATGGCCTACCTCAGGAGCACGACTAAGCACTGGGGAAGTGACAGAATGATGTTTTAAAAAAACTATTATAACTCAGATATTTTAAAATTCCGCCCTCAAGGCAGCATCCCGGTTGCTACAGCAACCCCAGCTCTGCGGGGTGTCCTGATTAGCAACACACTGCACCTGCCTCCACCGAGAGGCGGCGTCCTCAGGCGCTCGGAAGCTGCTGCCACCAAGGGGAACAGGGAGGAAGTGCCCCGGTTCTAACTCCAAGGTCATTCCTTGAGATCCACGGTGATTCTTTCTGTTTAATGTGAACATGAAACCACCCTTACAGATTGATGGAGGGGTGGAAGGGGAGACTAGGGTAAGGTCCCCAAAACGCTGTGAAGGAGCAGGTTTAGTTAAAAGATTGATAATAATCAAACTCGTGAAGGAACAGGCTTAGCTAAAACAATAATAATCAGCCACTTTTTCCTCCTTTGCTTGATAACAGTCAGTGTCCCTTTGGTTGCTTCTCTGTAATTGCTTCTCTAGAGGGCACAGGGGGTAGCCACAAAGACTCTTACCTCTTCTGGTAAATAACATCACCTGGTCAGACCTAGGGGTAGTTGTGGAGGTATCTTCCAGGTCTTGCATTCCAGTGGATTGACTGACCTACCAGGCGGAGGAACTGATTCAGCTGGTCTTGGACCCTGCACCCAAAGCCTTGCATTCCAGTAGCCGAGCCACCCAAACAGTGGCCCATACTAAAGGACTGATGATTCTGCCTTGAAACCAGCCAATCAGCAGACCCTGATTGCTTAATCCTATGTCTACCAACTGTCTTTAAAAACCCTGTCTCGGCTTGGCGCCTGTAGCTCGTCGAGTGGCTAGGGCACCGGCCACATACACCGAGGCTAGTGGGTTTGAGCCCAGCCCAGGCCTGCCAAACAACAATGAGAATTACAACAAAAAAATAGCTGGACGTTGTGGTGGGCACCTGTAGTCCCAGCTACTCCGGAGGTTGACGCATGACAATCACTTAAACCCAAGAGTTTGAGGTTGCTGTGAGCTGTGATGCCATAGCACTCTACTGAGGGTGACATAGTGAGATTCTCTGTCTCAAAATACATACATACATACATACATACCCTGTCTTTCCAAATCTTGGAGAGGTGGATTTGTGAAATTTCTCCTGTCTCCCAACCCAGTCTTATGCAGAATAAACTCTCTGCTGTAAACCCTGCTGTCTCTGGATATTGGCTTTCTCTTGGGCAGTGGGCAGATGCCGGGTGGCAACAAACACCTGATGGAAGTTTTGTCCTAGGTTAGTAATTTCATTTAAAATATGGGCTTATGGCTGCACACCTGTGGCTCAAGCGGCTAAGGCACCAGCCACATACACCTGAGCTGGTGGGTTCGAATCCAGCCCACAATGATGGATGCAACCAAAAAATAGCCAGGCGTTGCAGCAGGCGCCTATAATCCCAGCTACTAGGGAGGTGGAGGCAGGAGAATCGCTTGAGCCCAGGAGTTGGAGGTTGCTGTGAGCTGTAATGCCACAGCACTCTACCCAGGGGAACAGCTTAAAGCTCTGTCTCAAAAAAAAAAAAAAAAGCTTATGTCCTATTTAAGTGGACTTGCAAAGTCTTTTATTTTTTATTCCCTTGGCTCCTTCAAAACACAACATGGTAACATTTTCACTCAGCTTGGGATTGAACAAATGAAGGCACTGGTTGTGACTTTTGGTTCTGGGGATTTAGTCAAAGCACTAAGGGACAAGACTGGAATGGGAGTGGAGTGGCTGGCCTGTCTACATGACGGATTGGCATGTGTTGTGTGGTATACACTTGCTATTTTGCACCCAGCCCGGACTAGCTTGTGAGGTCTGTAGGAAACCCAAACAAGTAAGAAAGGGGAGCAGAGGCCACAAAGTCCAAAGGACGGCCAATCAAATGGATACAGCCAGAAGCAGGCAGACACGGAGGTGCTGCCATTCGGCCACATCACAGCAGAGCAGTCTGCACACCTGCTCCCCAGGTGGCCACGCTGGATTTGATTCTCCAGCCCCCTCTGCACATAGCTGCCATTCTGTTTAATGAGGTTGAGCTACTTGGCCCACACAGAGCTCACGTAGGCTGAATCCACAGCAGCAGCTGCTCCAGGACATCAGTGATGCTTGGAGGGCAGGCAGAGGGCTTACTGGGGTTGGGGACCTCTGGTGCAGTGCTTGGGCAGAACTCAGAGTTAGGAGACAGCCTCTAATCCTAGTCTCTCCTTTCTTGTGACTTTGGGTGCAACATCACTAAAAGGAGAAGGGCACAGGGCAGGTACTGTGGCCAATGAACAGTCACTGCTGTGGTGCTCAGAATGGTGGCTGGCACCTAGTAGATCTTTGGTGTTTCAGAAATGGAAAAATGGTCTCCCCTTTTGTAACTTAATTGATAACAATGGCATAAATAAGAAATTTCTCTCTCCATCAGGGGCTTTGTGAGGCTCTAACAAATTATGAACAAATGATGCCTATTTTAAAATGCCTTGGAAAATGACTATGCAAAAGTAAGTTAGTAAGATTATTACCCAACCCAGCATCTCAGATGAGGCCCACCTAAGATGCTTCAGAAGGCCAGGCCTTGGCGCATTTCTTCAGAGCACTTTCAGAAGTAGTCCTGGGCCCTGCAGGCACTGCAGTCAGCCTGCAGGATGCCCACCCAACACCTGCTGCCCTGCCCTTCCTCACAAACAGAACCCTAACTCTGCTTGAACCACACAGTATGCCAGTCCCTGCCTCCTGTAGCTAGGGGTGACTGTGTGAGCCCACTGTCATTGACCACACTGAACTGAAAGTCGTGGGGTGTGCCTCTGGGAAGCTCTCTACAGGGAGTCAGGCTGCACTTGCTTTGCCCCCTATTCTTGCCTCCTTCCCCCGGGAGTGTGGATGAGGCCCAAAAGCACAGCAGTGCCACCTTGCAACTTGACACAACACACACTAAGGATGGTGGGGTGAGCCCCTGAGTCCTCGAGAACATCCCTGAGTGGATCTTCCAGCCTAAAATACCTACCTCTGAGCTTCCTACTGCTTAGAAAAATAGCTTCCTATTTGTCAAACCACTGTAGTCAGATTTCTGTGAGGCATAGCAGAACAGAATCTAAAATGATACAGTGTTGTACTTAAAACAACTTATTCCTGGCTCAGTGCCTGTAGCACAGTGGTTATGGCACCAGCCACATACACCAAGGCTGGCAGGTTCAAACCCAGCCCGGGCCTGCTGAACAATAATGACAATCACAACAACAACAAAAAATCTGGGTATTGTGGCTGGCACCTGTAGTCCCAGCTACTTAGGAGGCTGAGGCAAGAGAATTGCTAGAGCCCAAGAGTTTGAGGTTGCTGTGAGCTGTGATGCCACAGCACTCTACTGAGGACAACATAGTGAGACTGTCTCAAAAAAAAAAAAAAAAAAAACTTAGCCCTCACATAATCCTACAAGACAGGTATTGTCAACAACAATTTTTACACTGACAAAACGGAAGCTTGGAGAAGTGAAGTCAGCTGCATGACGCCACAGAGCTAGTGAGAGGTGGGGGTAGGACTCCATCTCCAGGCCTGGTTTTCTCATTTTTCCAAAATCCCCAAGGGAGATGCAAGCACAGAACTCTCCCCGAGGGCTATGGGAGGGCTCACTGTGAAGATCTCAGGGCACCCTCACCCCAGGGACTACCCTGAGGGTTATGGGAGGGCTTACTGCAAGAGGGTCTCAGGGCACCCCTGTCACTGTAAGAGGGTCTCAGGGCATCCATGTCCCTGAGACCTATGGGAGGGCTCATTATACGAGTCTCAGGACACCCCATTCCTGAGGATCTGTGGGAGGACGCCCTGCAGGAGTGTCTCAGGGAACCCCTGTCCCCGAGGGCTATGGGAGGACTCACAGCAGGAGGGTCTCAGGGCATCCTAGTCCATGAGGACCTGTGAGAGGGTTCGCCCATAGGAGGGTCTCAGGGCACCCTGGTCTGAGGGTTATGGGAGGACTCACAGCAGGAGGGTCTCAGGGCATCCTGGTCCATGAGGACCTGTGAGAGGGTTCACCCATAGGAGGGTCTCAGGGCACCCACGTCCCTGAGGGTTATGGGAGGATTCACTGTAGGAGGGTCTCAGGGCCATCTACTCAAGCAAACATCTCTTGAAGCCTGCCAACTGCCAGGCAGACAGATGTGGAGAACATCGTAATAGTGAATTAATATGGACAAAATTCACAGAACTTTGTGAATTCGTTTAGTAGGAGATACAGAATAAACAAGTATATGTTGGTCAGAGGGTGATAAGTCCTAGGATCAGGGGATGGGGAGTGCTATTTTTATAGGAAGTCAAGAAGTCTTGGGCGGTGCCTGTGGCTCAAAGGAGTAGGGTGCCAGCCCCATATGCCAGAGGTGGCGGGTTCAAACCCAACCCAGGCCAGAAACTGCAAAAAAAAAAAAAAGTCTTGCCAGCAGCAGTAGCTCAGGCCTGCAATCCTAGCACTCTGGGAGGCCCAGGCGGGTAGATTGCTTGAGCTCACGAGTTCGAGAACAGCCTGAGCAAAAACAAGACCCTGTCTTTACTAAAAATAGAAAAACTGAGGCAAGATGATCACTTGAGCCCCAGAGTTGGAGGTTGATGTGACATATGACACCACAGCACTCTACCCAGGGTGACAGCTTGAGACTGTCTGAAAAGAAAAAAAAAAAGTCTTGAGATGACATATCCACCAGACCTTAATTAAGAAATAATGAGGAGGCTCGGCGCCTGTGGCTCAAGCGGCTAAAGCGCCAGCCATGTACACCTGAGCTGGCGGATTCAAATCCAGCCCGGGCCCACCAAACAATGACAGCTGCAACCAAAAAATAGCCGGGCGTTGTGGCTGGCGCCTGTAGTCCCAGCTACTTGGGAGGCAGAGGCAAGAGACTTGCTTGAGCCCAGGAGTTGGAGGTTGCTGTGAGCTGTGATGTCATAGTACTCTACCCAGGGGGACAGCTTGAGGCTCTGTCTCGAAAAAACAAAAGAAATTATGAGGAAAAAAGCAGTGGTAGCCAGGCAGAACTTGGCTGTGAGCAGAGGCCCCCGCAGAGCACCAGCAGTGGAGCAGCACAGGACAGAGGCAGGTGAGGCCCAAGAGGTGGTGGTGCGACAACACAGGGAGGTGTTTGGTTCATGGTTAAGAAATTTTGGCTTTTACCCTGAGACAGGAAGTCACAGAAGGGCCTTGATCAGAGGACAGACCCTATGATCTGACAGACATCTGTGCCAAGTGGTGGAGAAAAGGAGACCAGACGTGAGGCTGCTGGACAGGCCAGGCGAGGTGCAGGGCCAGAGCCAGGCTTACAGTGGGGGTGGACACACGGGATATACTCTGAGGGCAAGGCCTAGCAGCACCCTGGCCAAAGATAGGGAAGACTACAAGGAGGCATGGCCTACGTGTTGAGAAGCAGGGACAGTCTGGCTCTGGACAGGGTTCTGCTGATCCTGGGGAGAGCACAGTCCTCACTCCCTCCTCTGTTCAGCTCTAGGATGCCACAGAAGCTGGCATCCTCTGCTCTCCAGATGCTCTCTCCCAATCCCTTGGTTCCTTACTTTTAAATGCCCATGAGGCATCCAGAGGAGTGACGAAGTCAGAGCCAAGACTGCTTCAAGAATGAGGAAGGTGGCATCAGATGGTGTCAAATGCAAACAACCTCAGGGTTAAATGAGGACAATTTACTGATTCAAGGATCTTAAATGCCCAGGTTTTGGGTGACACAGACAAATGAAGAAACAGAATTGGATTACTCCTGGAGAGGGAGCTAAGTAGAAACATATACTTTCTAGAATCACTGTAGGAAAAGTTCCTTCCTTTAGAACAAACCATTAACAAGATCCCTTTTCTTTCCACACCAGGGAAGTCACTAAGTATATGCCAAGGCCAGCACAACTCGTTCTTAGAGAGAGAGATGGGCTTCGCAGCCCAGACTGGGCGTGGGTGTGGGGTGGAAGAGCAGAGGCAGGACAGGCGAGGCACTCACTCCATAAGGTGCCACTTGTCTCTCTGCACCCTGGCCACCCACACCTTTCACCCACTACCCTCTCCCCACCAGATTTTAGATACATTCACAAGAGACACCATCGTGAATATTGATTATGTTTATTTTAATTTAAAAAAATAAGCCCAAAAGTCTCTGGGCAATAAACTAAAATATAGTAAAAAGTAGTATCTGAGTGTTAGGTCCACACTTTGCTGACACACAGTGGTTCCTTCAAGAAGGGCAAAGGCTCTGTGGAAATTTCCACATTGTCTCAACTGCCTCCCCTTTCTCAGAAGTCTCTACTAAAATAAGAAGGCAACTGAGGCACAGAGATAAAGTGCAAAAGGACAGGCCTGAGGTCGGACTGCCAGGAGAGACACACAGGAATCCCACCCAGAAAATCCCAATAGTCCATGTGAAACACCACCCAGGGGACATTTCTGTGGCTACTGCCTAGCAGGGAAAAAAAGCCATTGGCTTTTTCCAGGTGACCAGTAATATCACAGGTGGTCAGAACAGACACTGGGGAGGAAGCCAGGCCCTGATTGGAGCACAGTAACCAGCTGGACTCAGCTGACAGGATTCACCTGTAGCTCCAGCCTCCCCTCTCCACCTCCAACACCCACCCATCACTACAAAGCCCAGCCCTCCTCACGGAAAACCAGCTGCACAGCCTCATTCACGTCATTCACAATGTGGGATGCCTCCATGAGCCCTGGACTGAGGCTGAAGTCCCGGTGCCCATGGAATGGAGGCTCCTCTCCTCCCAGGGCAGGCTTTGGGTCCTTGGGACTGTACACGCCAGTGCACACCAGGATGGAGACACAGCTCTGGACTGTGGAGGGCCGCTGTTTCCACAGGCCCTCAGGTCCTAGCTTCTGGGCCCCAGTGTGCCTGGCCATCTGCAGGTATTGGTGGAACAGATTGGCACCATAGACGTCAGATGTGAGGTTATCACTGGCAGGGCAGCCACATGGAAAAGGGAAGACAAGAAAATCCAAATTTAGTATTGTAAGGCAAAGGACCACAGGACAATTCGGGGGTAGGAGTGTGAATGAGATACAGGGAAACAAGGGGGTGAGTGTGGAGAGGGAGAAGGGAAGTTATGAAGGAGTGGAGCAGAGCTTACCCCACAGCATAGAGCTTCTGGATGGGGGTGGTCCAGCCCCTCTGCTCTGCCTGCTGCCTGATCATGTCCTCTGCATACTGGTAGGTGAGGATGCTGGGCTTGCCCATCAAGCCCACGTATCTTAGTTCCTTCCCCGTCACTTTCCGGTAAATGGTTTCCAGGCACAGCAGAAAGGTGCCGTGGCCAAACCTGCCAGAAGAGAGAGCTCAGCAGTTTAGCCTTCCTCTCCCTAGGCTCTATTACAGAGACCAGTATCGCCAATCCCAAGCAGTGCCCACATAGACCAACCTTTCACCCGGGGCCCTACTGGTGGGGATCAAAGCTGTATTACTTCTAGTAACTGACAATTATCGCGCACTGTTCTGGCATTGGAGACAGCATATCACATTTAACTCTCAGCAAACCCTCAAGAGATAGATACAATTATTCTCCTTTTACAAATGAGGAAACTGAAGCACAATGAGATTAAGTAACTTGCCCAAAGTAGCAGTTAGAATTATAACCCAGGTAGTCTGATTCCATAAACTAAGCTTAAATTCTGCTTTAGATTTGTGGAAGACTATCAGTTGCCATTCTTTCCTTCTGTGTTGATGTCTATTTGCAGCTAAGCATATTGCCACTAGGTATAAAAAAGTACACTACCTTGCAGCTGGGCATGGCCATGTGACTAAGCTACAGCTCAACAGTCAATGAAAGCAGAAGTGTTGGGCTAAACTGTTAATAAGCATCCTTAAAATTGGGGAAGGGGTATTCTCTGCTTGCCCTACGCCTTCCTGCCACCTGGAATGCTAATATGACGGTTGGCATTTGAGCAGCTATTTTAAATTTGATCCTAGCTCCTGGGCCCCAGCATGCCTGGCCATCTGCAAGTATTGATGGAACAGGAGCTAAGGATTACAAGCAGGAAGACAGAAGGTGTCAGTGTCCCTGAAAAGGCAGAGCCTTCATACACGCCCTGGGCTTCCTAAGCTAGATACTTTTGTTTTGGGTTTTCATCCCTTGTTGCTAAGCCAAAGCCTAACTGATAATGTGCTATATATTAGCTTACAGAAATGGACATAAAGTTTGCGTCCAATTTAAATAGTAAATGAAGGCTCAACGCCTGTGGCTCAAGTGGCTAAGGCACCAGCCACATACAACTAAGGCGGCAAGTTCAAATCCAGCCCGGGGCCGCCAAACAACAATGATGGCTGCAACCAAAAAATAGCCGGGCGTTGTGGCAGGCACCTGTGGTCCCAGCTACTTGGCAGGCTGAGGCAGGAGACTCACTTGAGCCCAGGGAGTTTGGAGGTTGCTGTGAGCTGTGATGCCATGGCACTCTACCCAGGGGGATAGCTTGAGGCTGTCTCAAAAAGAAAAAAAAAAAAAAACAGTAAATGAATGGTTTTCCTAGAATAATAAAGTGAGTGATGTGGTGGTACCCATAGTCCAGTGGTTAGGGCGCCTGCCACATACACCCAGGCTGTCAGGTTCGAATGTAGCCTGGGCCTGCTAAACAATGACAACTGCAACAACAACAAAAAATAGCCGGTTATTGTGGAGGACGCCTGTAGTTCCAGCTACTTGGGACGCTGGGGCAAGAGCATCGCTTAACCCCAAGAGTTTGAGGTTGTTGTGAGCTATGACTCCACCACACTCTAACGAAGGCGACATAATGAAACTGTCTCAAAAAAAATAAATAACTCAGCACCTGTGGCTCAAGGGTCTAACGCGCCAGCCACACACATCAGAGCTGGCGGGTTCGAATCCAGCCCGGCCTGCCAAATAACGATGA
>NW_003852487.1:6681300-6687885 GCF_000181295.1 Otolemur garnettii | reverse complement strand
TGGGTAAGCTGGTCTACACATGACTATGTTTTCTTTTCTTTTTTTTTTTTTTGCAGTTTTTTTGGCCAGGGCTGGGTTTGAACCTGCCACCTCTGACATATGAGGCCAGCGCCCTACCCCTCTGAGCCACAGGCGCTACCCCTCTATTTTTCATTTTTAAATTACTGAGTGAAAAATGAACCCCCAGTCTGGCTTATAAACTGAAATTTGCCCCTTGCTATTTAGTTCACAGCTACATAACCAAACTCCCTCATCTACTGACAGCAGATCCTAAGTCTAGAAATAATACTTTAGAGACAATACCAAACCTTGAGCTATAGAAATACATTTTAAAAGTGAGTAGAGAGAATACCATAACACCCTGTCTCTCCAGGTACTGGGTCACCTGAGCTGAGGCCATGCTGGCCCTGCCCACCCTCTACAGGGAAGCACGTGCATGGCTCACTGGCATGAGTCAGTGGCAGGGTAGAAGTCATTGGTTTGTCAGGCAAGAGCAGCTAAACAGGACAGGGTAGCTGTCAGCCAGCTTTCCAGTTAGGCACCTGAGGGCCACAAAAAGGGCTACCTCTGCCTCTACTCAGGCCCAGGACAGGTAGGAGACGCCAGCTCAGTTGAGCAGGGAGTGTGGCTTGCTCAAAACCCATGTTGTGCTCTTGAGTCACTTATCCATGGATCTGTCTCTGGTCTGCACAACCATCAGAAAAATGCTTTCTTCTGCCCCTGTATCTTAAAGGTCAAAGGAAACAAAGAAGTGAAAGATCTAATGCTACAGGGTAGAGGCAAGGAAGGAAGAGCAGTTGAGTAATCTGTATTGATACAACTCCCAAACTGCCTATTGTTTGGGTTCAACTATAGAGCAGGAGTCCTCAAACTTTTTAAATAGGGAGCCAGTTCACTGTCCCTCAAACCGTTGGAAGGCCAGACTGCAGGCCCTGGGACGAGTCAGCGACTAAGCAGGACAGGCAGCGGTGGCAAAAACACCTGGCAGGCCGGATAAATGTCCTAGGCGGGCTGCCTGTGGCTCAAAGGAGTAGGGTGCCGGCTCCATATGCTGCTGGTGGCGGGTTCAAACCCAGCCCCTGCCAAAAAGTGCAAAAAAAAAATCTCAATACATCCTCAGGGCTCAGTAATCTGTAGTTCAGTTTAATGACTAATATGTAAAATGACCCTTCAAATCCCTCCCAGAAGGCCAAGGTACTATGGCAACTATAGGACTTACTCAAGCATGGTTCCAACCACCTAGGGTGTCGGGCTGGGTGGGATACCGCTTAAAGGACTACCCAGGCAGCAGCAGAAAGTGGGCCACCAGTGCCAAGGCCTGGAACTCTGCATCCTCACCTGGGCATCTTGGCTTCAGCCATCCAAAGGAGATCCATGTTGCTGGCCAGGACAGGGAGGTGTGGATAGGGAGCCATCGCCAGGCCAGTCCCAGGGGTCCCATTGCTGAGGAGGACATCCAAGATCAGCTGCAGGTTTGTCTCCCAACGAACTGGCTCCCCAAGTAGGAGCACCCCTTTAAAAAGCAAAGGCACAGGGGGAAGGTTGCAGGGTATGTAGCCTGCCCTTGGTAGCATGTAGGCAGAAAGCCCTGGGCCAGCTGGGGCTACCCACCCACCAGCTCTCCACCCACAGTGCGCTCACCTGGGCAAGGGCACAGTTCCCTGACAAGTCTTCAAGAGCCACTTACCCATTCACCCTGGATGAACAGGGATCTTTTTTGTTTTTGAGACAGAGTATCATGGCATCAGCCCACCTCATAGCAACCTCAAACTCCTGGGCTCAAGCATCCTGAGTAGCTGGAACTATAGGTGCCCACCACAACACCTGAATAGTTTTTCTATTTTTAGTAGAAATGGGTCTTGCTCTTGCCGGTCTCAAACTCCTGAGCTGAAGGGATCCTCCTATCTTGCAGACTGCTGTGATTACTGGCATGGGCCACCTTGCCTGGCCCAGGGATCCTATTTTAACTTGAGTCCACTGGGATTTCACAGAAGAGGGTAAAAAAGGAAAGCAGCACATCTCAGGCTTGCTTTGCTCCAATGACTGAGGCTCTGCCCACTGTGCCTTGCCCATGGCAATGGAGTGCTCATTCCCTTAGTTACTTCTCTCTGATCCCAAAGAGCAACAGAACCCAATGGCCAGGAGAGGGGAATGTGGAGTACTAGAAAGCTGAACTCCAACCCTGATCCTGCCAATTTTCAGCATGATTGTGGGCAAGTTATTTACCTTCTCTAAGCCTCAGTTTCCTCTACTACATTAATAGCAACACCTACTCACAGTACTGTTGTGAGGATACAAATGAGATATAATAAATAAGCACTTAGCCCAGTGCTGGACACACAGCAAGTCTTAACAGAGAAAGCTGCTGCTGATAGTAGCCATCAGACTGGGGAACTGAACCAGACCATTGGCTCTCAGTAGGGCACCACCCCCAGGGAGGTATTTTAGAAATTTGAAGATATATTAAATCTCACAATGACTGACATTGAGCAGGTGAGGGTTTTGAGAGGGGGCTAGGGATGCTAGATCCTCAGGGTGGCCCTGCACTATCAAAACCTGTCCCACACCTTAACATGTGGATGTCCCACCTATCACTCGTGCAGGTGAACAACCTGCTTAGAATCACCTGAGCCAATTCCATGTAATTTTACATGTAATCATAAAGTATTTTGTATATAGTTTTAATAAGCACTAATTTTTCTAAAACTACAACTATTCTGTAAGTCAAGAGAAGACTGTACTTTGTTTTCAAAACTTTGGTCTCGGCTCGGCGCCTATAGCTCAACCAGCTAAGGCGCCAGCCACGTACACCTAAGGTGGCGGGTTCGAATCCCCAGCCCGGACCCGCCAAACAACAATAATGGCTGCAACCAAAAATAGCCGGGTGTTGTGGCGGGCACCTGTGGTCCCAGCTACTTGGGAGGCTGAGGCAGGAGACTCGCTTGAGCCCAGGAGTTGGAGGTTGCTGTGAGCTGTAATGCCACGGCACTCTACCCAGGGGGACAGCTTGAGGCTCTGTCTAAAAAAAAAAAAAAAAAAACTTTGGTCTCAAACTACTGGGCTCAAGCAATTCTCCTGCTTCAGCTTCCCAAGTAGCTGAGACTAAAGGCATGCCTCCTATGCTTGGTAACTGCCCCTAACTTCTGAGTCACCAATAAAACATAACTATATCACACCTATAGATACACTTACATGAGTCTGCCTGTGTTTCTGATATATCACTCACGATGATTATATGCTTAGTGTAATTATTTTACTTCTTGGTAACTACTATATATTGAAATTACACTGTTATCTTTTTTTTTTGGCCAGGGTCAGGTTTGAACCCACCACCTCCAGTATATGGGGCTGGCACCCTACTCACTGAGCCACAAGTGCTGCCCATACCATTATTTTCTTATTAAAATTTTTTCCTTTTATTTCTCCTTTATTATAATTGGGTTTATACTGAACTAATTAATTTTTAATATATGTGCATAGGAAGTTATACTATGAATTTCACTTCAGGATACTAATAGGGATATTGCAGTATTCTTGTTACACAAGGGGAGAATCAGATTTAAAGAGTTAACAAACACTAGATTAGATTACCCCTATGTGCTTTTCCATCCTAAGAGTCTCTACATTTATGGTTTTTCTAGAATAATAAAGTGAGTGAAATGGAAAAATTAAAACAGAGTGCCCTGATGCCCAGGGCCACCCTTTTGCTCCACCAGGCTGCAGGCAAACAGTCACACTGAGGCAGCCCGAGGGCCTGAGAGAAGAGGGAGAAATAGATCCTGCACCCACTCACAAGGAGGACCACTTTTACCTTCAATGGCTGGGAAGTCATTCCTTGGTAAGGGCTGCCAAAAGACAAAGGAGAGGCCATCAGTGCAACAGTCCCCTTCCACTCCCAGTGTCCATGTTTCACATACACCAAAGACTGTCCCCACAGTGGAGCCCAAGCCAAAGTCCTCACTGAGGAAGAAGAGCATGAGGGCCACAGAATAGGCTGAGGGATACCCCAGGTGAAGGGCAGACCCCAGGTGAAGGGCAGCCAGGAGAAAGGGCAGACAGCTCTTTCTTCAGTGAGGACAGAATGCAAAACACATGCCAAGCAAGAGGTTCTAGAATCAGGCAACCAGATGCAGGTGAAGCTGTGGAGAAGGAGGCATCAGGACAGTAATTCCTGTCACTGTCAGTGCAGAAACAGTCACCTGACCAGCCTCACCAGATCCATTCCTTCCCAAGGGCACCATAGTCTTGGCTGTGCCTCTAACCAGCTATGTGACCTGGGGGTGAGTCACTTCCCTGAGCTGTTCTGAGATTTGTTTCAACTCTTACATTCTGGTTCTCCACAGAATTTGCATGGTGCAGGGAGAAAGCTCTCGCAGGGGAGGAAGTGCCGTGCTTAGTCAGAAGCTCTGGAGGAGGAGGCCTTAAGCTATGTAAACAAATAAAAGTAAGTTGTCTCTTTACAACTACACTTCATCAAATTCTGATGGTGGTCTAACTTAAAATTTCACATGAAGAAGTGTGCCAAGGGGCACCTCAAGGATCCTGGAAAGGCCCTGGAAAGCTCACCAGGAGAGGTAAGTCAAGTCAGTAGTAGGCCAATTATGGGAGCACTTTGGGAGGCTAAGGAGGAAGGATGGCTTGAGATCAGGTGTTCAGGAAGTCTAGCCAGTGGCTCAAGTATGAGCCAAACCCACAAGGCACATGGGTAGACACCTAGAACTGCTACTTTTATAAGGAAAGTACTAGGGGGCACCCATAGGCTCAGTGTTAGGGCACTCGCTACATGCTCCGGGGCTGGTGGATTTGAACCTGGCCAGGCCTGCTAACAAACAAAAAAAAAGCCAGGCATTGTGGTGGGCACCTACAGTCCCAGCTACTACGGAGGCTGAGGCAAAAGAATAGCTTGAGCCCAGAATTTGAGATTGCTGTGAGCTATGACGCCACAGCAGTCTACCAAGGGTGACAAAGTAAGACTCTGTCTCACTTAAAAAAAAATATACACACACATATACATATATATATAGTGCTTCTCACAAGGGCAACTCTCTGTGCCGTGCTTCAGGGTAAAGGAGCAGCAGTGACTACTTTAACAGAGGTTAGTAACCCTCCTGAGCAAACGTGGAAAGACCAGCCAGTAAAGGACAAAACTCTTGAGTTGAAGGGATATTGGGGCTCTGAAAAGAGTACCCAGCTCATTAGAAACAATGATGGTGGGACAGCGCTGGAGTCTCCCACTTCTCACTATTCTTATAAATGGGAAAAAATCCTTGGTCAGACATGCCTCCCTAAGGAGGCAACACTGCAGATGTGCAGAGAAACCCTAGCCTAGCAGGAGGGGTTGGGAGGGTGGCGGGCAGAGCTAATGCAGATCGCAGCAGGATAGACCACACACTGAGAGCCCTGGGAGCAGCACAGGAGCTGGCATGGCCCAACCTGGGTGCCTTATTACCGTGGTCTTCAGCCGCCGCTCCAGATCCACTATGTCAAGCACAGGGAAGGCCATCCGCAGCTCATCCATAGTCACCACATTCCGGAAGCCCAGTCTGGAGCAATGTCAGGGAAGCAACACAGAACAAATGACAGGGACCAGATCAGTCTGAAGGCAGGAAGAACTTGAGCAGAGCCCCCAAAGGATGACACAAACCCAACAGGTGTTGGCATACTGGCTGTGGCAATCCATCAGCAATCACTGGGCACATTCCAGGTGCCAGGGCCTATACTAGGCTCTTCCCAGGGTGCAGGGGCTACTTCCCAAGGAGGCTATGCATGCTCAGAGCATATCAAAACTGATTCTCTGTGAACTATCTGCCACTGAGCACTGAGTTCAGAAGCAACTCCTTTGGGACTGGGAAGTCAGGCAGAGTCACAGACTGGAGCTAACCTCTTGAAGGATGGACCCAATTCAGCAGGGAAAGGAAGGCTGAGAGAGATAAGCGAGCTCTACCCTCATCTCCTCTAAGACCTGCCTCTAACTTTCCTGTCCTCAGTTCCAACTTGCAGTTTTAACTAGACATGGTTTCAGATTCCTCTCAAAATGAACTTTTCCCAAAATGGTGATTCTGTCAGCAATAAACCTGCCTTGACTGTCCACTGCCCTGAGAATCAGTCCACACTCTGGAGTTGACTTCCAAGGCTTCCTACCCACAGCACCACCCAACCACTTCCTATTTCCACTGCCTGGGAAACCTTAATCATTTCTGGGCACAGCCATCACCCTCTACAAGAGACAGGTAATTCCTGCCCCAGGGATAGTTGCTTCCTCTCGATAGCTGTGACAATTAGAAGCCACATGACTCTTAACAGCCTTCAATCTCTTATACACGCCTTTATTGTTCATGGGTGCTATTCTTGCCTCCTCAAGTGTGAATCCTTTGATTAACTACAAGCCCAATGCCTTTATCCTGGCCCCTTGTCCCCTTCAGAGCATGCCACATGACACTGGGACCTAGGAAGTACCCGCCACAAACAAGCTACCTGAGAACAGGGCCCGGCTCGGCGCCTATAGCTCAACCGGCTAAGGCGCCAGCCACGTACACCTAAGGTGGCGGGTTCGAATCCCCAGCCCAGACCCGCCAAACAACAATG
>NW_003852487.1:6678982-6679993 GCF_000181295.1 Otolemur garnettii | reverse complement strand
AAGAAGAAGAAGAAGAAGAAAAAAGAAAGAAAGAAAAGAAAGTTGTGATTTAGGGGCATGGGGCCTAGCTTTTGGAAATCACAAGGACTACACTCAGGAGCTGTCCTTCCTCCCCTGAGGGCTACTACACAGCCCCTACAGTCCTGGCACCCTATACTCACCAGGGGCCCCCTCAGACAAGGAAGGAAAGGCCCCAGTCCTGCCCCTTGTTAAAAGGATACCTTCGGGCATTTTCCACCAGGGGTCCCTGCCCAGACACTAGCATCCGCTTCTCATGGTACTGTGAGAAGAGCTTCATGGGGCTGTGAGAGAGGATAACTTGGTCTGGATCCACCTAGAGGGACGCCAAAAACAAAGAACAGCGGAAGACATTAACAGTCGAGAAAGAATAATGGGAAACAAGTAGCAAGTTATTTTACATAGAAAGGGAAGGAGGAAAATACCCGAAAAAGGGGGAAGAAACCTCTTTCCAGCACTTAGCAAACACTAAAACTTATCCAAACAAGAGTGAGAAAAACCCATCTCCTTTGGTTCTTGCCACATAAAACAAGAAAACAGAAATGCTGGCCAGGCGCAATGGTTCATGGCTGCAATCTCAGCCCTTTGGGAGGTGGAGGTGGGTGGATTCCTGAGCTCACGAGTTCAAGACCAGACTGAGCTAAAGTGAGACCCCCATCTCTAAAAGTAGCAGGGCATTGTGGCGGGTGCCTATAGTCCCCGCAATTCAGGGGACTTGCTGAGGCAAGATAATGGCTGGAGCCCAAGAATTAGAGGTTGCTGTGAGCTATGACACCAGGGCACTCTACCAAGGGTGACAAAGTGAGACTCTATCTCAAAAAAAAAAAAAAAAAAAAAAAAAGAGAACAGGGCCCAGGTCTTCTGCTTCCTGAGTGTGCACACACCCAGAGGATGAGCTCACCTGAGCACGGTGGTACATAACTCTGGCCGGTAAGTGACTGAGCACCCCAAGGAAGAGGGCTGGAGTAGTGGCTCCCAAACCTAGCTACAGAA
>NW_003852487.1:6673589-6675107 GCF_000181295.1 Otolemur garnettii | reverse complement strand
AAAAAAAAAAAAAAAAAAAAGTATGGCATGCTTCATGAATTGGTGGGTCTTACTTACATGCTTTTCCAATTGAATCCTAACCTTTTAGAACAACCAATTACTATTTTTCATTCCTTTTTTTATTCCTGTATTTGTCCTATAGCTACAACTATACTTTATATACATAATTTTTTTTTTTTTTTTTGAGACAGAGTCTCACTTTCATCCTTAGTAGAGTGCTTTGGTGTCATAGCTCACAGCAACCTCAAACTCTTCGGCTCATCAATTCTCTTGCCTTAGCCTTCCAAGTAGCTGGGACTACAGGCGCCTGCCACAATGCCCAGCTATTTTTAGAGATGGGGGTCTTGCTCTTGCTCAGGCTGGTCTCAAACCTTCGAACTCAAGCAATCCACCTAAAGTGCTAGGATTACAGGCATGAGCCACCACGCCCAGACTATATATATAATTTTTGTCTTTTTCATCTTCCTTGACATATCATAAACATGTTTACTGATTATAAGAGACTTCATAACCATCTTTCCAGATTTTCTTTGATTAGAACAACACAAAGTTAAAAAGAAAAAAATCTCAGTCACTACAGATGACATAAAAATGTTTTAAAAGTTTGTCTCCATCTTCCAGCTAGTCCTATTCTATCTCTGGTATTTTGCAGAAATCTTTTATGGAGATATAGTATATACATTTTTAACCTTTAGTCCTCTCTCTCCCTCCTTCTCTCTCTCTCTCACACACACGCACAGAGGATCATGTTTACATTCTTTTCACTGACTTTTTTTTTTTAGTTGGGATCTTTGGCTATCTGTCCATATCAATGCGTACAGCTCTACCTCCTAAATACCATTCATCATTTCTAACTACATAATATTCTAAGTGAATAATTTACTTACATTATATTTCTCCTAATTTGGACATCAAGATTTTTCCATATTTTTGCTAAAACAAATAATGCCATAAAGAACCTCTTTCTGAATATTTCCCATATTATATTTCCTTTAGACTAGAGTTTTTTGTTTTTTTGTTTTTTGTTTTTTTGGCAGTTTTTGACCGGGGCCGGGTTTGAACCTGCTACCTCCAGTATGTGGGGTCGCCACCTTCCTCCTTTGAGCCACAGGCACCATCCGGCTGGAGTTTTTTTCCTTTTTTTTTGAGACAGAGTCTTACTTTGTCGCCCTTGGTAGAGTGCCATGGTGTCACAGCTCAGAGCAAACTCAATCTCTTGGGCTCAAACAATCCTCTTGCCTCAGTTTTTCATTTTTAGTAGAGATGGGGTCTTACTCTTACTTTGGCTGGTCTGGAACTTGTGAGTTCAAGCAATCGTCCACCTCTTAGAGTGCTAGGATTATAGGCATGAGCCACCTCGCCCAATCTAAGCTAGAGTCTTTAAAGTAGAATAAGTCAAAGTGCAAATACTGTAATTATGCAACACCTACTGACAAACCGTTTTTCAAAAATGGTGACAACTCATGCCCCTGTTAACATGCTTTGCCCTTGCAATACTTCTTTTGTTTTTTTTTTTTT
>NW_003852487.1:6669511-6671123 GCF_000181295.1 Otolemur garnettii | reverse complement strand
TCATTGTTGTTTGGCAGGCCCGGGGTGGATTCGAACCCGCCACCTTAGGTGCATGTGGCTGGCGCCCTAGCCGCTTGAGCCACAGGCGCCAAGCCCCATATGGTTTTCTTAACACGTAATTAAAAAATATCAATATATAAAAGGATTACTGTCAAAGAACTCTGTAAATGTAAAATATTATCATTGTTACATACAGAAACCGTAGATTTTGGCCAGGCACGGTGACTCACGCCTGTAATCCTAGCACTGTGGAAGGCTGAAGCAGGTGGATTGCCCAAGCTCAGAAATTTGAGAGGAGCCTTAGCAAGAGAGACCCCATCTCTAAAAATTGCTGGGCATTGTTGTGGGCACCTGTAAGTCCCAGCTACTTGGGAGGCCAAGACAAGAGGATTATTTGAGCCCAAGAGTTTGAGGTTACTGTGAGCTATGATGCTATGGCACTCCACCAGGAGTGACAAAGTGAGACTCTCTCTCAAAAAAAAGAAAATCTTGGCACCCATAGCTCAGTGGTTAGGATGCTGGCCACATAAACTGGAGCTAGTGGGTTCGAACCCGGCCCAGGCCTGCCAAACAACAATTACAACTACAACAAAAAAATAACAGGGCGTTGTGGCAGGCGCCTGTAGTCCCAGCTACTTGGGAGGCTAAGGCAAGAGAATCGCTTAAACCCAAGAGTTTGAGGTAGCTGTGAGCTGTGACACCACAGCACTCTACTGAGGATGACATAGACTCTGTCTCAAAAAAGAAAGAAAGGGAGAAGAAGAGAGGGGGAGGAAAGAAAGAAAGAGAGAGAGAGATAAGAGAAGAGAGAAGAGAGAGAGAGTGCGAGTGCGCCTATGGCTCCAAGGAGTAGGGCCCGGGCCCCATATACCAGAGGTGGCAGGTTCAAACCCAGCTCTGACCAAAAACTGCATTAAAAAAAAAAAAAGGGAAGAAAAGAAAGAAAGAAATTGAGGGCGCCAGCCCCATATGCCAGAGGTGGTGGGTTCAAACCCAGACCCAGCCAAAAACTGCAAAGAAAAAGAAAGAAAGAAATTGGAGATGTAGATTTAGAATTTTAAAAGTGATTCACTTTTGAAGAAACGACAAACTAGCCCAGGGGAAAGTGAGGGCTGGCTTAGCTTCTAGTACAGTCATCTACCAGCTGTTAGACCTTAGAAACAGAACTTAAAAACTTGTCTCCTGGCTTGGCGCCTGTGGCTCAAGTGGCTAAGGCACCAGCCACATACACCTGAGCTGGTGGACTGGAATCCAGCCCAGCCTGCCAAACAACAATGACAACTGCAACCAAAAAATAGCTAAGCGCTGGGGAAGGCGCCCTGTAGTCCCAGCTACTTGGGAGGCAGAGGCAGAAGAATCGCTTGAGCCCAGGAGTTGGAGGTTGCTGTGGGCTGTGATGCTACAGCACTCTAACCAGGGGGATGGCTTCAGGCTCTGTCTCAAAAAAAAAAAAAAAAAAAAGGCATCTATAAAGGTCTCTGACCATCACTGAAACTTTGGGTAATCATTCTTGTGGTTCCCCCCAGGAGCATGGTATTTAGAAATAAACGGTTCTTCTCTCAATCTACCATAATTGTGGGTTGATCTTTCAGCAAACTAAACAAGAGAAAAG
>NW_003852487.1:6666930-6669481 GCF_000181295.1 Otolemur garnettii | reverse complement strand
AAAAAAAAAAAAAAAAAAAAAACCACAAACAAAAACAAACTTGACTCCAAGCTTCAGCTTCCTAACACCAAGGTCGTACTTCCTCCAAAGGAGGAAGGAGGAGATTTAGAGGAGATTCTCTAAATCTGAGAGATTTAGATATCACTACAGTGCCTGGAGCAAATTAAACACTCTAGTCTAGTTCTCTTCTTCTTGCCCAGAGACTCCCCCCTACACTCAAGTAAGGCCACAGTGAATGGGACCAAAGTAAAAAACTCACACCAAACTCACATTCACTTCTGGACTGTCCACTTACAGGCACTGCTCCGGGGGGGGGGGGTCCATCACGAGATCTCAAATCTCTTTCAAACGTATTTGAAAATCATAACGAAGATGTTACCATTGTGAAAATCACAAAGGAAGAGCGGTAAGCATATCCTGACCGGGGAAATAGGAACTGCTGAGAAACTGGGGTTGAAGAGCAGCCAGGGATCAAGAAATCACCCTCATGAACGTCTTGGGGTTTATTTTGGTCGCTCTCTGGCTGAAGTAACTTTTCTTCTAGGACGACGGCGCTGCAAATCGCAGGAGTCAGGGGGAGGCCAGGCGCGCTGAGCACACCGGGTTTCCGGGCAAGAACGAAAGGCACTTGAGGTCAGATGCCTCAAGGCCATTTCCCGGGAGGCCCGGGGATGCCAGAGCAGCCACGCCGGCCGCTCCTCCCTCTCCACGGTTACGGCGCCCGCTGCCAACCCTGGACACCGGCTCGGCCAGAGTCCGGGCATTCTCACCTGAGCAGAGCCAGCAGCGTAGCCTCTCTGGGGGCAAAGGCCTCGGATCCTCGCAGCCACGCGCACAGCCCTCCGACAGAGCCCGCACGCCGCGCCAAGCGCCGCTACCCTACGGAGCGCAGCCATCGGCCGGCCGCCCGCCCGCCGCGCGCACGCACAGACTGCACTAACCCGTTTGCCCGCCCCTACCGCGCAGCCAATCAGTGGCCAGAGCCGCGCAGCATCTCGGGAGTTGTGGTCCGGCGCCGGATGCGGGCACGCAGGACCAAAGCCACTGCACGCGAAGCGGAGACGGCTCCTGGGGCACTGGGCTGCTTGCCCGCTTGCCTGAGGGGCCTTGCTGCAGCCAAGAGTTGCAAGGTCTTGCCGCTTCGTAGGCATAGACTTCGGGTGAGCAGCCCCGAGTGTATCTGGATGGCCCAGGTACGCCACTGTGCTGTCTCTGCGTACCTGCAGATTCCTGGAACGTCAGTGTTAGGTGGGAGTCCCAGCACCTCAACCTCGGTGACTTTAGGGAAACGGGGACTGTGTGGATGGAACTTAACCTTGATTTCAAGGAGTTTAGGAAACAGACCGTTCTTTTCATGTTCAAATCTGCGCACCAGTCAATTAAGGAATGTGCGGAGGGGTGGGGCGATGACTAATTCTTTTATTCTTTCAGCAAACATTCGCTAAAGCCTTCCTTCCTGCCGGCTCTGTGCTAAATCCTGGAGAGACTGTATACGTGAATAAGCCCCTCACACTCACACTTTGAAGGTAGGCTGAGGCAAAACTATGATACAACGTAGAAACCCCCCGAGAGAATCAGATACCTAATTCAGCACTTACTGAACCCAGCTAGTAATGGGCACAGTGCCAGCTTCTCGTGTAGGTACAAAGATGAATGAGGCAATAATGGGTTTTGGTAATTGAGACTCAAGTACTTCCTTAGAGCCTCTGAGCAGAGCTGGATCTGACAGTTTCTGGTCATGAGAAGAGTTTCTGCTGCAGGAAGAAGTTTCATTTCCCACCTTTGCAATTCCTGGCAGACATCTTGACCAAAACCTCATGAATGACCCTCACAGATACTCACCCAGCTAAGTGACTCCTGAATCCCTAACCCTCAGAAACAGATAATGAAGGCTTATTGGCTTACGCCATTAAATTTTGGGGTGATTTGTTACAGAGCAAACAGTAACTAATACACCAGGTGATCAGTACTGTGACATCCTCAGTGCTGTTTCATCTTCAGGGGTTCTCAGATTGGGTCAGGTGTGTACCCTACCTGGGTCCACCTTGCTTTCAGTCTTCCTCAGCTGTGAACTAAATGCCAGAAAAGAGCAGCTGTTCTCTGGCAGGAACTAGAAGTGGGCTGGGTTTTACTGTTTTCAGGAAAGATGACAGAAGTTACATTCTTTGAGGCTCCAACCTGATTATTGTGTCAAATACTCTGTGTGTGCAGATACTGATAAGTCTTCATTAAATTATCTGGATTCTTAAGCCAAAAAGGATTAAAACTGTCCTCTAAGAAGAAATCTAACGGATAAGCCTTGCTCTGTTAAGAGTTCACACCTCCAGAAATAAGAGTACTAAAGTCTACCCTGTGCTGTTCTAGGTGTCCTCCCTCTAAGCTAAGAGTGTACTCAACCACCCTTGGGCAATGCCGAATAAACACTAATAAACTCAAGCTCTGTGATTTACATTGTAGGTAGACCCTACCCTTCAGTCACCTGACTCATCTTTATTTTGTTTCCCAGTCAGGTTACAAAACAATTAGGTTGGCTCGGCGCCTATAGCTCAAC